>NC_135131.1:10350239-10700478 GCF_050908995.1 Andrena cerasifolii | reverse complement strand
TATATTATTTGATCTGAAACTCCTTCATTTCTTTAAACAACTAATAACCGTCAGCAATAATACATAATAATAGGTAAACATAATTTTTTTACATTTCTTATTATTTTCTGTAATAAATAAATTCAATAAAAAATATTGAAGAAATTTAGTAAGTTCTATAAACATTAAACTGTAATAATTAAACTGAGTTTTATTTTTATATACTTTTTTTGTAAATATATGATATTGGGTCAATTTGACTGAAATTTACATATCTGGGTTAAGTGAAGGGAAGTACTCACATAATGTAATTTTAATAAATTCACACTGAACTAAATTCCTATATTTCAATCTTCCAATCTCACGACCCACCCCACCTCCTTAAAATAAATTAAAATTTGGTGTTTAGAATTCTTCAATTTTGCAACGTTTTTCACAATTATTCCACACAGAGTCGGTATCCTAATTAATACTTACATATGAACGACAGTGTACATCATTTAACGAGATCTCTGATTCCCATTTGCACAACGAAAGAAGCAAAAAAAAAAAACTCCCCACGGTGTCCAGCAGGTTGAGCCACAGAGGTAATCCCTATCCTTCCCGAATCCGTCAGGTCGTAACTTTTTCGATTCCCCATAAAATGTCGCCGTAAGTAAACCGTCCGGCGACGCACAGTTATCTTCGCGATTTAATTGCCGGCGATCGCCAGTAAACTCGTTAATGGGGCGTAAATCAGCGCGAGAAGGGGTCTCCTCAGCTTTCGACGGGGGAGCCTCGCGGGCGCGTATCGGAACTTTCTGGCGGAAGGTGGCGCGGTCTGGCCCATCGGCGGGACTCAGGCGCGTCCACGTTGCCGAAGTACGCGCTGAAAAAGCTTTACGAGCGTGTTTTTACACGGGCATCTCGTATTCATTCGCACGGCTATTTTCAACGAGACGTCGGGGGCCCCCCGAGGATTTAATGAATGAAATTTGAACTTCCTCGCGGGCTCGAGGTCAACGACACCGTCCACGCGGTTTCGTTCGAACCCTCCACTTCGAACGGGGCCTCGCGGCCACGCGAACTTCAGTTTTATTGGGGAAAAGACGACGGCATATTCGCGAAGCCGTTAAACGAGAGAGTAATTGGAAGGAATATACACTTTGTTGCTGGTGATGTAATATTCTGCTGTGTGATCATTTCGGGTAGACTACTTGACGATGATTAAAATATAAATGGATAATTGACGAGTTATTTTGGGAACATTATTAACTATATTTATTTGTTCGCGGCAGAGAAATTTTGGAGGATTAAATAGTACTTACCTACCTCGTAATTTTCATGAAGAAATATGTTTTCTTTTGAGCTTTCCACCCCTTTTCTGGCAAGTGGAACGCATAGAAATAAAAGAAAATTCAATTTAAAATCTTCCCGAATGGAAATAAATATCCTCCACCAAATCTCCGCCGATTTCAATGCATAGGTCGATCTCTAAGAGCCACGGCCATTCCTCTGGCGTCCGGTAGAGCAGGAAGTCGATCTTCTCCCCGAGTAAGCGCAATGTCAAACGTCCACTTTTGCTTGCACGGTGTCCAACAGTCGAATAAAAGTCTCGGGGGAACTGTCACTCTCGCCGAAGCCAGGCAAGTTGTGCAACCGTGAAACTCTGCTTCTACGCGTCCGATCATGCCGAGGTGTCCTCTGGGACGCGAGCAGACGGACGATCGGCCAGACAGATTTACGTCTGGTCATCGTTTAATCGGCAGAACGGAATCGCTCGCGACCATGACCGTGCCGGGGAAGCTGCGGCCACGTGGAACTGGGTCATACGCAGTCATGGTTATTTCAAGCACTAGGCGTCTTCTTTCCTTCCATCTCTCCCGTGTCTCGCTGCTTTGCATTTCTTTTGCACTTTGTGCTGCTTGTCTAACGCCTCCTGTCCCCGTGCTCGGTAGTTGCTAATCGAAAAATTCCTGACTCGATCGAGGATTCTTCTGGGGAACCCACCTCATCTTCTTATACGAGTGGTCTCAGCAGTAAGTTGATTCGCGATGGTGAACGTAGTAGGAAGTAGATATGGCATTTTCAATTTAGGTAATTGGGAGTTGGGGGCCGTGCTTAAATTACGTAAGGGTAATTTTGGTGATTTCTTAGCTCCTCCCTCTCCCAGTATAAGATTTCGTAAGACTTTAATATTTTTAATATCTTTAATATTTTTAATATCTTTAATATCTTTAGTATCTTTAATATCTTTAATATCTTTAATATCTTTAATATCTTTAATATCTTTAATATCTTTAATATCTTTAATATCTTTAATATCTTTAATATCTTTAATATCTTTAATATCTTTAATATCTTTAATATCTTTAATATCTTTAATATCTTTAATATCTTTAATATCTTTAATATCTTTAATATCTTTAATATGTTTAATATCTTTAATATCTTTAATATCTTTAATATCTTTAATATCTTTAATATCTTTAATATCTTTAATATCGATATTGGAAGTTGGGTGGAATTGAGGGGTTCATATGGATACTCGTTCTGCACGTGCTTCATCCCTAACTAAAGAAACTAAGGGAGTCCCCTGCGGATTCTATATCAGTGCTCTTAAACCCTGAAACGCAGGTACTCAAACTGTTCTAAAATCGACTTTAAGGGAATAATTAGAATCTATATGTAATAGGTGGGTGCAGAGTTCGTTCGCTCACTGTTAGGTGACGTTAAAATTTTATTTTTCCAATACACCTACTTCTACTTTTACTAGAAAACTGGCAAAAGGTAGCTCTGGTATTATACTTTGATTAAAAAAACTTGACATACATTTTTCCCTTTAACAAAGACTTCCATAAAGTGAACGGAAGTTTTCACACAGAAGTGCAACAGTGGAACTTAAAATTAGACTTACTTCAACAACCAAACTCTGAACCAATCACACTCGATAGCTACAACTTCCTCTACTCCCACCCTGCAGTATAATGGCACTAAACAACTCAAGCTACTCTTACAATTCAACACGATTGTTTTGCAAAATTCGATACGACCGACCCCTCCACGATACCTGCAGCCAAACATCCCGCGAGTCTCGCCAAGAAGGGACTGAAATAAACGAGTACAAAGAGGCTGGTGATGGATCGCGTCGCGGAAGGAATATTCCCAATTGCAGAGCGGAATATTTTTCGGCCTGCCAAGGTTTCGCGGCGGAACCGCGGACATTCGGAAATTAGCATCCACGATCATCGTCCTCGGCCGGACTTTCATAGGGAAGAAGTTTTGGAGGCGGTCTAAAAATAATCGCGGTTCAAGGCACTGCTAGGTCCGCAGGACGGATCGTGGAACAAGCGCCGAGAGGTGGCCGCTCGTTTTACGAGACTTTTACACCCCTAACCTGCTGACGCGGCTGACTGGGAGTCATCAAGCGCCTTTGCGCATCACCCGGAAGCGCCTTGGGCCTCGCGCCAGCTCGTTCTCAAGAGAAAGAGGATCCTGAAAAACCCTCGAGGACTCGATCGTATATCAACAGCTCCCAGATTTACTGGCGAACCGCGCAGATACTTCGAATCGTTGCCAGTGCGCGACGAAAGGCTGCGACTATTTGAGAAACAGCTAGTCCCTGAGAATCCTCTGCAGATTTCTCGAACCGCGAATGTCGGGGACATTTTAACGAGCTTAGAGTGTCTTGAGAGTCTCGGGAAGTGAGTGGGGCGTAAGCTGAGCTGGTTGGGGGTAGTTTAGGAAATGGCGGGAGGATTAAATATCTGGAGAGGTCTGAAGAGTCAGAAGACGTGGAAATCTTGAAAGTCTTGAAGGGTTCCAAAGTTCAAAAGGTCTTCGAGCTTTCAGTAATCCAAATACTCTTCACAACTTCCGAAGAATTTTGAAAACTATTGAAGATCCCGAGAAATTTGAAAATCCTTGGAACTTTAGATAAATTTGAAATATTCAAAAGCCTCAACACTCCTAGCAATTTTAAACCTCTTGAAGCCTGAAAAATCCTCGAAACCCCAAAAATTCACGAAGTCCTCTAAACACCTTGCAACCCTGAAACCTCTCACAAACTTCCAAGTGCCCCTAATAATGGGAAACTCCGAACCGTCCCACTCGACGATCTGTGAACTCGAATTCCGAAAAGTGCCACGAGTCACGAAAGCCTGGAAGTGCACAGGAGCCTTCTCGGAAGTCTCAATGATCTCGAAACTCTATGGTCCAGCGGTCGTAAAATCCTCGCAGCCTGCCGAGCCTCTATTACGACGAAGATTGCTCGGCGACCGGCAACGCAGAAGGATCGTGTGCACGTCGCTGCTTGGATCGTTCGCGGCCCTCGATCGCTGCGATGGAGGCACGAAGACGCAACGGGCACGAGCCCCGTGGAAATGGCGGCGTGATTGCTATTGGATTTTAAATTGCGGCCCTCGCGCACCCTTCGGGCTGCCGGCAGAGAGTGAGAATTATTTGTGATCGTTCCCTCGGAATTTATCGCTGGCCTGACTCGTACGTCATAGCGTGTCTCTGCGCATCCAGCCGATGATGAGACTTCCTCGGTGCATTATCCCTGGGATGGGTACCCGCGAAATACCGAGGGAACTGGGATCACGATATTTTGTCCCGGCGACGTCACTTCGCAGAGTGATAAAATGTAATAACGCCCGAGGAATGCCCGTGTAGAAAATTCTTAGAGGCTTATTACACGCGACACTTCTCTGGTTTTTAATCGTAGGTATACGCTTCTTTTTAAGGCAGAATTGTCTCTGGTAAGTGAATGCACAGGGTGGTATTGGAGATCGTGGTAAAATCAAAGAGGAGGTGATTCCTCGTGCAAAGCTAACAAGGGAAGATCCCGAAACCGAAAATTAAAAAAATTCTGAAACATTGTGAATATGTAGGGGATTTCCTTCTGGTTAGAACGCAATTTTTATTTGCTGCCCAAATTCACTCGAAGGGGGTGAAATTAGCCCCTGAGAATTCGGCTATTTTCGGATTTTGTGTTATAACTCGGGAACTGTAAAATATTTTTTTTTATCAAATGATAGATCTGATTAAAAGAAGTAACTTTTGTCTTGAAACTTTTTTTCTATCTCTTACATTTCGCGAGTTATAACACAAAATCGGAAAAAACGGATTTTCAGGGGTCAATTACACTCCCTTAGAGTGAATTTGGGCAGCAAACAAAAATTCCGTTGCAATGAGGAGGAAATTCCCTATATATTCGCAAGGTTTCAGAATTTTTTTAATTTCCGGGTTCGGGATGTTAACTTGTAAGGGAAATATGTAGAATAAACTTTTTTTATTGAGCCCTCGTTCTCGAGAAAATCGATTTTGAAAATTTGTTTGGTGTCTGTATATTTGGCTAAGGATTGGGAAGAATGCTCTGTAAAAATTCGTTGAAATTGTGGAATAACTTTTTTCGAACGTAGCTTTGTTTTTTTTTACTCCAGTAGCTGTTCATAATCGATTTTCTTTGAAACTAAGCCTCGTATGAAAAAATTTCGTTCTACATTTTCAACTTACTTTTGCATGAGGAATCACCTCCGCTTCGGTTGTGCAATGGTTTTAGATATATTCTGCAGCTGAATTATTGGTCGTGCGTGACAAAAGTGTTTCGCGTTAAAAGATCATTAATATTACCCCTTAAGACTCGCCCCCGTAATATTACCTACGTTTCTAGCGCAGTCTCAAAATTAAAGGTGGTAATTTTCACACGTGTTTCTAAAATTCCATGAGACGTTAAGGGGTTAACTGAGATTGTTCGAAGGAAATGGTAATCCCGAAAGAAAACAGAGCATGGCTCATTATATTTCATGCTCTGCATCTCGAGTCTGTTGTCAAAGTTTCTATTCCGCAGAGATATCGAAGTCGTAAAGTAACGAAAGCACATTAACATACGCGTTAGGAAACTAGGATCGATAGTTTCATCATTTATATTTATAGAGCAGAAGTGATTACTGCTTGCCTTTGCTTGAGCGATAAACGTGTCACTTTAGATTTATATTGCAAAAATTTCGCGGCCTACATATTGTGTACATAAGCGTACGCTTCACGCGAAGAAACTTAAATATTTTACCAACCCTCTAGAAAATTGTCCCTGAAAGATTTGAAAGATTCAAAGCTCCTCGTACACCCCACAAAGAAACTTATCCTATTAACTGAGAAAAAAGAGTTAACTCGTAATTTAAAGATAAATTAACTAGTAGCACAAATTAAACAACATTTCTGAAAAATTTTGCAAATAATTTATCAGCCTCCTTCTCTATGGAAAGGCGTCATTTTCTCTACCCTCGATATCCACCAGGCACTTAGATTTCTTTAAAAGTACAAAGCAACGTCTACTTTCTGAGCCCCTCGAAGGTCCACGAGTCCTCGGCGCGCCACTTGCGCTTAAGGGGCCGCGATTTTCCTAAAGACCTCCCAAATGGCGCTCAAGGTCCGCGGAAAAGGGGGCTTCAGATTTCCTGGTAGCGAAAATCCAGCCGTGACTGACAAGAAACAAAGGAACAAAGCTGGTTCAGACGACGGCGAGCAAGGCTACGTCGCGGGCGCGTAACCCACTTTCGCAAAATTAGATTTCGCAGGCGCGCACCAGAGACGCCGGGGATCTAGGCGTCGGGCTCCCCGCTGATCGTTGCTTACAGCTCGCGATCGACTAACGGCCCCGCGAACGTTCTGCAGACTCCGCCGAAGGTTTACTGTGCCCGCACGTGCCGAATAATCGGTCGTTTCACGCGCTTTTCGCACGTGGGATCTTCGCGGAACAACTGATCTAACACCCCCGAGGGCGGGCTAGTCTGACGTAAAAAGCTGGCCGGACAGGTGTATCTCAACAGTCTAAAAGGAAGACATTCGCCTTCGATGATTCATCGATCGATGCAGCGACCGAGTGATCGGATAAACGAAACGCGTTGAACTGTGGTGGTGAACGTGATATTGCCCGGAGGGTTGAAACGATGCGCGCTTGTCTATTAAAACGGAATGTTAGACAGCTGTTTGCTGGGCTTTAAGTGGTTTCGAAGCTAGACGAATGATTACGGTAGTTTCTTCGAGATAGAATGATTTTGGTAATTGTTTCTTCTTTTGACTCGAGAGGGGACTTCTAGGGATGGCAACGATAGATCGATGTTTCGAGAACATCTATATTTTCTCCTTATATATCGATGTTTTTACCATCGATATTTGGAGTTCGATATATCGATGTTTTTACCATCGATATTTAGAGTTCGATATATCGATGTTTTTACCATCGATATTTAGAGTTCGATATATCGATGTTTTTACCATCGATATTTAGAGTTCGATATATCGATGTTTTTACCATCGATATTTAGAGTTCGATATATCGATGTTTTTACCATCGATATTTAGAGTTCGATATATCGATGTTTTTACCATCGATATTTAGAGTTCGATATATCGATGTTTTTACTATCGATATTTAGAGTTCGATATATCGACGTTTTTACCATCGATATTTAGAGTTCGATATATCGATGTTTTTACCATCGATATTTAGAGTTCGATATATAGAAACCATCGATGTTTTTTTAGGGATACCGATGTTTTTATATAATTGACAATTTCAGATCTGATGTAAATATGAAACAATCCTCACACCCAATTTGTGCCTTCGACTCTTCGACTGGATCCTCGTCTGGTAGTTCCAACAACGAAACGTTAATGAAGCACCTTGTTTACATCTGTCCCAGAAACCTATTTCACTAGCACCTTCAATAAGCCATTAATATCGTAGCTGCACGTTTTTAAGCGAGGCACACCCTCCCCGTGTTCACATCGTCAAATGCATCTCGAACATCTTCCAAGCACCCTCTCAGAGCCGCCTCGCGAGAGGCCTGCGTCGCGCAAGTGGGGGCGCGGCTTAAGGGCCCAACTATCGCCTTGTGGCCCATAAATCCGCGGTCTCGTTAAAAATACATCCGGGGATAAGGATAATCGGAACACGAGCCGAGATTTTCCGCAGAGGAGCGAGCCAAAGGGCTCGATAAAAGCTTAATCGTTCGATTAAGCCTGATCCTTTGATCCACGCGAGCCACGTGCAGCAAAGCCGAGACACCCGATGCTCCTAAGCGACGCGTGGTCTTCTAAATAGAACGAGCACCGCGGATAGGGATCGATCTAACGTCAATTACGAGCGAGCATCCTGCCAGAAGCTATTTTCAACGCGTTGCCAGCTCGTCAGGACACAAGGTCCATTTCATCCATTTGCTCCATTACGTTTGGACAGGTGGAGGGCCGCGGTGTTAGGCGTGGACATGAATACTAGGCATTCTGCTCTAATGCGTCCGTCTGAAGCCGATCGAATCGCGATCTGTTCGAGCCTCGAGGTCGCGCGGTGTATTCTGGAAGCTCGTGTGCTTCCGACGGAACTACAATGAGCTTTCTGTGAGCTAAGAATACCTCCACTCGGACTGTTGTTGGCGAGCAATCGGCTTTGGAAAATATTGCATTTATAGTGCGCACCGCTATTGAGGTTATTAACACCCCTTCGCCTCGATCGGGCGGATTTAGGAAGGTGAAGGGGGTGGGATGAGTGATAGTGGAGCAGGCTCTCAAGAATTCTTTAGGATTCCGAACACGCGGGGGCAGTAAAATATTGGCGGATACGCGAATATGTAAGAAATGCTGGTACACAACGCGCTTTCAAACAACTCGCGAAACGAACGTTTCTATTCGTTCCACACAGATATACGCGGCGTGTGCTCCCATTAGACTAAACAGATTCTCTTAAAACTAACTAAGCGTACGTATGCTTAGTCTAAAGGAGGCTGTAAACTAAATTTGCTAGTAGGCGATGCCAAGCGAGCAGAGGTTTCGAATTCTCGAGGGAAGAGTAAACAGAACGCTTTGAGTGGCGCGAGCTTTGGAAAAATCACCCTTCTCTCTTGATCCTTCCATACTTGCTTCGTTCAGTTTACACATACACATTTTAAACAGTAATTTTTCTGATTTATCAAGTCTCCCTAACTATTAAAATAATAATAATAATAATTCTTCCTTGCAGCAGTAGACATTACGAAAATAACAAGAAGATAAGAAACAAATACATATAAGAAAGCAAGAAAGAGAAAAATAGTAGAGTTAGAAATTATCTCGCTCTAATTATCACGCTCGGTGACTTACTGTTAATAACAGTATCACTAAAAAAATAAAAACCTGCACTAAATTCAATTCTAAGTCCAGCAACCCGCACACTCGTATCTGTGTAATTCCCTAAGCAAGAATATAAAACATTTCCTAAATGTACCTACGTACACTTTTCCCTCAGACCTTTGGCGACCCATAAAACCGATATTCCCCGAGGATTTCCAGATAAATACAGACATGTAGGTTGCCGAGGCGCAGCCGGAGCGCCGTTGCTCTGAAATATGGCGCCTGGTCTGCCAGGGTAGAGCCCGCAGTTCTTTTATTGCCTCCTAGAAGCTTGTTACACATACGGTTTTCGATAATCGAGGCCATCAAAGTCGCGTCTAAATTTCAGACGAGCCGCGATAAGTTAGCCGTTTCGCACGAGAACCGGGACGCCCCTGTGGAAAAACGCCGAGCATCCGGACGTGCATCTTTTACTACCGGCCCACGTACGATTTTTGCGCGGCAGTCGGGGGGGACAAGCCTTTCGAATCGTGATTCTCCGAGGCGGGACAGTCGGGACGGGGAGGATATCCTTATCGGGAACGCTGCGAGTGGAAAGAAGCCTCACCCACGTGAATCCGTTTTTCTTCGCGACACCGCCACGACTTATCGCGGTGATAAGGGTCGGGGGCTATCATCGGGACGACGGTTTCTAGCCACGGCTGCTCGGTTTTTCCGATATCTGCGAGCCGTCAGATACTTTCGCTGAGCTGGTGTATATCTTCGCTAGACCGATCCTGTTTATTCCTATCGTGAGCTGGTTGGCCGTCGCGACTGCAGAAATCGTTTCGGAGCATTTCTACTATCGTTTTCGTGCTTCGGGACGGTTTCAGGTGTTTGGGGGTATTGTAGTAGTGGAAATTGTTTGGAGTGATTTTGGAACGGGAGCTACTTGGTTTCTGGAAGGTTTTTTGTGGGGAATGAAGGCAGAGGAACTGTGTTTTAATTAGGGCAAATTGCCAAAAAGTTGCACGGAATTATTTAAACACATACGGATCGCGTAATTTTGTGATATTTATTTTGCAAGAAATTACCAACCCGTGGAAAAACTTGTAGATTGTACAATTATTAAAAATACCCAGCCATAGTTCCATTTTAGGCTTAAGAAATAAAAAGTGCATAAAATTTTAGGTAATATTAATTATACTGCTCGCTATTAAATAACCCATTAAAAAACATTGTAAAACACCAACGAGAAATGTAATATACCCAATATGTAATTGTACATTGTACAATTTTTTTGTTTGAGAGAATGAATTACGAAACGAGTGATAAAGAAGAGAAGGTGGAGGAATATTGTGTCTATCAGGCATCGTGAAAATAAACGAGGATATGCGTGTTTCTTTATCTCTGTTGGAAGAAATAAACGAGTTTGAAAGACACGAATATGGACACTGGATTAAAGTAGTTTTCTTTTTGAAAGTTCTGCTTTGGATCGCCGAATAATTTTCAGTGTATAATTCACGAAAATTAAATGCCTCGCACCTCTCGGGCCAGCTGAAGAAGAACTAAAGTGGAATTGTAATGTCCCTCGCATCCTTATTCGGCCAAGTATCGCGGAACTCGTCTCGGATCACAGTCACGACCCGTATTAGCGTTCTTATCACGCTTGCGATCCACAGATCTTGCGCAGATCGCATCTCCTTCCTTTTTCTCGCTCGCCGAGCAGTGCAGCGAGGGAAACACGTTGTCAGGGTATTTTTAATGGAGCTCTTTCAATTCAGCTAACTACTGGAATACACGATTCGTTAGTTTGAAATTTTGCCAGCAAGCGAAGCTGTTCGTTTTTAACAAATATAAGGGTTGATAAAATTTGTAGCGTATTTTTCATCATTTTTAAGAGGTAAAAGTAACTAGGGATGATTTTTATTTTGTTTTTGGAAGAAAATCGCAATGATCGCGTGGTATAATAAATATTGACAGTTAGTGGATGGAATGTTGACTTCAGAGAGGACACTGACACCGTCATTTTGAGCGCCAGAAATTAATTAGAGACGAGCCTAGTTTGGGAAGAGGATCCACCCTTAAAGGTCTAGTTCAATTACCACGTGGTGTAGTGAAATTTGGCAGTGCAACAGATGGGACGTTGACTCTATAGGGTATTGACATCTCCGTTTCGAACGCCAAGATATAATTGGCAGTGCTCCCAATCTAAAATGTAAACGCACCCCAAGAGTTCAATTTTTGAAACTTGGCTGACCTAATTGATGGGACGTTGACTCTGTCATCACTTTAAATTCCATGAGGTAATTAACAGTGTCCTCGATATAAAAACTGAAACCACCCTCAAGCTCAGAAACCTAAACAAAAAAATCACGATGCTACAATACCCCTTAGTAATCCAAAATCATCACCTTAAATTCTAAGACAACTAACAGTGCCTGCAAGTGAAAGCACCCCTAAAGGTTAGCCCCTTAAATTACCAATCGTACAGTGAACCTCCAAAATCGCAGTACCTACAAAAATTATTACCTTCAAAAGGGTGTTACTAATAACCCAAACTAAAAAATTGAAAGCATCCCCTAAATTCAATCTTCAAGAATAAAATCAGAACAGCACAATACCCTTTTGTATTGGCAGTGGTCCACCAGCCAACATCAATTTGAACGTCAAGACAACCAACCCCGATCTCAAATAAAAAACCGAAACCACCCTCAAAGATTTCAGCTGCCCCAGCAAGCCACGATTGTCGCGTCGCCCAGTAAACTTTGGTATCCCGAATGCCAGGGATGTTGACTGTCCAGGGGGCAGTGACATCACCGTGTTGAACGGCTGGCTGGCGATACGATCTCGTTGCTGGTGTCTCGTAAAGTAACGCGACGATTTATAGGCGCGCGTGGGAGACTTTTATAAAGCCTGATTATCTCCGTCCCCGCGTACCCTTGTCCTCGTTCATTAACGCGACTCCAACTTTCGACGGGTGAAATCTGCGGAGGAAGCGTTAATTTCAGCGGGCTGCTCGTAAAATTTCGCGAGCGGCCGTAACGAGCGACGGGCGGGGATCGTAAACCAGATTCGAGTAACCCGCGACGATGATTTGTTGCGCGACTCGGCTCGATTGAAATATTAAACTGTCAGCGGGCGAGCCGGGCCGGAACGATGAACTCCCGATCGATGACAATTACGCTGGCAGCAAACCTCGAATGCAGCGACATCATTCATTCCTTCAATTACAGAGTGCCGAGTGAAAATGGCCCCGTCTGTTTATACGCCCAAGGTACGGACTCGAATTATCTTCGATGCATTAAGTTTCATGGGTCTGCTGCGTGGTGTAAATCTTTGGCGATGCTCAGCTGTGGAGCTTTGAAATAAATAATTCAGAAGAGCAGTACCATATAGTTTTGGGTCCCATGAGGATGAGGTGTCGAAGGTTCGATGGCATTTCATGGAGAAATTTCTAAGTGGGGCATATTTAGGCAAAATGCTTCTAAAGAATTCTGTCACTATATGTAAGTTACATTGTTTTTTGGAATTTTGAAATATATGGAATGATTGGCATTGGATATTTAACTACTAATCTCACCGAGGAAAGTGTGGTTCTTGATGATCTTTCTCCCTTGATACGTTCCGTGAGAAAAGTAAGTCGACCCATTTTTTAGTCGACGGTTAGTGACGTTAAAGAAGCGTTTCCGGGCACATGTTTTCGACGCTTGACGCATGGTCGTAAAGCTTGTGAGAGGTGGAGAGTAATAAAGAAGATGGGATCGAGAAGTAGGAGGGAAACAATTGCAATTAGAAGTTCCAACAAAACTGAAATACTCCCTGGAGCATTCAAGTGACCGGCTCCAATGTTTATACTGGTTCGCATTCCTGTTCGAAACACTGATACTTCTATTAGCTTACTTTGCGCAAGTACTTAGTTTAAGCCCTGCTCTCATACCTACAGTTTCTGTCACCTGAATGCGCACCGAACTCATTAACTCAGATTCCAATCCTCCAATAACCCAATTAAGTTACAAGAACAAACTACTACTGGCACCTAGCTCCCACTGTCATCTGAAACTTAATCAACTATTCATCCCACAAGCTACAGACACGTTTATAATTACTGCCAGAGCACAAAGAACACATCTACATGGCAAACGACTGTCACCCGCGCTGAAACGGAAAGTAGAAAGTTTGACTCGTTAGAGGGGAACCGGTTGACACATCGATCGCGCCGAATGCCATAAATCAGCTGGATGTATCGAAAGCTTAACCCTCGGTTGTCACACTTGGTCAAAATGACACACAATTTAACTTTGAGGTGTCATTGAAAATCGTACTACTGTTTGAACCTGATAATACTTTTAGTGTTCATTTTCGACGATGAACATATATTCTACAATCTTCGATCTTTATCTCAGAATTTTCACGACTAATTTATTATTATTATTATTATTATTATTATTATTATTAATCATCCTTATTACTCAAAAAAGAGGAAACCTGAGTATTTACAGCTAGCATAGTCAATAAGAGGAAAGGCATAGTCAATAAGAGTAAAAAGTAGAGTAAAAAGTAGAGTAAAAAGTAGAGTAAAAAGTAGAGTAAAAAGTAGAGTAAAAAGTAGAGTAAAAAGTAGAGTAAAAAGTAGAGTAAAAAGTAGAGTAAAATGTAAAGTAAAATGTAAAGTAAAAAGTAAAGTAAAAAGTAAAGTAAAAAGTAAAGTAAAAAGTAAAGTAAAAAGTAAAGTAAAAAGTAAAGTAAAAAGTAAAGTAAAAAGTAAAGTAAAAAGTAAAGTAAAAAGTAAAGTAAAAAGTAAAGTAAAAAGTAAAGTAAAAAGTAAAGTAAAATGTAAAGTAAAAAGTAAAGTAAAAAGTAAAGTAAAAAGTAAAGTAAAAAGTAAAGTAAAAAGTAAAGTAAAAAGTAAAGTAAAAAGTAAAGTAAAAAGTAAAGTAAAAAGTAAAGTAAAAAGTAAAGTAAAAAGTAAAGTAAAAAGTAAAGTAAAAAGTAAAGTAAAAAGTAAAGTAAAAAGTAAAGTAAAAAGTAAAGTAAAAAGTAAAGTAAAAAGTAAAGTAAAAAGTAAAGTAAAAAGTAAAGTAAAATGTAAAGTAAAAAGTAAAGTAAAAAGTAAAGTAAAAAGTAAAGTAAAAAGTAAAGTAAAAAGTAAAGTAAAAAGTAAAGTAAGAAGTAAAGTAAAAAGTGAAAATACATGGGCTAAGACCTCCGATGGAAAATGGGTTTGCGTCGAATCGACCCAGTGTGTCAACTACGTTCGAAAAAATAGATGTGACAACCGAGGATTAATACCGCAGCGAGAATCCAATTACTTTATCCCTTTATATCAGACAATCGATTTGGCGAGGCTAGAGGCTCATCCTTATTAGCGCAATTACTCGTGCGTTGTCTTTGCACCTGGTCGTGGCATTTAATTAACAAGGACACGGTCTTCGAGATTACCGGGACACCTGGTTGCGCGGGGTCTTTACGTTTTCATAATCCCATCGAGGAGGCAATAAACACCCCGATGCTCGACGATCGAGGATCCCAGATACGGCGGATCGCCTCGGAGATAGTCGGTCTGCTCGTGGACCAACATTCGTACTGGGAGCCGAGCGTTATTATCGTCGTGGAACAGGTTTTTCTATCCGCTCGTGTGCTGTTTCCAGTGTTTCCACGGATCGCGCGATTTACGATTACAGATTTGCCGCGCGAACGTCGCTGCGCGCTCGAGCGACGCGATGGAGCACCCTTTATCGGGGCATTTGGTCTTTTACAGGCGCGCAAGCGCTAGACGTATCCTGGGCATTGAATATTTTTTAAAGGGGATTATTTTTTAACCCTAACTCCGTCATTCTATGAAAAAAAAAAAAAAAAAATTTTTTTTTAAGCTTTTAGAGATGTATAATAAATGCCATTAATCAGATATGCTATTGAGTTCATTATTTAAGAGAAAAAAATTGCTAAATGAACCTATGATTTTCCTCCACCCCGTTACTGACAAACAGTCACCGATTTAACGTTTCCATTTGAGCCTTGTTGGGCAAGTTGACTATCGAATTATTACCGAAACTTGACAAGTTTGCTACAACTGTTTAGGTGAAAGATCGCTCACCACAGAGCATTCTATATTTTTAGCAGTTTTACTGAATGTAGTGGATCTTTGCACTTGTACACAGATAAAACGTATTAACCGCCCGGTCTGTGCGGGCAACGCCCATCGGCGTTCACAAAGTACTGTTATCAAACGAGAGTGGAGGATTCCCGCACGTGATGCACGTCAAACGTTTCTCCGTGCTCAGAGAGTCAAATAGACAAACCGAGCAGTCATATCGCTGGCACGCGTATGTGGCGCCAGTCTTTGTGGTAGAATCTGTGCGTCACACATACGTGACACTCGGTAGTGAATCTTTTAAGCTAAACTGCGGCTAATTTTTCATTATGTTACTTGTAAGTCTGAACGCGGTGCTCGTGGTCCTATTAATAGTATCGTCTCGTGCCTTAGATTCTTAATTTTTACGAGAATTAAGAGTTTTCAAAGTATCTCATACTTTTTGGAAATGAAGCTTTGAATTGCAAGCGATTTATAAAAATGGACTCTTCGTTCAAGCCCGAATTAGGCCGCTAATAATCAATCGATCTGTAAGAATTAAAGACTTACTCGACGATGAGTCAGGTTCCCAAATGACTTGGGAGGGACTTGGGTCCATTAGACCCAACTTCTAACATAAATGTCGATCCTAGTTACGTCAGGTTATTTCAATTCATTTCCATTAACTTTATGAGACTGGGTTGCGTCATTGCTTGATTAACGCCTCGAATAGTCTCCTATTTCTTTCTCTAGGTGCCCAACCAAATAAATTCACCATCCCTATTTTTATTGGGGAAATAAAAGTGTTCGGATGTTAAAACCGTCTCCTCTCGACGGCTCTTAACAAATGGTGGATACGTTGATACTTTAATTGCTCACTTTCTCCGTGCCAATATTTTATTGCACGCTTGGAATCGAACAACGGGGATGTTATTCTTTGAAAATTACCGTGCAATAAACAGCGTGGAAATCGTGCTCCCTTTACGACTCACAATCAGGCTGTCGTCATCGAAACCACGTACGATTTACAGTGTCCAGCTCGAAGGTGAAGACGGAGATAATTGTAATACGATTCGACTTAACGACTCGTGACTGAAATTCAAACAGACGCGAAGTCTTGTCATATTTAAAATAACAATCGTGAGTCACAAGCTGCTCAAGCTTTTTCTTTTGTAAACACGTCGCCGTTTGTGTTTGTCGGTATCGATCGGCTTTGAAAAATCGCTGCGCCAAATGGGGCCAAAAAACATTATAATCTAATTAATATTCCCCCAGCGTAACTACAATTTGCACTGCTGTGAAAAATCTAGCGCAAACTGCTCTCAATTATTTCCTCGATTCAGAAAAATTCTTGTCGCGAGACCTGATGACTTCAGACGAAGAAAAGTTGTATCAAGCAATAGTGAAGTCATCAACGCGCATTTGCCTCATCTGAAATCTCATTGTGGATTCGCATCGCAAGAATCATGAAATTTCTCAAAATAAACTAGAGATACCAACATATTAAAAATATTCGCGACAAAAGTAGCTGAATATTAGAGTGAAGCGCGATTAAAAAAGAATGTTTTTGAAAATTTCTTTCCACCACAAATGCCTCTGCTACATTCGTTTTCACTGGTCGTTGAGTCATTCAATAAGCACAAAAGGGTTCGCGAATCAACGACCACGCTTTAATTACACGTCCCAAGGTTTTTCGCCCGATTACAGTTTCTTTCCTCCACCGCGCGCCGCCGAATGTTTATTTGCCCGACTGTGAATAGAAAGTGAAAACGTTAGCTACATAATCGAACCGGTTGATTGATAGTTACAGTGGCCAGTCAGCCTACAGTTTATTTACTTATCGAATCGTTAAAGTACCAGCCCATGAGCAACAAAGATTTTTCGTACACTTGTCGCTGAATCAGGAAGAGAAACGTCCTGTTCAGGTTACACGAATCGCGTTCGTAACGCTGGACAGTGTCGAAACACCCATTTCCTTGTATTCGCTCGCCTTAGTCCCATTCCAATACAATATCAATGCAAGTCCATTTAGACGTCAAAGATTTCTGAATCTGATGATCAATCTGGAGGTGGCACTCGTGGAGACCTTATACGATCGTGGAATACATTCTCCCGTGTGGTCTATTTTCATTTACCTATTTCACAAGATCATTTATCTTGTAGGATTTGTGGTAAGAGATTCGGAGTCAATTGCAACCATAACTGACAACCCTGAGCGGCTTATACTAATAAAGTACCACTTCCAGATCGATAGTCAAACGAATGTAGACTTTTTCTATGAATATCAATATGATTATTGATATATTATTCAGAACAAGACAGGTTCACCGATTGCATATCCGTCTGACAAGTTAATATCCAACCGTGGAAGGTTTGAGCCGCTCGAGCTTCCTTCCTCCTTCAAAAAACTGCTTAAGCATGCAAGAATTCTTCTCCTATGGAACAATGTTCTAAACTGCTTGTGCGACCCGCTTCAATTAACTACATTAATTTTTTTTACAATATTTAAAGTATTTCATAAAATGTTTCGAAAAGAAAACGTGAAAAGCACATTTGCAGCCTAGGGCGACAAATTTTTGGGAGAGAAAAATTTTAAATGACAAATTTGAGGGAGAGAAAAATTTTAAATGACAAATTTGAGGGAGAGAAAAATTTTAAATGACAAATTTGAGGGAGAGAAAAATTTTAAATGGCAAATTTGAGGGAGAGAAAAATTTTAAATGACAAATTTGAGGGAGAGAAAAATTTTAAATGACAAATTTGAGGGAGAGAAAAATTTTAAATGACAAATTTGAGGGAGAGAAAAATTTTAAATGCCAAATTTGAGGGAGAGAAAAATTTTAAATGACAAATTTGAGGGAGAGAAAAATTTTAAATGACAAATTTGAGGGAGAGAAAAATTTTAAATGGCAAATTTGAGGGAGAGAAAAATTTTAAATGACAAATTTGAGGGAGAGAAAAATTTTAAATGACAAATTTGAGGGAGAGAAAAATTTTAAATGACAAATTTGAGGGAGAGAAAAATTTTAAATGACAAATTTGAGGGAGAGAAAAATTTTAATTGACAAATTTGAGGGAGAGAAAAATTTTAAATGACAAATTTGAGGGAGAGAAAAATTTTAAATGACAAATTTGAGGGAGAGAAAAATTTTAAATGACAAATTTGAGGGAGAGAAAAATTTTAAATGACAAATTTGAGGGAGAGAAAAATTTTAAATGACAAATTTAAGGGAGAGAAAAATTTTAAATGACAAATTTGAGGGAGAGAAAAATTTTAAATGACAAATTTGAGGGAGAGAAAAATTTTAAATGACAAATTTGAGGGAGAGGCAAATTTTGGGGATCAATAAATTTTGAGCAAAAGAAATTGGAAAAGGTTTAAACACAGGGGCTTGCGACAGCTTTAGAAACAATTCACTTTTGTCATATAGAATTAATTTTAAAATTGCCTCAACTCTTTTGAATTAAAATATTTGACGATATTTCACAAACGGGCGGCAGACGCTTGTTATCCTAGGGTTTCCCAAAACTCCAAATTCGCCCCTGACCACGTTTTTTTGCGGCCCGTACGGATCATTTTGGCCCGCTGCAAACAAAAGGTTGCTTGCCACTTTTCTAAGCGATTCGACGCTTCTCATGTAAAGTAGGTATCGCTCTGCGGGAAGTCTGAGCCGTTTTCTGCCTCTGTCATCCTGAATTTTTTCACGGTTCCTTGAATCCAAGCTGGCCTGGCTCATCGAGCGAAGGAAAAGGTGTTCTTTTGTCGACTAGAAGCCCCCGAGACCGCTTAAAAGAAACGATGCTCGATGGACTCCAGTGGTCGTTTTTTAAATGAACCCCCATTTTCACGGTCATCTTGTCCAATCAGTCAATCGCATATCACTCGCAGCTTCTGCAAGCCTGAAATCTGAACGCAGAGCGATACCCCGCGTGTTCGGCCTCGCGTGCAGCAAAGCGGAATGACAACTAAAATTAGACGTTTCATATTTCGAGTATATTTCCCGTTCTCTTTTCTACTGGAGCCGCGGGACGTTTTAGTGTTGTATTTTAAGGACGATCAAAAATACCTTCGCTCGCGAAATATCTTTGATGACAGTTTGCACATGTTGCCCGTGGGGTGGAGACAACGAGCAACCAAAACCTGATAATCCTTTATGAAAAAGATTAAATTTGCTGCTATGGTTTTGGAAGCTCCAATTAAAAGGTGGACGAGATTTTTTTAAATTTCCTCTAAGTGGTCATTACTTTCATTAAGTTTCTAAATCCTTTGTGAAACTGGGATAACAAGTTCCTATTGTGGAACAAGTTGTTTTACAGATTACCACATTTTTTGGTAAATAAGATAGATCAATTGGGCCAAGTTATGCAGAAAGCTACCAACCCTTAATGATCTGAATTTGAGTAAATTTAATTTAAAGATTTTAGTTGTTAAAAAAAAGTAGCTTTATTTCTATTGGGTATGTTTTGTTTCGTGCTATTGTTTTACAATTTTTAATGAGTTATTTAATAGTGAATAGCATGATTCATATTATTTGAAATTTTCTGTGGTTTTTGTGTTTTAAGCCTGAAATGTCACCATGGCTTGGTAGTTTTGGAACCTTTTGCAAAATAAAGATCACAAAATCCGTTCTTTGTCATTTTGAGGGTTCGTGGCTTTCTGCATAACTTGGCTCAATTAGAAGACTTGCAAAAAGGATGCAAACTCAAACATACGATTAGACGTTTAGCAGTGACTTTTTGTAAAGATGCTACATTGAATGATTGCACGAATGGTGTCCTATCGAGGGTAGAAAGACAGCTTCAATGGGCTTGCAGATGATCCGATAACGTTGACAATAAATCGCTGTATTTGACACGTTAATCATATTTGATACGTCAGGCGAAAGTCAGCCCGTGCACTGTGCGCCATAAATAATTCACCGTAGGATCATGTTCCTAAGCTTCATGAATTACCTGCGATGCATCATCCGCGAGTAAATGCGTATACTAGAGTACCGTGTGCCATGAACTGACTCCATGATCCATATTTCTTGCGCTCTTGTGTGGTCTTGGA
The DNA here is from genome assembly GCF_050908995.1 of Andrena cerasifolii. NCBI lineage: Eukaryota > Metazoa > Arthropoda > Insecta > Hymenoptera > Andrenidae > Andrena > Andrena cerasifolii. The sequence continues at coordinate 10,680,307 of NC_135131.1, read as the reverse complement.
CGTTGTGTCCCACTGGGGGTCAGAAGACACTTCGCTTTTTCACTTGAAACCTCTATTCGAGCAATTATTATCGAGCCACAGGCGTTGCAAACGATAAAGTAGAATAGAAATATTATACAGAAATAATCCCTACTACTAATAATAATTCCTACAGAAAATTAGACAAAAGGGAACAGAAGCGACTGCAAATAAAAAATGTGCTTTCACTGAATTTGCAATATTTTTTACTTCCAAGCCAACACACTAATCTTTCAATTGACCAATTCAGCCCCCTTTTCCTTCCCTATTTCCCTTTCACTTGCACCACAATTTTTCCCCACGTCGATTCCTAAAAATCCTATCAAAGTTCCACGAGAACCGAGTCCCAAAAGAACTCGACGTATCAGCGAACACAACGACCCCCGTGAATCGTGGTAAGGGAATCGTGCGAGGAGACCAAAAAGACGAGACGATCTCGGGGGAAGACGAACGAGCCCGAGGAAGAAAGGATAGGAAGGAAATAGGCGAGATCCTTGGCCGTGATTCTTCAGACGTTCTCGAGGGCGAGGTCGCGTCGAGCCGGGTCTGCTCTCGGTGCAGGGCCCGCGGCGGAGCTTTTCCCCTTTGTCCAGCGGTTCCTCCTCGTCGCTTGACCGAGCTTCCGACGAAAAAATCCGCCGTCGACTGTTTTGGCGCGGCCAGGAACGCGAATACGCGGCTGCTGCACGCTCGACCCGGCGCGACCAGTTCCCTGCGAACCTGACGGCCTTGGCAGAAATGCGTAATATAATAGGCGGAATTAATTGGCCATTTTTTTTTCGGATCTAAGACGACGTTTCGCTGATCCGCGGAGCGACATTCGCGCTTCCAGTGGCGTAAGGTTTGGAGAAATGTCCCTTCGAGTCGGTCAGACCCATCCGAATGAGCGCTTCTGAGGGGAAGGTTTTGTACAAAGTGTGGGAGCTATGTTGCCTTTGTTTTCGGTGTAATTATCCGAGGACCCTTGGATAAGACTGTCGATGCTTTTCGAAAAATATAAAAACTGGGGTGCAAAATTTGCTAACCCTTCGCGTGTTATAGGAACGCACGTAGAGAAGGAGTAGCTAACCGCCAACAAACGCTCTTTGATCAATTGCACAAACTAGGTTATCAAAACGATCCAATGTGATCAATGCAACGCATGCAAACCTCTCGGCGCGATCTATCGCGATCTCTATCGATGGAGGAACGTTGGCAGATCGTTGGCTGCTGAAAGAAAGTGTAAAACGCTGACAATCGGGTCAGTCGTGGGCACGAACCGCTTCGTTTAGTCGTCATTAATCAATTATGCGGTTGCGCAACATTTGCACGTCGTTGGCCGATTAACGCAGGCACCTTTGTATCGGCAGTGGAACGATCTTGGATTGTGCAAACGCATAGTCCTGGCTCTCTAGCGCGAAACAGTACAATGACTATTACATTCAGTAGAAGCTCCTCAAAGTATCCATTGTTAGATCTGTACTTACACGGGCCTGAAAAATTTCGCGCCAACTACCACAAATGCAAGTGAGAGAGGAAGTAGACCAACTTCATTTTCTTTTTTTTATTATTAACGCAGTTTTAATCTCCGCGAGGAGATTATTATTTCGAATAATCTCCTTGTTTAATTTCGACTTTTCTTCTTGTTATTTATAAATACAGTACTGTCTTAAATCACTAGGTTGCATTTGTTTAGATACGAAAAAACTGAAATGCATGTTGCTACTGTGGGCTTGCAAGTTGAACAGAAATTACATTTATTTATTTATGGAAAACTTTATTAAAAAAAAACTGTGCTTTTTCTCTTCTTGAAGATATTGCGCCGCAGCACACTTACGAGGGAAGTTAGGCAACCCGGAAATTCGGAACATTATGTAACTTTGTGTGCAAGTGGAGTAGTTAATCCGTAACACAAAAATATTTTTTGTCGATGCCATAGTGCGGTTTTACGGGTGAACACGCCGTGAAAAATGCAGAGTTCACTTTATCGTGTAATATCTCGAGAACGGTGAGAGATATCGAAAAGAAATTTTAAGAAAAGTTGCATCTTTTTTTATATCTACAAACTGCGGAAACAAATAATTCTCGAAAAATTCATACTTTTCAAGTTACCCGTAGCACGAATCCTTGATTCTATAATTTCACCACCGTTTCACCGGTTGCGGAGCGCTGCTGAAGTCTAACCCCGAATCATGATCACTTCCACCCCCCTCCCTTCAGCATTAAGCCTAGGCGGGGCTCGGGACTCGTAGAACGCCACCAGCGGAGGTTTTCGCAAGCTCTCAGCACTGGCGCGCTGGCTCAGGTACCCCGGTATCGCTAGTTCCCGTCTCGAGGGCTTGCTTCTACGAAATAATCCATGAAGCAAGCCCCCAGCCATGGTGGATTCGTCGCAAAACAGTTCGTAGTTTGCGAATGAAGGTACATACATCACTACTCTTTGCATTTTAATATTGAATTAATAGGTGTCAGTGCTTGATCATCCTCTATTGACAGCGCAAATACACTCGATTGAGATTGAGGTAAAAGGATCGCCTCGAGAACAGAGGTTCGTGGTGTCTAGAGGATCGTCACACAGTGGATTTTATGATTTCATTTCGCGCTTAAGTACTTGGGTATTCGAACACGGTTCTCAAGCGACAAATTACCGCGCGACTCATCTCCGTCCCTTTTAATACGAGCTGCGTAAACACACGGTGCACGCCCAGCCTCCCTTTATTATGATGTATTGCGTTCTGCATATTAAGTGGAGACTGAATAAAGATCACGCGTGCCCATGGGACTGCCTTTAATTCAGCGGGATGGTTTCGCGCCTGCGGTCACGCTGTCCACGATTGCTCTTTTCGCTTGGAAAAGAGTGATACGTTAAGTGTCTACTTAAGCATGGCCTTAAGCCACGTTCCCACGTGAGCAACATGTTATCATTGATAACAGAGGCGCAGAGCATACTCGAGGCCTATGATGCAGTCTGTTGCTAGAAAAGTATCCTTTCTGCAGGATAACTGTGGAATAGGTGACCTAAAGTCGCGTTCCCACTTATGAGGATTTGTAATCTCCCTTGAATTTTTCTTCAATTTATTTTGGTACAGGATATTAGTTCGAATGGACATTTTAACTTATCTGTAAAGAAATTAATCAGGGTTGAGTTAGGTCAAGTTAGAAAGTTGCAGCTCAAGTTAAGTTAAAAAGTTAATCAAAGAAATTAGTCGAATCAGAGGAGTAAAAGAATTAAAGTAGTCAGCTAAGCTTGTTGTTGAAATTAATTAATGAAATTGTTGTTTAAATTGTAAAACTTTCAAATCAAGAAATATATTTTTTTCTACTCAATTATTCCGTATGTTTAGAAAAAGAAAATGTGGTATTTTTGCAAATGCTACTGTAAACTCGAAAAGCAACATTTCAGGTACGTTCAAGATACCAAGTTGCAAGGCGCGTTCGTATCGCTGTACGCGATGATTAGTACTTTCGAATATTTTTCCGTGAAGGCGATCGACCGTGCCCGAGAGCCGCACACATCGATTCGATTCCTTTTGAAGTATCCTGCGTGCACAGGATGCAGAGACCTGCTCTCTGGCTTGCATTGGAAACTTTAAGGCCGGTAGCCCACCCAGAAGCCGCCATTGTATCCTCGTTACCCATCGAACGCATAAAACATATCACATAAAGTCGTGTTTCAAAAAGGGACACGATGAAAAATCCTCTACCCTGCTGTCTTCCCTTTTTCAATCGTGCCGCGGCCAACTGTATTATAATCGTGCAACCACTTCGACACAACTTAAACTTTCCCAGAATAAATTCAAACATTACGCAAAATCTTTGGAATATATTAAAAAATATAATAAAAAGATTTTTTGCTAATTTTTGGAACTAGTAAATTGTAGAGTTAACTTTTAGCAAAAGGTGGGTTCTAAAGTTTATTGTATCAAATTCTTTTGCTATTTGTTTTGTGGTAGTGAATTGCAGAGTTAACTTTTAGCAAAAAGTGGGTTCTGAAGCTCATTGAAACAATTTTTTCTATTTTTTGGAGGTAGTGAATTCTTGAGTTAGTTTTTAGCAAAAAGTGGGTTCTGAAGCTCATTGAAACAATTTTTATTGCTATTTTTTTGGAGCTAGTGAATTCTAGAGTTAGTTTTTAGGAAAAAGTGGGTTCTGAAGTTTATTTAAACAATTTCTTTTGCTATTTTTTTTTTAGGTAGTCAATTGTAGAATTAACTTTTAGCAAAAAGTGGGTTCTGAAGTTTATTTAGATGAAGAAGATCTCCTAACGAGAAGATTCTGAAGTGAACTTCGAATTTTAGGTAAATTATACAGTGAATATCACGAGGAAAGTAGATTCTGGGGTTAATATTTAGCAACTGGAAATTTCCTGATCCGACGAGGCTCAAGTTTCAGGCATTGGAAGAAACGAGTTGGAGAAACGTAGTACGTGATTCCCGGTGGATTGACATTCGCCATCTTTGCCAATGGGTGTCGAGGGTGGCGAAAGTGAGACTGTAATTCGAGTGGAGAGAGTGAAACTACGTTATAAGGTAATGAAAGTGGGACTCGGTCCTGAGGGTGGCGATCCCAAGACTGGTTCCCCTTAATTTCCTTCGAATTTCGAGGAAATACATCTGACGTGGCACGGCGCTGGTTTGGTCGTTGATTGCAGTATCAATCATACTCTTAATTGCACGTTTGGGTGCAGGAACTGAAATGTGCGCTGGGGAACAACGAGTGTCAACATTAGCTGGTACTTCATGAATATTCAAATAAGATCCACAGGATATCCTCGTAACTCCTCGATGGATATTTACAAAGCACTATAAACTACAATGCAGCGCACAATCTTAAGAGAATCTTGTCGAAGTTGGGGCTTTCATATAGGTGCTCAAATGATTTACGTTCTTTTCATCTTCCGGTAGTTGCGCTATACTTCCTTGTCTTTTCCTTTTATGTTCACCACGTGCTCTGCTATACCTTTTCCATTTCTTATTTTTCTTAGTATAATCCACGTTTCTTTTCCAACAAATCTCCTTGAATTGCCCACCTTCCTAGTACAGCAAATTTCATCTGTGGAATCTCAAAAGTTTCGCTATGACAGTACGTTAGCAACATCCAATGAGAGACGATTTTCTGACGTTTCATCGCCTACATCCCTCGTTGCTCGATCAGAAGGCGCTCAAAGAGGCCCAAAGAAGGACTCCCACTGGCAACGCAGCCGCAGCTTCAAAGCAAAGTGGAAAATGCCCGCTCGATGGGTGATCTCGGTAAGGAAACGCGTACACCGAAATGGGCGAAAGGAAAAGCGGATTCGAATCAGCTGTAGCCGTCGAAAGGTCGATGAGTCGCTCCAGCGGTGTGGATTTCGAGGTCGTTGCCAGCGCGCGCTGGTCGAAAAGGCAAAAGGAGAGAGACAGGGGACGCGCGGAGGAAAGAGAGCCGAAGGGGGACGGAGAGGAAGAGAAAAACGGCGTTCTTGCCAAGAGTTCTCGGTAACCCTGAAGTCAGTCTTTGTGCCATCGGATAGCCACGGACGAGGAGGTGCACGCCTGCAGGAATGCAAATCGCAAATGCACCGAGCGTATGATACCACCGATGGCCATTCAATCCCTTCCTTCCTCCCTCTGCTCTTTCTATTCGAAGCTTTCGAGCGATTAAACGGCGCGGAGCATTGGGTCGCCTCGAATAACGTTCGAAAGCCGTAACTTGGTAGGATGTCGAGTGTCTGGGCTAACTGGTGCATTGGAGGATCAATGCGTACAGATGCAACTAGGGAGAATAGAAGTGGTGCGCACGAATCAATGCTTTCTAGCACAATTAGGAAGACAAGTGGAATAGGTCGAACTAGACAGACATCTGTTTTGAAGGAAGATCTTGCATCAAGTCGAATTTGCAATGTACCTACTCGCCTATGAAATTACTCGTGCTTGCCAATATTTATCGCTTTCTCCTTTTGCAAACACCGCATCACTCTTGCTCGCAAAGACTACTATTACCTAGACCCAAAATCAATGTGTCGCCCGTGCGCTATGGACCTTGCGTTAACATAGTCGCGATAACTACCTCTACTGCTATTTACCCAGCTACCCTTTAAAATAAGGCGACTATACGTCCCCGGGAAGTTAAAGAATAATTATGCGTCATGTGTCGAGTAAAGTTAATAAAGTTAAATCAACTTCTACTCGATCCGTAATTAAACTAATTTTATATTTAGTTAATGCCCAACCCTGGTCTCCGAGGAGCAGAGGTGGTCCCTAAACGAAAAAATATCACACGTCCCCAGAAACCCCGAGAAAGAAAATGTTCACCTTACTTTAAAGCCCCAAGACATTTTCATCAACATTTTTTTTCATCAACGCTGAGAATCTGTCAGGAAGTCAGTCTTGCCACTGATTCGCTATAAAGTTCAGAACCCTGTATAATAAGAAACCTCTTATTTAAAGCAACCTGGCGGTTCGAACTTCATTATATCCATCCCGGACTGAACTAAAGTCCGATACTTTAATTATTTGCCCCAGAAATCTTTACCCGCCCGCCTAGAAACTGGCCGAATGAAAGCTCCAGTGACCGAGGAGTGAAAATTTCTCGGGACACAGCGATTGAAAGGAAATAAGGGTGAGAGAAGCACGAGGGAAGCCGACTAGAAAAAGCGACGGAGCAGGTACGGTTCTGATGTAAGTACCACTGCCGTGTCGCCGCGAGGAGCAAAGACAACGTGGGCTTTCAACTGTCATTGCCGTCAGTAGATTACGACAGCCGTAAACGGCCCTCCTCGCCGCGTGGTATAAACCACGCTGGAAAAAGAAGTTCACCTTTCGAACGTCGGTTCGTTCATTCAGAAAGCGGCGAAGACTAGCGGGAACGAAAGACGATAGAATTCGCGACGACAAAGGGGTTGAGGGGGGGGGGGGTCAGGCGAAGCTGAGGAGGGGGGTTGAAATTTATCGACCAGCTGGAAATCCGTCTTATTGTCGATCCCCGTTTCCTTTTTCGATTGTTACACGGCAATGTTTCATACCTTTTGCGTGCGCGCTCTCGCGCCGCGCTGTGCTCGTTTTTTAGGGGAAAAAAATATCGATCAAGATAACATGATCTTTATGCCTCCAGCGGCACGCTTCAGCGGTGGGAAAGCGAGGTAATGCGTTCCCTTAGGAAGATATAGTGACACTTGGAATCGCACGACATGGTCTCAAAAAGAACCGGAGAGAATAAACGGAAGATAATGAGTTATGGGACTGAACGGGATACTTATCGAATTTTACTATCTTTTATAGCTGGTTATCACTGTAGGGGACTCTTTCGATTTGTTTGACTTTGCTCCTCTGGTGCCGCTCGATTCAACACATTTAACTCCGCGGCTATGGGAGCTGACGCTTATTTCCACAGTGGCTTCGCTTCGGTAGGATTTTCGGAAGAACAAACGTAACCTCGTTGTGTCAATAAATCGAGTGCTCGAAACTACGCGATGCGCGCACTGTCATAGAGATGGCCCGCAAAATCACTAACAGCGATTTATTACAGTGATCGCAGAGTGATGATCACGGTCGTGGTTTAATAAATAAAGGAAAACAATCCAAGAAAACACAAATTGGTTTCTTGGTTACCTAATACGTAATTAAAAGCAATATATAACTTATATAATAAAAAATAATCCACATTATTTACTAATCTAATAATCTTTAGAACTTCTACGCTCAACTCGTAGGGTGTTACTAATTTGAAATAAAGAAAGACAACCGCGTAAAATTTCTAATGCGTTGTCAACTTAGCTGTTTAATTTATTCAGTGATGTATGGTGGTTTCGAAAAACGAAAGGTTTATTACACGTAAATTCATGCTGCAGAATGAACTGCTTTTTAAGATAAAAGGGTAATGTTGATCACATTCCTGGATAAATTACCAGCAAAACTGTGGACTGGAGAAATGTCAGCAAACCTGGAATCTCAAGGCAAAACTGGTACTGTTTGCAACCCTAGACGAAACCGAACGTTCAAAGAAACCTGACAAGTAGCTTTATAATTGATTTACAAAGGACAACAAACGGCCGTGTGGATGCTGTGCCAGTAGCCTTGCGAAGCAGCGGCATTTGTTAACACTTATGGCGTCAGCGAAGCAGCCAGCACCATTGCTGCACAAATTAAACTCGGTCCACGTAGAATTAAGCGCTCTTAACCCAGATTTTCTAAATGGAATTCGTCGCGTCCGAGATGACGATTAAGGGGCTCGATGAATTTAATGATGGCCGGCAGTGTGTCACGGTGGTATCTCAACAAAAGTCTAGATTTTTTTTATCAAGCTCCTTGAGAAGCCTGCTCGACGCACCTTTAAGGAATCCTGTTAATTTTCATGAAAACTCCCGTTTTGTTCCGCCAGCAAGATAAATATAGAGCCCGTGGTTTACGTCAGTACCCGCCACTCGCGATTAATTTCAACTTCGGGAGAGTAATGAAACTTCTTTCTAATTTCCCGCGCTCAAATAAACTATCTATTTACGAATGTATTACGTAAATCTCACTTGCGCACGGAATTCTTCAGCCTGAAATCACTATCAAAACCCTAACCCAGATGACCGAGCTGACTGTTATTAATCTCCCACTACTTCGCTCGAATATCGTGGATTAATTTTTTTTATAATATTCTTAAGAGCAGGATTGGTAAGGTGGCGAGGTATTTTGGTTAATAACTGACTAAATAATTAATTATACTACACACCAACCTCATATGAACATATAATCTATCTCCAACTGTTGTCAACTTTCGTTCAAAGTTCAAACTTCTCCTTATTTGCTAAAGCCTCGTAATGAAAATGCCCTAGCCATTAGACCTACATTTATAATTAGTCAAGTGCACTCGTACCGAACAGAATTTCAAACTTATTTTACTTAATAACGGAAGATTGTATAAAAAAAAATCATTCAATTTCTTTTTGTATACAAAATAAGGTCCTGCTATTTAGATTGCACTTCGATTACTGCGATATACCCTATATAATAATAATAATAATAATAATAATAATAATTATGATGATAATAATAATAATAATAATAATAAAGATAATAATTCGTCTTTATTACATCACAAAATTCATATTACGTTAATTAAGTAACGAATACCGATAACGAAGCGCACAAGTTGCATGAAAGATCGACTGTGAGTTACTGAAAAGCGTCATTGAGTCTAAAAACATAAAGCGTTAAACGATAAAGAGAAACATATCCCAGTTTTTCAGCTTTTCCCTGCGTTCCCCGTATCACTGATCTACATACGTAAAACTAAGGTAGACACAGTGGAATTACAGGCACAAGTACGTTAAGCAGGCGTTGATAATCGATAAGCAATCGTTGCTTGCCCGTCGGCGAGTTGTCAGCAGCTTATCATTACGTCGCTGCTGCGTTTACCTCGTCGACGGCCAACCGAGATTCCTGTAATCAGGGGCAATAATTAATCAGGCCGACTTTTTCCTGGTCTCGTTGAACCAGTTCACCCCATTGCTTTCGAGAAGCTGGACCATCGACGTGGCTAATTATGAGCTTCTTAATTAGACCCGTTTCTGATTGTCCTGCCTCTGCGTTGAGAAAGGGAACTGTGGTTCCTCTGGCTGCAACGAAACGTTACGCTTCTCGCAGCTCCTCTCTCGAATGATGCAGTTGCGACATTGAATTTAACGAGCCCTTTCATGGAATCTCGAGCGAGGGGTTTAGTTTCTGTGTGGATTTGTGGCGGGTGGTTCACCAGTTTAGGGTGAGGAAAGGGTTTCTGTGGGGAGCGAATAACAATTACTGGTGATAGAAGTATGTGGAAATTTTTATCTCAGACATAGACAGAGGAATAGAATTAAAATATAAAAAAGGAATATTCCAAAATTGCAATCATTTCATTATGGGTGATTATTGTAGAATCATTTTAGTTATAGAGCAGAATGTTTTGAACTCTGCAATCTAAATTTTGGAAAATGTCAATATTTTTTAATGATTTTTTTTTGTTTATGTTGTACTACTTAGTGTTTATAAGAGATTAAGAAGACTATACTACAGATGCTTATAATACTATTTCGCATGCAAAAGAATATATACACGCACTCCTAATAGCCTGCCAGGAGAACTGGTGAAAATGGTAGAATCTCGTTTCTCTTATGATCCAAAAAGCGCCAACACTAAGCAGCTGCAGAGGAACCTGCTGGTCTCAATATTTAGGCGAATCGCGTCTGCTATCGAAACGTATATTTTCGGACAAATATATTCAGGGTAGGAAAATAAACAACGACTGCAATATCCATCGAGCAGCATGCACATAATAGTAACCCACCCACGCGTCCTAATTGGCAATTTCCAAATAAGCTCGAACAAATGCCGTTTCACGTTCAACGCATGGGTTTGAATTATTGTCTCCAAGGACGATTCTCCAAATTGCCAACGCAGTACCCTTTGTAAAATTATTAACAACGGAACCCAGCGTGTAGTCACGGATGATTTTGGCACCCACTGTTTTCAGTCCCTTTGGTACTTCCACTCCTCGATTGTGACCGATATTCGCGCACGGTTCGCGCAGATTCAAGAGATCGCTTTCGATCGATTATTTTCACCTGGGTCTGGTGCGTTCGTCTGTTCCGCGGCTTTGCCCTCACACGGAATTTACGTGGGTGGTATATATTTAGCGGGGGCGTCCCATGTAGACTGGTGCGTTTCACATTCAAATGGAGGAAGTTATGTCAGGGCAGCGCTGCATGTATAAATAAATCGTAACGAATGCGGTAACTAATCCGCGGAACGTTTCGCTATCTGCGACTTTCGATCGCGTTTCGATATCCGACTGGCCGAGGACCACTCCAACGACTCGAAAATCTAGCAATTCTTCCTCAAACCGTTGCTTCGTATTAATTAAAAATTGCTTTAACTATTCAACCCACTTCTCCATTAAAAAATTTCTCGGGGTCTACAGAAACGCGAGTCGAAGATCCGAAAATTGATTATGCCGTAGAATCTAAAGCAACTTTGCGAAAGCACTATCACCGTAGATGTAGATATCTATCGCAAAGACAATCTCATGTAGTTGGGGGGTGGAACATCGAGCAATATTGAATGAATGAAAAAAGTCCGCACCTCGCTCCCCGGCGATTTAAGAGCAGCAATTAATCGCTTTCATGTACACTTTATAAAGCAGTCGGGAAGAAACGGTGCGGACAATCGAAAGGAATTTCACGGTTCGGTAGTCGGGAGCCGAGGAGTTGGCCAGTAGGCAGCGCTCCGTCGGGGGATATAAAGGTCAATCATGGTGGAGTGACTCACGAAATTTTTCGCATACTTCTTTTTTTTCCAGACGGGCCACGTGAGAACGTCGACGGGAAGCTACATAATTAAACCCGCCGAGCCGTGGCGGGAGAGCGACAAGGATTCTCTAGAATACTCGCTGCAGCATGCCATCCAAAGGGTGAGGACACCGTCCGCGGACTCCAACCACTTGCACGCCATCGACGACCAGCCTAAGAGCCAAAACTGCGGCGTAATTGGTAAGTGCGATTCATTCCAGCGTTATCAAATAAAATAAGCAATTGAGAACGAAAACGGAGTGACCCACGTTGGGCGAAATTAATCTTTCCTATTTTATATGATTGGTACAGCCTATCGGAATACATTAATGCTACTAACTGAATTTTGCGAAAGATGTGGGTCAGCTCGTTTTCGTTTTTAATGCCTCGAATAACAGAGCCCCCGTCGCGTCACTTCAGTTATACGTGGCACGCGTACCAAACCTGACGCGAGAGAGACTTTCGGCAGGACGCCAAAAATATTAGAAAGCCTATAAATTCTTTTTTCTGTACTGAAGCAAGTTCATTCAGAGGATAGAAATAGGCTGACAGAGGAAGATTCGGCAGCATGCAGTACCTTGCAGTCGATGACATAGTAGGCCTCAATAAACAATCTTGTAGCTTACACTAATACCTCCACTTTTAGTACTCAACTTTACTACCCCCTTTTAAATCTACTCACAAGGGAAGATCCCTAATATGGAAATTCTAAAAATTATGAAACTTTGGGGATACCTATGTAGAGGATATATGGATATGTATTATGCAATTCTTTTGCAGCTCAAATTCACTGGAGGATTACAATTTTAACATAATCTCTGAAGATTTAGTTGAAAATGAAATAATTTGATAGACGATATTAAAATTTAATTGATGAATTAAAAACTTGATATATTTTCTGAGGATTTAGTGGAAAATTAAATAATCTGATAGATTATATTGAAAATTAATTGAAGAACTAGAAATCGGATATAATTTGTGAGACAATTGACAAATCTTTTACCAAATGATAGTCCTAATTAAAATAACTAACTTTTGTCCGAAAACTTTTCTGTCTCTAACGCTTCACTAGTTATAACACAAAATCTGAAAATAACCGGATTTTCAGAAGTCAATTTCAGCCCCTTATAGTGAATTCAAGCAGCAAATAAAAATATCCTCTACATATCCGCAAAGTTTCATAATTTATGGAATTACCAGGTTGGGGATTTTTCTTTGTTAACTAACATTTAAAATACCTAGCATATGCAGATCGAAAAATCCAAAGAAATTCCTAAGTTCTTCCGAAAATCTTCGCCCCCTGAAGTGCATAGCTATCTACAGCCAAAAAAGAAACCCCTATAAATACACCACCACAAAAAGGGAGACTAAGTTACCCGAGCCATCAATAATGGAAGTTTCACTGGGCTTGAGGAACCGTCTGCAGGCCGTCGCCACGAGCGAGCGCTGCTAGAGACGAGTTGCAGGGCGTAGCGGGGTCCCGAGCCCCGAAAACGTATTAATAATGCAAGCAGTCCCCGGCGTACACATTAGGACACGAACGCGCACGTGCATCGGGGCGCAGCGTGTAGTACTACAAATGCACGCTTCCACTCGATACGTATCGTTTTATTCATGACCGTTCCTTAAACCGCCACCGTGTCGCACGGCGAAAGTTCGCCGTGCCTAACGCAGGGATCCGCGAATAATAAATCCGCGCCGGCTCGCGTCGGGCCCCGCGTCTCTGCGGAGTTTGGGCCCACGACCGGTTCCGCCGGGCCCCCATTAACATTCCGTTATTGAAGTATCGCATTGTCGGCCGCAGCCAATCGCCTGGTCGTATTAATTATTTCGTCAGCTCGGCCAATCTAACGCTGGTCCTCGCTAAACGTTTAATTGTCCTCCCTTTGCCCCCTCCTCCCCGGTATCTTGTAAACGACGATTTCTCTTTCATGCGCGTGCAGGTGGCCGTGCTGATCAGTGGACCACCCTGTAGGGTGCTTCAGATTTGAGGGAAATTGTAGCTTCGGGTGGTGGGAATGGGTGTGGATTTGATGAGTTTTTGTTTTAGCGAAGGGGTGTTTGGGTGGTTTGTTTAAAGGGAAGGAATGAAAGGTGTATTGGGTGGTACAAGTGTCGTGGGCAGTTTGGGAGAGGGATAAGTGAGGAGGGGAGCAGGTTTTGGGTTTGAAGACAGAAAATTTTGATGATAGTGACGTAGGTAATGTTTTTTGGGAAAATTTAGAGGTGTGGTTTCTTAAAATGATACGAGGGAGGAGAAAGTGTAGGGTTTAAGGGGAGAGAATTTTGATGACAGCGATGTAATGTTTTGTTGGTAAAATTTAGAGTTGTGCTTTTTTAAAACGATATGTGCATTGTGTAGGTATTTGTTGTTTAAGCTGACTTGTTTAACAGAACATGTAGAATTATTTGGAGAGATCACTATAAGCTTACCAACCTTTGTAGAGCTGATATTAATTAATCGATTAATAGTTCCTGAGGATGGAATTGATTTTTTAGTTTCATTTTTGTTTACACCTGCATCAGGAATTTATGAGAATAACTAATACAAGGACTGGCTACAAATTATTTAATCAGTTCTATAAGATTTCTCGCTGACATACGATTTCATCTACTTAGGGAACCACCACCGTGCTTAATTAGCGGCCACGAGATGATTTTTTAGTTTCATCCTCGCCTCGGCTTCCCCCATACGCCTTTATGCCCCAAGGCAAGCTCGTGTGTACGAATTTAAAGAACGTTAACCCTTGGCGGTCGAAGACCGGGATATTAGCAGCGCCTTTGGCGTAACATCGGATCCTCGCCATCTTTTTCAGGGAAAATAAATGAACCTTGTTGCATTCCAAATGAAATCCAACGCTCAGGCCCTTCGTTAACTGCAGCTGTGCACTTTTCAGCTTGATTTGAAACTAAGCGTCTCGTTCGTTTCGTAAATAGACACATGGGCAGAGTTACTTTCAGAATATAATATATAATATATAATATATAATATATAATATATAATATATAATATATAATATATAATATATAATATATAATATATAATATATAATATATAATATATAATATATAATATATAATATATAATATATAATATATAATATATAATATATAATATATAATATATAATATATAATATATAATATATAATATTATACGCAAGGAATTTATAAGGTAGACTGTAATAAAAATAGAATTGACAGTATCAATAAATATACTGATAGAAGGGACCGTAATCGCGTGATCCGTAAGTGGTTCTATATTTAAAATAGTGGAACACAGGTTTCTTTCTTGATCAGCTAGACGAAGCATAAAATTTAATGAAGACTAATGAAAGCAGACGCTTAACTCGACCATTCATAATCGTAAAAAGAAATGTCAGATCAATCACTAAACTGCTCGCCCTCACGAGTCGCCATATTGAGATATGTATGCTTATTTAAACTGAGCGAAACATGCGATGGAGCTACTCATACGACGCAATATTCTGAAGAACTGAGTTCTTGTATTTGCAAAAAGAGTTGGATAATTGAACAACTGCATGAGCTTCCTAAAATATTGTGCCATTCAGTGTTTGGTGCCATTGTGAAGAGTTCTATCAACTTGATGCTTGAGCAACTGATATTATTCTTGAACAACTGATAATAGAAATAATAATAGAAGCTCATCTTAAACAAAAACTAGAAGAAAATCAATAAAGATTTTATATGAACAACTCTCGAAGCAGAACAGCGAAATTTCCACCACAACCAATCTCGACCTTATTTCTAAATGAGGCATTGAGAGCAAAAACGGGCTGACTGACATTAAAAATTTTTCCCCTATTTTACATGATATTGGAATCCATTGTTGCTACTAACTTAATTTCGCATAAAATGTGGGTTAGTCCGTTTTTGCTCTCAATGCCTCGCATCATCTCAATTAAATTATCCTAATTTCGCTGTAATTCCTCAAAACATATATTTCCACTACGAACTACCTCCTACCTTAAAATTCGCAGAGCATCAGCTCTGTTTAACCCCCCACTGGCAGATACAGGGTCCATTTAAACCCATCCTAAATATCAACCTACTTGTTGTTCCCAATTCCTATTATTTCTTGAAAAAAATATTTACACATAAATCGTAACAGAATTAGAATCTAATATAAAAGCCGATTCCTAGCCATATGTAAATCAAATTACCTAACAAAATGGACCCCGCATCCGAGTGGTCAAACGCTCCACCATCCAAGGGCTAAAGAACCCAAAACAGAAGCTCCCTTCCTGCTTCAAAGCTATAAACTTCCCACAGCACGCAGCTAAACAATCCCACTTACCAATTCTTCACTTCGAAATACAATCGAGTGTCAAACAACGCTCATGTTCCTTCACGATAAAGAAGAAGTAGAAGCAGAAGAAGAAGAAGAAGATGAAGAAGGAAGAAAAAGCCACTACGAATCTCCACAGCTATCTCCATTGAACGTTCAACGGTCCATCGGCAGGAGATGTATTACCCAACAAAAGAAGCCATCGTCATCGTTGAAAGTCACAACAGAGTGCTCGTACGTTCGCATGAACTCCCGGCGATCGTGACCTAATCTCGTTCGAAACTGAAGGGCGTAACCGCGCGCGCGCGCGCGATTCCGAAACGAGGGGACCGAGGAGAGGCCGAGGCGAGGCATTAAGAGCTCTCGTAGCGTACCGTCGACCACCTGTACCGAAACAGGTTCAGCCATTTACGGATCCCCTCGGGCGAATTCTGACGTTCCATCGAGACAGCTTGGCGACGCTCGGCTCGTACGACGGCGAGGAACGCGCGAGCGGATAACGCTGTCCAAATCGTGTCCCCGGCCCGCTCGACGCCCTGGGCCACCTGAGCTTGCGCGCACAATGTTTTCAGCCCGAGTCGAACCGATCGACGATCAATCGTGGCCTGCGGGTGGGACGTTCAACCGAGACACGCCGGATGAAAGTGTTTTTCGACCGTAGGGTAAAGGAGAGCAGCGATCGAACGAAACTCTTCACTTTTACAAATAAAAGTTGTTTACTGATCTTTCAACTTTTATAAATAAAAATTATTCGCTGACCTTTTAACTTTCAGATCTTTTCTTTTCGGTTTTATGCTAGCTTTGAACATTAACAGTGTAACTGTGTTGTAAAAGTTCAGTACTAACAGCTGTTTTATATTAAATTAATAAAAGTCCTGAAGGATCATGTATTTTTTAACAGATATTTTAAGGGAAAATATAAAAGTTAGGATTATCTGTTAAACTCCTTCTGTTAACTTTGAGAAAAACGTAACGTCTCAAGCTCTCTCATCTCCCTTACAAATATTTGTATGCAAAAAAACTGCACCGAACGCACAGTGGGGAAAGTTTACGATTATATTTTTTTTCAAATTAATTTCGGGCTTTAATACGGTTCAAATGTTTGAAATATACGAAAATCTACTAGGTAGTAACATTGATTTCTTGCTTCAGAACTCTACCTTCCCTTCAACAAAGGGGAAACCAAGATCAGAGGTTACAGAGTCTTTATTTACATAAAGAAGCCCAGTGAGAAACAGGAAGTGGTTCGTTCTTTATTCTTTGAACGAAGATAATTAGGGTTACTTGAACCTTTTGACATCGTTTATCCTAACTCCTACATTTTCTGTAACTTCCCTACTTAGACCATGCTATCTAAATGTACAAAGCGGAAAGTTTATATGCTTGTGGGTTTGTCAGTCGCCTAAAAACTTTCGAAGAAAATATTTTTTATAAAATTTAAACTCCAGGCGAAGCCGAGTAGTAAAGTTAGTATGATATAAGAACGAAGGTCGCGCATTATTCAGAGAGGGAGGAGTTGCTTCAGCGGCCACTAGATTTTGTCCAGCCTATAAGGAGCTGTCCATGCACGTTTGACAGTAAGTACGAGGGGGCATACGCGTTTTGTAGACGGACGTAGGCGGGAGATCGCAATCGATCGAGGATTCACTGTCTGAAATCAGGCCCGAGGCGCGGCAAACCTGTTAAGCGGATGAACCTGTAATCACGCGCGAATTTCGAGCCGGGGATGCCAGCCCCTCTGCAGCTTCGAGCAACAAACCGAAATCGCCTGATTAACTGGGGGGGAAAAAAGGCTTTTCAGCGTTCGAACATGGAAACCTACGCGCCGAACGGCAGGCTGATGACAGGAGCTTGGCTCTGCCTTTCGAGAAAAAGAATGCGATCGAACCTCCAGCGATTATCTCCTTGCCGAAGCGAGCTGCTCGTTTTGCAGGTACTTTCGAGAGGTTTCTGCGCGAGGTGACTCCAGATTCCACGAAATTCTGTATCCTGTATTGACATTCTGCTGAGAAAGAATTCTCCAAGAAAACAACCGAGGTCCAGAAAATACATTAGCAAAAAAAAATACACTGTACCCTACTTATTACGATAGTAAAAAATGGTAAAAATACACTTTACTTAGCAATGTTCCACCATCGCCAAACAACTGCACACACTAGCACACTCAGGATTTAATCTTAGGGGTGCCGCGTTGAAAGGATAAAACGTTTGTAATTCAAATTCAATAAAATTCATTAGGTGAATATGAAAATTTATTTAAAGATTTTTCTATTCTCTTCGCAAAGCTCTTAAGTTACTTCAGTCGTGGTTACATTAATCTGTTTTCTCCTTTTCGTCGGGGGGTGCCCCTTCAGGGTGCGCCACTGCACGCAATAACCATAAATATTCCCTACGAATAAAGCAACACAGTTTCATTCGATAAAGAAGTAAATCTAAGGAGCGACTGGAAAGAAGCGAAGGCGAAGCTGAATCGGGGGCGTAGGTCCGAGCCACGCAGAGAGGTTTAGCGAGAAAAGAAGGCGAGCAGAGTTGTAAAAAGCACCCTGGGCAAGAAGCGCCTGGTTAAATGGAGGGCGTGGTGAGATGCAGAGATTTCTTTGCGCACGGAGGGGCGTGTGCCCTTTCAGGGTGGCCTGTCGAAGGCAGGCCACCACGTGAAACAGATCGTAGATCGAGGCGAGCGAGGGGTTAATAACGATTGAAAAGCGAAGTGAGAGGGTGCGGCCACGTAATCGCGCGATGACCCATGGCTATCTATGTAATTACTAATAATCGCGCGCGGGCTGCGCTTAGGCTGCATCGCCTGGGTCCCCTGACGAGAGGCAATGACCGTGGCTACCTTGGCTGATATACGATACCGAGTGTCGTTGCGCAATACCACCGTCGAGGAATGGTACCGTTCGTTAGGCATCATTGCTTTGCATCTTATCGGAGCGCGATATGTTCGAACTGATAACCCTGCAGGTTCCTCCGACACGATTTGAAAGAACCTGTACCTGATCACCTGAGACGCCCCTTTTGCTCATGAAAATGCTCCCAACATCCTACGCAGTGGTTTAACCTTCGTGACGAATTCCAAATACCAAACTATTTACATACGTGTGTTTCTAATTATTGCTTTTTAAAAAGTATGGGAATTTCGGATGACAATAAATTGAGAATCTAATTTTTGACAACTTATCCCGGGGTGTATGTGAATTAACTTATGGGGGAAAATGAAACCTAAATTCAATGCGCGTGTTAATTATGCAGTTATCCACCGTCGATGTCTTAAATCACTGTGCTTTAGGGGTTGTCGGTTTATATACTAGAATTAATGTGCAAAAATGAATTAATTATTTAATTAAAAACGTTGGCATTTTGACTTGAAATCGCCTCGGACACAAGCATATTGTAGTATGTAACCCTTGACTATTTTCACAAAAAAATAAGAAAAACAATTTATTTTTATAAAATCAAATTCTAAATTTCGAGCGAAGCCAAGTAGTAGGGCTAAGTAGTAATATACATAATATAGTGAACAATTAATGTGGAACCTCTGAACCATGAGCCATGCCTCGTAACTAAATCTAATAGCGAACACAGTAACTCGCACTGACGCCAAAAAATAACTTGGATTAGTTATATATCAGAAACGTCAGAAACACTATCAGAAACAACCAATTCAAGTAATTTTCTGGCACCAGTGCAGAGTCAGTGCGAGGTACCGAATTCGCTATAAGAAACGGATGTGAGATGAATATTTAGGGGGAGGGACTAGGGAGATCCTCGGAAGCCTCCCGCAACGAGCGTCAGAATGCGCCACCCCTCCAAAACGGGGGACTCGGATCCGATGGTACGCGAGAATTTCGCAGACATTGATTAATGCGAGAGGCCCGGTGAGGTCGATCGGCAGCGTTGAATGGGGTCGTTCGCCAAATTCACCGGAACGATTCGGTAGACTGCTCGGCGCCGACCACGTGGATACCGATCGAAGTTATGCGCGCCTTTATGCCGCGCGGGAAGATCGATCCCGCGATATGCAAAAGTCATTGACTCGCCACGATCGTCCCGGAATAACGGATACGGCGATCAAGATCGAACTTACGCCGCACCCTTCCCCGCCGCGCCGCCCTCCCCCCTTCCGTGCGGCGCGCTGGCTCGATCTCGATCCCGAGATCGCGACACGATCCGATGATCGAAGGTAGAAGTCGTGTTATTACAGGCGTACGGGCGAAATGACAGGCATTACGTGACCTTTCTCGATCACCACCGCGACCTTAAACCGCTTATCGGCTCTTACGTTGGGAATAATTCCAGGTTGCTCCGTGCATTTTTCCCAATGCACGATAAAAACCGGGGGAAATGAGGCTTCCCGGGGAATCGAGGGATGGGCATTTGGAAATTATCAGATTTTAAGTGGGCAGATCTCCATTCTGATAGGTGTAGCTGTTAATTAAGGTTTCAGGGATGCACGTTAGGAGGAAAATATGAATTTGAGTGTGGTTTTAGTAGGAGACTTTTGGGGGTAGAGTGTGAATTTATTATGTGTAGAGATTGAAGCAAATTGGAGGCTTCGACTGTGTGCAATCTATTAGGCTGGCTTATATTAGTCTAAACTACTAGATTCGAGACAAATGGAAGGCGATGTAAGTGGGCTTAAGCTTCTTAAAAGTTAGACTGAATTTAAGCCACACTGTGTACTTAAAGTGATAGATTTTTTATAGCAAATTAGGCCACGTAATCGGATTCGTAGTACGTCGATTTGTTTAAACAATATACTAGGAAGTAGTCAGTTTTCACTGAATCCGATCACGTGGCTGAATTTATTATAAAAAAATACATCATTTTTGCTTAAGAGATTCTTTTCTACAGTGCATAGTTTCCGATATATTGGGGCGAACGTGTTTTTTAACCTGAAGAGCAACCACTTTGAGGGCCGATTTCACCCTCCAGATATGGACGTTCGTCGATAAGAAAAAA
Source organism: Andrena cerasifolii (assembly GCF_050908995.1). NCBI lineage: Eukaryota > Metazoa > Arthropoda > Insecta > Hymenoptera > Andrenidae > Andrena > Andrena cerasifolii. Next base: position 10,659,753 of record NC_135131.1, on the reverse strand, counting down.
TAGGTGTTAAATATTTTTTTGAGAACTATAATGTACGCATACCTCATACAAATCCGCGTGTAACAGTTGGATGAGCAAAAGGCGAACAAAAGAGGACTAAACTAACACAGAAATTATACAGTGGTGGCTAGAGTTGGGTATAAACTAAATGAAAAATTATTTAAATAACGGATCAAATAAAAGTTACTATAACTTTAGATTATTTGACGAATTAAGTTATTTTTTTATTCTTCGAGCGTCTCAACACCAGCGTTGAATCAATTTTTCAACTTTTACTCTACTCAAAGTCGAATAATTTTCTGACGCGCGATCGAGCCGCCGAGAATAATTTTTCCAACTTTCATTCACTTTCGAAATTTGTATTTGAATAAAAATTTTGCCCATCTCTAGTAACGGCGAAAATAAACCTTGAAAAACGATTTGTGGAGGAGAAACTAGAATTCCCCAGCGTGAACCAGTGATACTAACACAATGACACTCTTTTACTGGCTCTGTAAAGCGTAGCAATATTCTCCATAAGAATCGTGTTCAACTTGCTGTTCCATACTAGAGAAAGTTCCAGCAAACTAAATGCAGAATTCTGCAAGGATAGATTGAGTCACTGCTTGCGGTAACAGGTTCATTAGAAACTTACGTTATCGCGATAATTGCAGCCCTCGACTGCCACGTTAAGCACAACTACTGACGCTAATAGAACGATTTAGAAATTCATCGGTGCGTTCGCGCCGCGATTGCAATACGAAATAGTGGCGCGAAGGGTGTTATTAGAATCACCGTTTCCGTGTTATTAACGACAGCGCGCCAAATAGGTGATAAAATATCGCTGAGTCGAGTTCCTTGTACACCTACGTGCAACGTGACTCGAGATTAACCAACAAACGAATCGATAATTCGCAAAGACACCGAGGGCCCCGACAGGCGTTTCGTAATACCGCGTCCTTAACTTTTATCGCCGCGTTTAATACGGAAATCGCGCAACTTTTGATCGTACAAATTGCAGGTGCGCGTGTGTTACTCTCGTATTCCGGGGAACAAAATGCTCGATAATTGCTGGAAAGCTACATTGCACGCTGTAATTTCGGGTGAAAGTTCGTATCATCCGTAATTTTTAGGTGTTCGCCGCGCGGAGAGACTCGCGGCGCAGCAACCAAATGGAGGGGCGTAAGGAGCTTATGAAATTCCTCGTTTCCTCAAAACAACGTGCAATTTCATTGCATGTCGAGATTAAGTCCGTGTAACATACTTTACCTCTGGATATATTTTCAATTATAACGATCTTGTATGTAATTAACAAAGTATGCTTAACACTCTCTTGCAACCGCAAGATAGCATCCACAAAGTAAGTGTTAGAATAAATCATTAGACAGTTTATTTCAACTCCAATACTTAGTTGTATTTAGAATAAATGCCCACTTTTTTATTACTTAAACTGTAAGTATTATCTACCTATGGAAATGTTTGATGCAGAATTGGTGTAAGTTAATTTTTTGTCCATTTGTTTCAACCCCTTAATGGCACACTAAATTTAAAAAAAGGTTCAAAGTTATTACCTTCTTTACGTTCCTATTTTACTACATAAACATTTAGAAACTGGGATGATACACTACTTTTCGAAAGATGCATTTAGGTATTTTTTATTCTATCGAACGTAATATTACGCAGGTGAAATTTTGAGACTGTTCGCAGTGGGTATTAAGGGGTTAGCACCGCATCTTGAAAGTTTAACCTTCATTCTGCTTACGGGTTGCACACGTGGGGATGTTTTCCATTCGCGAGAATCAAATATCCCTGGGAATATCCCATTCGAAAGCTTTTCATTTTGCACGAGTCGTCAGGATTAGGGCGGAGCGATACTATATAGGCGAAAATTTAAATTTGAATTTGCAGTTGCAACTATCCCGCACCCAGGCCAGCTGAAAATTCAAATTTAAATTTTCGTCTATACAGTATCGCTCCGCCCTAGTCAGGATCGATTATGACAGAAGTCGTTTCGAGTACGTTCTGCATTGTAGCGTCGAATGGTGGAAGCCAAGGGACGAGGCAAGCTTAATAAATTTCACGGCGAGGCAGGTTTATATGCGAGGAACCCCTATAGCGATTGGTTAAAATCTACGAATAAATCAGCGTGCCCGTATGAAACGAGCCGCTTGCCTCTGAACTCGTCCTCTCGCCATGGGATTCCACCATCTTTCGGTCAATTCTAAACGTGGGCGTATTAAAAGAAGCTGTAGTTTCAGTTCTCCAGGTTCAATCTCTTGGTACGTAGTTAAAGGATTAACAGAATGCGATATCGCTATTGCATTTACAATCCCACCGACATTCCTCTATTCCTATCCGCGCGATACATCAAGAGGTTCTAACGCCCCAACGTCAATCACCCTGAAAACAACCCCATAACTCACCCCGCGTCAAAAGTATCTGACAAAACTATCCAACCAGACGCCGCAATCGCAGCGTGAGCAACGTCTAAACACAGCTCCGTGCATGATGTACGATCCGTGACAAAAGCCTCGGCCCTTTTTCCCGTCCTTTGGGCAAGAAACCACCGTACCGCTCTCACGATCATTCACTCCGAGTTCCGACGTTCCGCGGTACGTCTCTACCCTCCCTTTAATTAATCACTCGTCCCTTTGCACGTGCCAACACTCTCGTCTCGCAGGGACAGTCGTATTCAAACAAACACGGAAAAATAAAGAGTCCCGCGCGGAAACTTTCTCCCCCCTCGTCATAACTCATTCCCGTGCCTCCTCGCGCCGCGATCCCCGCCGCCCCTGACAATCCGGCAACCAGAAATGCTTCCACCCGTCCAGCGATCGTAGATCGTAAATCGAAACCAAGGTGATCTGGAAGTTTCCTACGAGGAGCGATTAACATCGCGATGCTCGGAGTTGAGTCAATTCGATTCGCAGTACCGTGCTCAAGAATCCGGAAAACGATCGATACCTAGTATTCGGAAAGAATATTGCGGTCGACTGAGACGGTGCGGCAGAAAATTATTCAACGTCGAATAAAGTTAATGTTAAGGGTCGATACTAAAGGACTAAAAGACTATGAATCCGATAGATCGATGTTATGAAAGTTGAAAAGTTGAAAGTTGAAAGTTGAAAGTTGAAAGTTGAAAGTTGAAAGTTGAAAGTTGAAAGTTGAAAGTTGAAAGTTGAAAGTTGAAAGTTGAAAGTTGAAAAGTTGAAAAGTTGAAAAGTTGAAGGTTGAAGGTTGAAAGTTGAAAGTTGAAAAGTTGAAAAGTTGAAAAGTTGAAAAGTTGAAGGTTGAAGGTTGAAGGTTGAAAGTTGAAAAGTTGAAAAGTTGAAAAGTTGAAAAGTTGAAAAGTTGAAAAGTTGAAAAGTTGAAAAGTTGAAAAGTTGAAAAGTTGAAAAGATGAAAAGTTGAAAAGTTGAAAAGTTGAAAAGTTGAAAAGTTGAAAAGTTGAAAAGTTGAAAAGTTGAAAAGTTGAAAAGTTGAAAAGTTGAAAAGTTGAAAAGTTGAAAAGTTGAAAAGTTGAAAAGTTGAAAAGTTGAAAAGTTGAAAAGTTGAAAAGTTGAAAAGTTGAAAAGTTGAAAAGTTGAAAAGTTGAAAAGTTGAAAAGTTGAAAAGTTGAAAAGTTAAAAAGTTAAAAAGTTAAAGTTAAAAAATTCATTCGACGCTGAAGTTGAAACGCTCACCGAACAAAAAAATTAACTTTAATTACCAAATAATTTGAAGCTAAAGTAACTTTTATTTGATCCGTTATTTAAATAATTTCTAAAACTAAATAGTTAAAGCCCAACTCTGGCGCCAGGATCCTGGCGCTGGCACCGTTATATAAAAAATATAGTAATAATAAAACAAAATTGAAATTTAAAAATATTCACTTTTTAGTATAAACTTAATGAAGATTAGTTGTTAAACATAAGCGACTGTTCCTGCATTGGTGAACAGCCCCCACGGACGCCGATGCCAGGAGCACCGCGTTCGCTGATTGTCGGCGTTTTTCCGCCGCTGCCCGCCGACTAGACGCGGAATTCCGCGCCCAGCGTCAATTAAATCCTCCCGCCGCGCCGGTTCCTTGAACCGGAATACCGTGGACGATCGCGATTACGTCGGGCCACGATTTATTCCCCGGTTTCCACGAATGTGTAGTGGCTGAGCAACGCTAGAGCCGCTGGTAGAACGCGTGACAATAAACGCGGATAAAAGGCAGCGCGCGGCGGCAGCGGAGGCTCCTCGATCTGCAAAAGGGAAGCAACAAGCGGGCAACTGAGTCACGCACGGGCGACAAATAAGCTGAACGCAACCCGCGACCGCCATTATCTCCGCTGCCCGACGTACGCTTTCTGTTCCGGGGGTAGTCTAACGGTGGGACGCGTGGGCGTCGCTGACATAGATAATCGTCGGTTGGATCCCGATTTTTCTCCACCGTTCCCATCTGACTCGGGTCAGTTGCGACTTAGGACTCCGTAGTGGAGTGGAATGATGTAGGCAAAGCTGGGATGAAGTGTACTGTCTGCTTGACAGGGAAATGTTCCTAATCTGGTAATTCTAATTTTAATGAAGCTGTGTGTGAATGCAGAACATCTTTTTCTGCGGAAATTTTATTTTCCGTCTTTATTACACCCATTCAGATACAGGATGGCGAAATGGCGAGGCCCAGCTATAAAAGAAAAGATAGAAGAAAAAAATAAACTGAAACTGAACTGAAACTGAGCTCAAGTTAAACTAAACTAAATTAAACCTGATACTAAAGCTAAAAACTAAGGGTAGGAGCAATAATAAAAGCAACAAACACTCAATTTACTCTGATGGGGTGGAGGCAGCTCTTAAAGTTATCGCGTTTCGTCGATTATTTAATAGAACATAATGCATAATTTTCAGAGGCGATTTACCGCATCAGAAAACCCTCGATCCTATTTATACATATCCGGGTGAAACTCGGGTTGTACCACCCTAATCGGCATAGCAGAAACACAAAAGTTATTTGTGTTTCAGCAACTTGAAGATAAAGAGCGAGTAAAAAATAATTTAAGTAACTCCATTTATGATGTAATACCTTTAACACCTTAAATCCTTTCACAAAATTCCTGCACTAATGCAGTCCTCTAGAGTCAAGACTTCTAGACCACCGAACTCGTTAAAAGCACTGGTACAATCTACTTTACTCGAAAGTGTACCGTGATTTTATGGCTCCTCTGTATGCACCGCGTAACGGGCGCGCCCAGCACAAGTAGAATAACTCAGCCATACGAAAAAGCAGTGGGTACCCGCTGGAGGAATGCACACCTGAAATTAGAATGACAAAAGCCGCGCCCTAATGGGCCAGACGGGAAGGATCGTTAAAAGGCGCGACGTCGGAAGAGACTGGGACACGAGTAGATCACAGAAACACGGCTACCGAGATCTCGGCGCGGTCTGTCCTGTCAAAATGTACCCGATGCTTCGCCTTTCATGCGCCCCTATCTGGACACATCTGAAATGAGCACAATTTCGTCTTATGCCGTCGGGTTGCCGGTGGAACGCAAGTGCTCTCGGTCGATCGCGTTAGATCCTTTTTATGCCTTTTCCAATAGCTTGCGCGGGCACACGAGATCGATCTCGCTCCTTTGTACCGAGTGCTCGAAATAGTAAGGAATTTTAATCGCTAATGGAGCTGAGTAATCTCCATACCTCCGTCGACAGGAGGAAAATTATTGTACTACGTGGAACTTCTTCTGAGAAAAGCTTGCAAAGTATTCGTACACATTATACAGGATAGTTCACGGAAAGCAGAATTCTTAAATAGCGTAATACTTGTACTACTGTTATCTTATTATTCCTCATTGCCATTATGAATTACTTATTTTTCTTATTCTCCTTATTGCTGTTTCCTGATTCCCTAATTACAGTTTTCCGCATCAGCACTTTTTACCCCCCAGATGTAGGTACATACCTATAATATAAGTGTACAAATTATTTAAGTGTGCTGGTTTGTCCGCGCCACTCGATCCTGGCGAGGCTTCGCCGTTACGCAAAAATCAGAGCTTCCGCGCCGCAGAGCGTTATTGCGAGCCGTTTCGTCGTGAAAAGTTCCTAATAAAAGTATAGTAAACGACAACTAGTAACCCCCGTTACGATTAGGAAAGGGGAAGTGATTTACGGGTGCAATTCCGGGGGTATTACATCTCAACCTTTTCCGTACAAAAAGCTAACACGATCGGCGCGACAAAAATGACATCATTAGCGAAGCAGCTGATTCTTCCAATCAACGAGCTATTCGAAGCCTTAGGAACGTTTCAATAGCAATGCAATCACGAGCAGTGGGTCCGGACGGCGCTGACAATTAGTCAGACCCATCAAGTGATTAAAGCATCATTCCCACAAGACTGTCAGACGTAGGAACTTCTAATGACGCATCTGTAATGCAACGCTAATGGCAACTCGAATTATTCTTCAGCCGCGTACCAGAAATCGCGGGATTCGCCAAACCGTGGCCGTGAAACAATATCTCGGCAATACCTGCGAGCGTAATAATGGCAATTACAGCGAGTAATAAAGCTATCGTTACGATTGCACGAAGCTGCATTCCATCGGGGACCTACCGCAATGCGCGCAGGGCGCAACCGTGCTTTTTTGTTCGTTTAGGAGCGCGATCCTTGGGGTCCAGGCACGCGTAACGGATGGCGGACGAGTAGTTGTCTCTCGGTGATATTATTGCATTGTAATTCCGTTCACGTTCCTCCATACCGTGCCGTATTCCACCCCCTGCAAATTATAGGCCCGGCTTCTTTACTCGACGGGATATCGGTTTCGTTGGGACGATAACGAGTCTAATTTTATATAATGCTCGGGGACTTCATTACGCGCGATTGTCTTCACCTTCGCTTATCACGCGATTCATCTCCGTTTAGCAGAGGCTGCTCGATAATGTTGCTACTAGCATCGCCAGCCACGCGGGGGTATTTTTCATTTTGTTGCCCGCGCCTCGTGAGATCCGAGCGCAAAGGGGCTTCGTTTGCAAATAAAACGTATGAAGCTGTCAGGCATCGAACGGTTCGCGTTTCATGGTTACTAGTTGCAGACACTACCGTTTATCGGCATCGAAATCTCGCCGCGGAGATCCATCAAGCGTGCACGCACACGTGCACCGATCGGGCCGATGCTTAATCGATGCGGGCTAATCGATTTAACGAAATCATTAAGCAACCGTTCAGCCGTGATTCATTGGCACGCGTGAGATCAGCGACTTGCCATTCCATGCGCTGCCCTTGCGAAATTTTCGAGCGACTCGCGCGCGCTGAGGTCCTGGACGGAGAGTGGAGAGTGGAAAATGTGGGGAAATAGAGGAATGTCTCGAGACAGTTGGTAGTAATAAATTGGTAAATGTGAAAGAATGTATATAGGTTTCAAGATTAGAAGAACTATTAGGACTAAACTGGAGCTGTAAATATTCGAATGGTCGAACTATTCGAATAATTTGAATGATTCGAATAACTCAAATCATTTGAATGCTATGAATACTTTGAATAATTCGAATATTCAAATATTTCAATATTCAAGTATTTCAATATTCAAATATTTCAATATTAAAATATTTCAATATTCAAATATTTCAATATTCAAATATTTCAATATTCAAATATTTCAATATTCAAATATTTCAATATTCAAATATTTCAATATTCAAATATTTCAATATTCAAATATTTCAATATTCAAATATTTCAATATTCAAATATTTCAATATTCAAATATTTCAATATTCAAATATTTCAATACTCAAATATTTCAATACTCAAATATTTCAATACTCAAATATTTCAATACTCAAATATTCAAATATTTCAATATTCAAATATTTCAATATTCAAATATTTCAATATTCAAATATTTCAATATTCAAATATTTCAATATTCAAATATTTCAATATTCAAATATTTCAATATTCAAGTATTTCAATATTCAAATATTTCAATATTCAAATATTTCAATATTCAAATATTTCAATATTCAAATATTTCAATATTCAAATATTTCAATACTCAAATATTTCAATATTCAAATATTTAAATATTCAAATATTTCAATATTCAAATATTTCAATATTCAAATATTTCAATATTCAAATATTTCAATATTAAAATATTTCAATACTCAAATATTTCAATACTCAAATATTTCAATATTCAAATATTTCAATATTCAAATATTTCAATATTCAAATATTTCAATATTCAAATATTTCAATATTCAAATATTTCAATATTCAAATATTTCAATATTCAAATATTTCTATATTCAAATATCTCAATATTCGAATATTCGCAACAGCCCTAGACTAAACAGAGTATAAAAATTATCTGGACTGTGGAGACAATTAAGATTACTTGAATGGTCAAATCTATGACTTCTATTAAACGTATTTGACTATAAAACCAATCGAAATAATTAAATAGATCTATCAGTCATATTGGAACTATCAAAATCTTCAAGATTACTAGGAACATCAAAACTATCTATACTCTAAAACTTCCCAAAACTATCAAAACTAGGGACGAATTTCTTAAACCATCGAAACCTCGAAACATCTCGAAACCCAAGGAAGTTACTTATTCAAGTTTCGAGAATTTAAAACTTAGCTCCAAACCTACCCCTAATCAAAACCATCAAACACTATTTACCTATGCTTCCGTTCTTCTTACTATTTATGCCAAACACACCAAGTACGTGTACTAAAACTGTCCTAACATCCAAAGTGTTAAAACTCCAAAGGCAGCCAGGACCCTTGCAACCCTTCTTCTCCGTCCGTTTCTCTCGCGCGTCATTTATTTACAAGATAGACGCCGGATAGCCAACAACGTCAACACAGTGTGCAGCAAGCGATTGGAGGCGCGTTGAGGCCAGCACCGCGCTGGACACGGGAGGAAAATCGATCGCACGTCCCGAAGATCGGATAGCCGCGGCATGAAAGGCGCGAAGGACATCAAGATGAATCGCGGGCGCCGTCAGGACGTATCGATTTCTCTCAAAGTGTCAACTGCGCATTCAATTAGACGCGCATGATCATTGCCTCGATTCCGCGGCGATACTCGTGGCTATATCGGGAACAGTTGCGCGTTGTTTTCCCTCGTTCCCAACTGGGCCCCGTCCGAGCCTCCTGGCACAAAGGCATTTTTGTCCTCCGCCATTCTTGTTTCGAGCCAACCAAGGCGGAAAAATCCCGGCTCGCTGGAATCCCAGCTATGGGCGCGCGCGAGTGCAGCTAGGTGGAAGTTGTACGCAGATTGACACAGTGCAAATGGCAAAAAAGACCGTGTCTCGTAAAAAGGGTAACGCGTAGCCATCGATGAAACGAGGTAACAGGAAATCAGTGTCGAGCGCTCCAAGGCTTGAGACACATCAAGGCTTACAGCGTATCAGGACTTTCTAGCCTTACTTGCTGCATCTACATCGCACTGTATACCAACTTTTTCGAAATTTTTCACATCCCGCGAGTGGTCGATATTTTTCAGATGTTTCGTAGGTGATAAATATTTCCAGAAGTTTGCGGGTAGTCGAAAATTCTGGAACTGAACATTCTGAGTTCTCAGTTTTTTTAAATTTTAGAGACCCAACACTGTTTAGACTTTCAGAAAATTAGGAATTAAACCTTTCATGTTGCACTGATTTTCCTGCTTGTATCTCGGAGATAACTATTATCTGATTAACTTTGAGCATGGCCGGATCAAGGGGGACGTTTTAAAAAAAATGGACTGAAAATTTGTTTATTGCCTCCTTTTTGAAATATTATTACTATTAGTAATAATTAGAAATCGCGCTAGAAGTTTATTTTAAAATATCTTTTCCATATTTGACCCATTTTTACTATTTTACTAATGTATTACTCGAACTGAAACTCCTTCGTATCTATAAATAACTAATAATCGTCAATAATAAATAATTTCGTTTTTACTTTCTTCAATGTTGAAATTTAACAAATTCTTAAATTATTAAATCGTGATAATTAAATGAACTGAGATTCATTTTTGTATGCTCGTTTCTTGTAAATATATGACATTAGGTCAATTTCATCAAAATTTACTTATCCAAGTAACTTAACAAATTTCGTATAAGAGTTAAAACGAACTCCGTGCTTCGATTATTCTCAAAGTGACATTCGGGGACCCCCATCGATACGTTCGATACTTCTAAAAAAAATATTAACGTAAAAAAAACACCAAAACCAGGATGGAAAATCCTTCGTCGTCAAAACACGCCAACGCCACTGAAACTGTTCAGTTAGAACCATCCTCTATATTCCGTGATAAAAGTGGAGGCAGTCTGCGCTACACTGTGAGCATTGTCAGACACTCTTCGATTTATCGCATCGAGCTTCAGAAAAAGTAGATCCCTGACTCCGGTGTTTTCACTCGATCAGCTCGAACGAGAATTTCTACTTGCTTGGAAATGATTAATGATTTACGTCCGTGAGACGACGGAAGTCACTTTTCAGACAGATCGAGCAGAACGTCTGTTCGTATAGATGACTTCATTGCAGCTTCTCGACGATCCCTCGCTGAAATTCATCGAAAGATCGGGCAAATAATTTAAGCTACTAGGTCTCCAAACCTATCTCTATCAATTTTTGTCATCCTTTACGTATTATAATTTGAAAAATGAAAATCACTGGATTGAATATTCGCTATATAGTCACCTGGACTTAGGGGTCGTCCTTAAATTACGTAAGACTTTTGGGGACAGTCAGGTAGCGTTTTACGTAATATTTTTTTAACCTAATTTTCAATAATTACAAATTCTATGATTAATGTTCCGGAAAAGTAGTTTGAGTTTAAATTTCCCGAAACCGAGTTCGATGAATTATGTAAACCTTTAAAAGAATTTTAATAACTGAAGAAATTTAATTTTAATTTTAAAAAGTATTACGTAAGAAGGGGCTGCAATATGAAATCTTAGGAATTCTTACATTGGGGTAGGGAGGGGGTAAGAAATCGCCAAAGTTACCCTTACGTAATTTAAGGACCTTATTCCGGTATAAAATTCTTTTGAAGATGTACAGCCTGCAATCAGGGGACAACTATGCAATATCGTTAAATCAAAGGGGGCCACGATAAATTGCAAAGTGTCGAGGCTATTCCAAGAATATTCTTATGCGACCATTGGATAACGTTTAATCGAGCCATGTTTTTTTCTACCTTCTTCTTCTTTTTTTTTGCAGATGACGACACGCCAACTCCCATTTCAGACGACACGTCCGGCATTAAAATTTACGTCGGTGGCCGGTCCCGCGAGCGCAGATCTCTGACGGAGAAAACGTTCGTGGACAGCTCGCAGAGCGACGAGGAGGAGTACCAGCAGTTCGTGGGGCAGGGGGAAAGGCATCGAACTTTTTTACGAAACGACGACAGATACGAGAGGTGATACATATCTTCCTACTTAATTGGCGATAAAAATCGCGGCATGTTTCATTCTGCGTAAAAGCTGGATTCTTGGGATTGGAGTTGAAACGTAATTCGTTTATTCTAAATCTTCGTCTGATCAACCCTGATCCGCCCCTCAGATTCCCAACTCAATTTGTCCCTGGATGTCAAATTAACAAAATGGTAAGAAAATCAGTACAATGAAAAGATACGTAGTTGGCGTTAAAAATTCTTTTATTGAAAATAAAAAATGGAATCTCTTTGTATTCAGGCATGATTTGTCTTCTGTTTGTCTCCAAGTCACTTCAGTGATTATTTGATTATTTTACATTTAGTAGCCAACTGCCAGATAAATCATGCGCCACCTCGCTCAATTTCCATTTTAATGTATAAATTCATAGTTACTCATCTGACAACTGGGAGCTAACAAGATTGTAAGATCCCCCCTAAGTAAATGTCTTCTAGCTCATATATCACTGAAAGTTACACGCCTCGAGATCTGTGGTTAAGATCGAGTTAAGATTTAATCAAGATTCGTTTGAAACCTCGAATCGTAGCACCATCAGGCTCGCAATTAGCCTATTGCCATGCGTTAGACTTTAGTCCAGGGCGCAAGTCATCGTAAATAGTTGCACTCGAGAATGTAACAACTATCGCCAAAGTAATTGCATCACCTAAGTTCTTGCTGCACGGATAAATTACACTATTAAAAATAGAATCATTTTACTAAGTCCCTCTGAAGTTCCAACGTTATTTTCGAATTAGTTTTAATCGTTGATTTTAGAAGATTGTAAATAGTGCCATTTAGAAGGTCTTGTTTCAACCTAGAATAGAATTCGTCCAGCTTGTTGCCCCTTTTTAAAAAGTCTTGTACTCGTAAAAAAAACAGCAATTTAGACACCCAATGATGTAGCCCTACTCCTAGATTGCAAAGGGCTAAAAAACGGCACACCGCTTGAAAATTACAGATACTACTCCGTAGAGAGGAGACGAAATGAGCCAAGCGAGGAGTACAGCCAGGACTCGGAAATGGAATCGGATCCCTTCGTGACTTGGAGACCACGCCGAGCCCTGCCACGTGAATATTTCATCGAGATCATGGTGGTGGCCGATGCCAAGATGGTGAAGTACCATGGCAAGGGTTTGTTCGGCTACATTTTGGTCCTGATGAGCACGGTAAGCATTTTACCTCCGGCTTCTCTTCTATACAGGGTGAACTGGATGGAACCAACTTTCGATTTTCGTTGAAACGAGAGTTTCAAGTTTCATAAAGTGAAATTTAAGGAAGTAGCTTTCTTCCTATCCTTCGCTTACTAAATTAGATTCCTTTTCTAAAGATATTCTTCCATTAGAAACGTCCCCTTAAGTAGCACAAATTCAAACAGAGTGATTCTAGAGACGAGATCATCTAAAACGCAAGTGGGACCTAAATAAGATTTTCTGGATTTTCTTCAAAGAACAGTCTTCAATTATGAAGATTTCTGGGGGGAAGAAGAATGACGCAGGGCTCGCGATACACCGTGTATAAGGGCCTGGTATTTATTACACAGCATAGGTCTGACATTCGTTTGAAAAAAAGGGCAGAAAAAAGGGACAAAGGTCGACAGCCCGCGTGGGTGTATCACTTTGTCCGAGCATGGTTTCGGTGAAGAAAAAGAGAGGAGCGAGGTTAGCTACGACGCGAGCAGGATTAAAGGAGGTAAGGATCCTCGAAACAGCGGCGGCTGTGTTCCGTGGGATGATCGATCTTGTAAGCCAGCGGGATCTGTCGCGAGCATTAAATATTATGCAAATGGGCCCGATGCGTTCCTAGTTAATTTCGACCGTCGAAAAGGTAGCGCTGGGTACCTTCGATCATCAGTCATCTTCTGTGGCAACTGACTGCGGTACTAATTCAATTGTGGCTCGAGAATCTTCGATCGGTGGAGGCTTCGACCATCCTCTAATTTAATCAGTGGATGGCAAATCGGACGAAAAACCATATTGTATTTTCTTCTAATATTTATTTATTATCCTTGCCTTTCGGCTTTGGATGGCTTCCGCTTACACCTTCGCTTACATTCACATTAATATTCTACAATTATTAATCTCCAGGGTGTGAATCTGAACGCCACTAGGACCTAGTAGCTCCTTTGTAGACAACTGGTGTAAGAAAAACAAGAACACATCCCATAATATATTACAAATTCGCCACTTCGAAAATTAACTAAAGAATCAATGAATATGAGAACTCGATTTAGGAATTAGTGATCCCTCCTCCCTACCTCCACTGCAAACTCATAATCTCAGAAATACTTCTATAAAAATGTTCGATTCACTAGAATAGAGGGAAGCAAATTCCAAGCCAGCAACGGGCCAAAGCAAACTTTCCGCTTGCAAGATTAGAAACTGGAGATCTCGTGCATTGCACCGCACAATTTCCTGCGCGGAGTCGGTTGAAATTAATGAATAGGAGAGTTTCGTTTCCGCGGCGCGAAACGCGTGGGTTGCCTTTCGCAACGGAACGAAACAGCCGCGGGGGTCGTTAGTCATCTTTAATTAGCGAGGCGGGTATTCGAGTTTTATGGGCGAAATTTTCAGCGGGAGCGCGGGATCGGCGTGACAGCCACCGGGCTGGCATAATGGACGTCCCTTGTTGAAGGGGAATATAATCTGTCGACAAAGGTGGATCGCATTTTCGCGGCGTGGCCGGAGATAACCACTGTGCCGGGGCTGACGCCGTGGACACTTAGAAGCCGCGTATCCAACGGGCATAAATTTTCAGCGCGGCACGGTTGAGATGGCGGTTGCGATTCATCATCGAAAGAATAGAAAGTACAACTTGCACCTTGAGGATTATAAATCCTGCTACCGAGATACGATCGCCGGACCACCTTTTAACCACCTTTAACGCCACGTTGACATTTCGAGCTGGCCACTTTGGAGCTCCAATTCAATTCGATACCTGCCGCTTCCAAGCGACGTAAATCACCGATCGCAGTGTATGTACAAGCGAAGTCGTTTGCTCGAGTTGCGTCACTGGACAGTTTGGGGACTGGGGTTCAGTGGAGTTACTACACTGGGGGAGCGAAAGACACCCTGAGAATTTTTTACGGTGCTAAAGATTGATTAATTTGGAGTAGAGTGGTTTGTTTGGGGTTCCGAAGTGTTTGCCGGTCTTTTGAGTGGTCAGTGACAGATTTAAGGGGGAATTTATTTTACGCCCAAAGATTCGATTTTTTTTTTGGATTTTATAATAGTTTGGGGTTACGACAATATATCAATATAATATTAAGGTGAAATTCGTAAAATTCCCAGAGTTATAGGGGCTTAAGGCCGCAGCGTGGTACGTAATCGTTCCTTCAACCCTTGTATCTAAAGAGCTCTGCCTGCCAGCAGAGAAGAGAGAGCTGCCCAATATGATTTTTTTTAAGCTGAGGAAGGTTTCCTCTATGGTCCTGGTATAGCAGATTAGGGGACAGTTACAGAAATTAATCGTTATCTACCGTAACTTCAGTCGTATAGGTCGTAACTGCATGAAAAACTTTAAACGCGATCGGGCGCACATTTTTCTCAAGAACTACTGGACCGATTGAGCTAAAATTTTACACACAATCAAAGTGAATGTGTACCTATTGCCCGTAGCAGAATTATATCAATAGTTTCAACACAACCCTCCCACGCCTTGTTTTAGTTCAAGAAAAGTCGAAAAAATAAAATATAAATTTTTAAACAGCTGCGATTTCGGTAACAATGCCCGGACTTGGTTACATCTGCTACGGGCGATAACTACACTCATATAGATTAAAAACATTTTTGGTACTTTCATTTCCGATGACTAGCACGGCCGCAATTCGTGCGCCCGATGGGGCCGATGTTTGATAACATGACCTGCTCTTCAGCGTGTAACTTGTACAATTTTCAAAATAATGCATTGCAAAAAATTGTGTTGACAGTTCGAACACTACTAAATACGTGGGCGAAACCCCTGCCCTGTAGGTGCGATAGGTTCTTCACAATTAATTTCCAAATATCACCTTCAAAAACGAGTGTCTAGGGTGTAATAAGCGGGCGGGCGGTGAGCACAGGTGGCTCATCCTTAAAAAATTGTATCCAAACTATATGTTTCTTTCTTTACTACTACATTTAGCCCATTTCTAGTAAACTACCTCTTCATTTTCCCATAAAAATGGGCCCCTGAGAACGTTTTCCACCTGGGCCTTTTTGCTTAAATCCGCCACTGTGAGTGGTACTAGAGTATCCCGCGATTGGGCGGTTTGGAGGAAACTTAAAAATGCAAGAGTACTTTGTAATTAAAGATACACACAATTCCACAATTTCAGAAAAATGGACATAGAATATTTGTGCAGTAAGCCATGGATATATGGCTCTCGCGATGAAGTGAGTATTGAGGATTCACGAGGGTCATAAATAATAGCAGTACTTCGCGACTGGACGTGCAACTTATACTGCACTGGAGCGCTTGAAGTATCGATGAGTACCTGGTATGAATAATTACGTAGCAACTAAGTAATTGCGTGCCAGAGAGGCGATTACTGGAAGGATGAATAAACAATGGACAGTATTGTTGGCAGGAAGTAGAAAAAGGGGTAGCTATTTGAATTCCTGGCAGCGTGTCCGCGCGAGGATCGCGGCCTAACCCAGCTCGTTTGCATTCAATCAGTCCGATGCAGAAAATGAAATTTGCATTCGAATCGAGCTGCCTCGCGAGGAGAAAGATCGATCGGGCTGTGCGTGCACTGTGGGATGAGCAATTATATAATCGATAGTCCAGGATCTTTAAATAGCGCGTAACGTTTACGATCGCGGGGCACGTGGGATGTGTCCCAGTGTTAAGTGGACTCGTGCACCACTTTTCCCACTTGCGAGCCCCGCGCTTTAATTTATGCCTGCCGGGCTGGTTTCGCAGGCGGCGCCTAGCAGACCCAGGAAATTAGACGACGGAAAGGTGATCCGTCTCGCTGCGAAGCTTCCTTCCACGAGATTTGTGTAATTGAAAGGGATGAGACCAAAAATATCGCGAATTGCCGCGCGATTATTCACGCGAGGCACTAAATTCGTTTTCAAAGGAAGTGGGTTCAACTCGTCGGTTGATTTACTCGGGTGACCTTTTTGCAAATTGCGAATCCTATATTTCTGTGAAACTAACGCGGGACTAAGGGTTGGGATACTAAGCTACAGGGTGCTCGAGAAGAACCTGCGTTGGTTTAGCTTCTAAATTCACAATTTGAATTTATCTTATTCAATCTAATTTCAATCCTCATCACTAGTAAACTTCACTGATCAGAACACCCCTATTCTACTTGCACAAGTGTCTCTACGAATTACTAAAAAATGAGTAAACTTGGTAATAATAATAATTCTTTATGGCACCAGTAGGTATCAACCCTTCGTGGTCACTGCTTCTTATAATCAGAAATTGATCACATGGGGTTCACTGCACCCCAGCGTCATTTATCAGTTACCATTTTCGCATTTTTGAATCGTTTAACTTTCCAGTGATGAATCTAATAGTATTTTTTCTAGAAATATAAATTTTTATATGACGAAATATGCAGTTGAAAAAATAGCTGTAGAAAAAATCGATTTTTATTCTTAAAATTCGTCCAATTTTTAACTTTCAATTTCAGGGTCTACAAATTTACAGAAATATAGGCAAAGAAAAAGAAATTGCCCGGGGTGCGATACACTTTTGTTTGACTAAAAGTGATGCACTTCCCCCGTAGATTCTAAACACCACTATTTTCCACACCCTGAACATAATTCGCAGAAAGTGGAGTGTATGCAAATTTCAAGTAATTTTTTTATAGAACCTGTTTGCGCGAAGGAAATTAAATTTCGGAATTCAACCCTTCGTGAACGGCTATCGCAGATATATATCACAGATTATTACAGAATAATGGCACTAGGGGTTGGTAGAAAGTCGGAGGAGTGAAGAACGGGGAAGGAAACTCGATCGTTGCTTGATAAATGAATGATTCATGTAATTTGACGGTTAGGCTCGTCATTGTCAACCAGGTCATTACCATCCAGTCGGTCGAGCGTCCCACGCGAATCGGACCACACCTCAGAGGAGAGGGCAACATCCCACGAAGCGTCCGGGGCTCACTTTCACGTGCCCACGCCCGTCATTCATCCGACGATTCAATCAGCTTTCCTGGCTGTCGATCGTCCGTTGATATTCATGACTTCTTTCTTTTGCCAATCGATGAAATCTAATTTGACGTTGCGTCGAGGGGCCGTCCCGATAAGCCGAGTGGCTGTCGTACGTCTTTCGAGACGTCTCGTTACGGGACGCATGACGCACAGCTGGCCCATCCTGTCGTTATTATTTACAGCTTCGAATGCTTTCGTTTTCCCTTCGGTGATCGATTCGAACGTCGACCGACGTCCAGCAACTCTTCGTTCTGTAATTTCGTATTACGAAGCCCAGCGAAACGGCTGGGTGACTTCCGTTCAGGCTGGGACCATTGCGAGAGATTCGTGTGATTTATGAAGCTACGCATTTGTGGGAAAATCGTTTATACGGGGTGTGTGTGTATTAGGGTGGTGCTTATTGCACCCCAAAATTTTATTTTGCACCGTGTCAATTTGTTCACCCTTATGAGTAAGTAATCTGGTATTTATTTAATTTTTTTCAGTTACTTATTGGGGGTTGATACCCTCTTGCTTGGGAGATGCAATTTTCTTCCGGGAGTTGGAATATAAAATCTTAGGAATTTTTGTAGGGGTTGGGAGGGGGTAAGAAGTCGGCAAAATTACCTTTATGTAATTTAAGGACGACCCCTAACCCAGAATTTATATCTGCAAAACAGTGGCCGTTTCGTCAATTATAAATCTTCGAATTCTGAACTAACCAATCGTGTTCACCGAAAATTATTTCCTTAAATAGCAACGGAATGAATGACTGCTTTTATACTTCATGTCTATGTGAATATTTGATGCTACAAGGAAGAAGAATGATCGAATTACAGTGTCAAATGTTTGGTATCAATATGAAATAGAAGACGCTGAAGAAACAGCAGTGCATGCAAATAACAGAATATTTATATAACGGAGTGACATAAATAATGAAAACGGTACAAGCGTAACGAAGTGTTAATGATATTATAGTAGCAAACTGCCAATGATACCAACGCCAACTGTAATAAAGCGCAAACAAATCTGGGGCACGAAAGATATTGCTTCTTAAGCGTGGGATGCGGCATCCCAGAGTTATAGTGGACATTTAAACATTCAAGTAGACAATTCAACATCAAGTCGAAAGACACTGTCACCTTTCTGGCGGTACTTATGAACATTTTCCCAAGAAATTCTGTTTTCTCATCACAAATGGAAAATATGAAGGACGTAGAATTAGTCGCTATAAAAAATTACCTTTCCCCTAAAATTAGGCTAATTTATCAAGACGATCAACTTATATGAAACTAATCAATAAAATTAATGAAAGGGGCCAGAAATATGCAAAAAAGCCCAGGAAAATCCGTTCTCATAGAAACTCTAAATAAAAATCACCATTGACACGCAGAATATTTTCAGGTAAATTTTTTTTTAATTTTCCAATTCTACAGTGTTTAGTTACACGAGAGCTCCCAAAGTAAGCCGTTACACTGTGTTTTATTAAGGAAAGTCTGAATGAGAATTATCATACCCCACTTATAATGTTTTCAAAACGATTTCTCACTGGATTATTGCAAGTAAGATCTCATATGAAATGAAATAAGGGAATCGTGCTGCTAATGGTAAATAGCTTAGAAAATCGATCACGAAACTGCCAGACGGAGGACCATTAATCTGTTGTTTGTTACAAAAAGTCTGAACAAGAATTATAATACGCTAAGAACCATTTCACCGCGTTTCCAGGACGATTTCCCACGCAAGAATTTCCCGTGGCGGACATTGCAAAGCGCATTATGCAACCGCTACTTCCGTGGCTATAGCTCGTGCTTCTATTAGCTTTTCTCCGCGCGGGACTATCGAAATGTGCCACGATTCTTCTGTCCCCGGATAATCGGAGAGGGTCGGCAGTGCATCGAGCATAAATTCACCTCAAAACTCGGTCACTCGCGGAAATCACGCTAAGAGTGCGCGGAGTTGCTTGTCGCGCGTAACGAAGATGCAGTTGGGTAGCTGTGTAATCTTATCACTCGGTTGTAACGAGGCTGAAAGCTGTAAAATTTAATGGCCCCCGAGATTAAACGCTTAAGTGATTCTTCGGAGCGAAATGTATACGAAGTAACTCCAAATAAAGGAATTCTTTGCGTCGTACAATCCTCCTCCTCACTACGCGTATCTGCTATCTAATACTGTTGCCCTTAAGCCGCGCTCCCACTTGCGCAACTCCAGTGAAACAGAAAAGGGTTGCCCTTCGAATCAGTGCAACAGGAACCACGAAACTGTCAAACAGATCAATCTGAAAGACACGTTGATAATTAATGCCGAAGAAGAATAAAATTTAAAAATCGTCGAACTTCAATTTCTAAATAAAGAACCTAATTTCCAAGCTGTGAATAACTATCATTTTATTGGCTCACTTCTGCGAAACGATTATGACACTTTGCGTCGTTTAAATCACACTAATGATTAATCAGTCGTTATTTATTTCTGTTACGTTTGATTACGCCATAAGAAAATTGCCTATAGCGAAGCAGGTCGTTTATAGTTTCCCAAGTCGTTGGAAATTCGAGGCGATGCACTGGCGCACCGGCTCGTGGGACGAATGGGAAGCGGGCAACGGGGAACAACCGTCGCCAGCGACGTCGATAAACATGAATTTTTGTCGCCGCTATAACCCATTTAACCATACCTGTACGAGTGTAGGACAGGCTGGCGGTAGATATGGACGGTGCTTAAGCATCACGACGCCGCTCACGGATGACCACCTCCATGGAAATGAAAAACTTGTCTCTTTGCGCGCGTCTGACATTGCGATCTCCTGGTGACACGATTGAATCGCCGTGTTTCTCGGTCGGCCCCTCTAACCGGTCCAGTGAGATTTCTTTCCGAGCCTTTCTTTACATTTTTACGCTCCTCTGATGCCCAGTTGATCAACCCCCTTCAGCTTTCGGAACGACCACCAGCGCGCGTAAACGACAATCGCTTGGTAATCATCTCTCAACTATTTGCGACATCTTTTCATTTCATTAAAGCCGGGTGTCCATGTGGAAGCTATGCTGAGTTTTAAAAACTTAGCTTCGATACATCTTTAGGGAACCGTCTCCACCGAAAGCTAAGCTAAGCTGCGCTATGTTGTTTTTCGGATGCTAAGTTAGCTCGAGGTAGCTACATTTCCGGAAAATCGCTCGCCAGAGAATCTCGTGCTACGTCGAGCTAACTTAGCTTCCGAAAAAAATACAGCACTGCTTAGCTTAGCTTTTGGTGAAAACGGTTCCATAAGGATTTATTGGTGCTATTTTTTTCAAACTTAGCACAGCTTAGCTTAGCTGTTGGTGGAAACAGTTCCATAAGGATTTACTGGCGCTAATTTTTTCAAACTTAGCACAGCTTAGCTTAGCTTTTGGTGGAAACGGTTCCATAAGGATTTATTGGCGCTAATTTTTTCAAACTTAGCACAGCTTAGCTTAGCTTTTGGTGGAAACGGTTCCATAAGGATTTATTAGCGCTATTTTTTTTTCAAACTTAGCACAGCTTAGCTTAGCTTTTGGTGGAAACGGTTCCATAAGGATTTATTAGCGCTATTTTTTTTCAAACTTAGCACAGCTTAGCTTAGCTTTTGGTGGAAACGGTTCCATACGGATTTATTGGCGCTAATTTTTTCAAACTTAGCACAGCTTAGCTTAGCTTTTGGTGGAAACGGTTCCATAAGGATTTATTGGCGCTATTTTTTTTCAAACTTAGCACAGCTTAGCTTAGCTTTTGGTGGAAACGGTTCCATAAGGATTTATTGGCGCTAATTTTTTCAAACTTAGCACAGCTTAGCTTAGCTTTTGGTGGAAACGGTTCCATAAGGATTTATTGGCGCTAATTTTTTCAAACTTAGCACAGCTTAGCATTAGCTTTTAGGTGGATCTCCGGCTTAACTGTAGTCCTTGCCACATAATACTCGGGAAAGCTTGAAATTCTGCATGGCAGTAATAAAGTGCTTCCTTGAACTGTCGATACAGCGGAAACTACTCATAGTTTTCAGCACGTGCAATGTTTACGCGTTCGATTCTTCATTGCCTGACTAAAGTGATCAGGCAAAGCGTTGTCGACGGACCCAACGCATGTTCCAATCCCAAACACGTTGGTGAGGAACAATGGCCTTTTTGTGGGCTCCCATAAATGCGGAGGAACCTTCGTCCGAGCGATTAGCCGTGAAGAACAAGTCGCGAGGCATCGCGAAGCAGCTTTATTAGATGAAACGAATCGGCCCTGATGCATTCAATTGGAGCACCGCCTCGGACACGTCGGCCTGACGTGTCACTCCGACACGTCTCGCTCTCGAATGGAGTGGTTACAACAGATTCGCGCGTACAGAACGGCTGCTTGCCCGTAATTGATTGATTAAGCGCCTGCTCGCGCCTGGGACGCTCGCCTAGCGCGACTCCCTTCGCGACGCTATATACAGATTTATCTCGAAAGAAGATAACATTCGGTCCAGAACACCCCGGAGTTCTTCTGCTTTATCGCCTTGCCGCGTGGAATGAGAGAGGCTCCGACCGAGCGAGAGAGAGTAACAAGGAAACGATCCAAACAGAAAATTCTGATTTCTATGAAACTTCGTGCAGGGGCGGCTTTAGCGTACTTGGCACCACCGAGCAAGATTATCATGGCGCCCCTCTAAGAGCACGAAAATCAAGTAGCAGAACAGATATAAATTAATAAACGCATATAGTGGCGCCCTTACAAATTTGGCGCCCAGGGCGGCCGCCCTGCCTACCCCCCTCCCCAAAGTCGGCCCTGACTTCGTGTGAACGTGGAGCATATTGGAGTAGAATAATTATGGATGCCGCACTGGGAGAGACGATTCCTTTTCTTTGTTCGCATTTTAGATTTATTTTGTGTAATGAATGTGGAAGAAAGAAGGAAAGACGATTAAATTTAGGAAATCAGAAATAATTTCTGTACGTATTTATTTCTCCAATTTTATTGTATTTTCGAATTTTATTGTAGTTTCGAAATCCGGCATCGCTCTCAGAAGTGGCGTTCAATATTTTAAGGGTGACAAATATTAAAATTTTATTTTTTCGCGATTCAAGTATCAGCTTGAGATGTTCAACTAATAATATCTACCCTTGCAAAAAATTTCCGTTGCAAAATTTAGACGCGGTAAAAATTTTTAAAGTGCGGCATCTCTCCCGTAATTACCCTATGAGCAACTGAAGCGAAGGGGATAGCAGTCGGCTTATTTAGAGCCGGAGACCTTTCCTTCTTTCGAGGCGCTACTGTAGCAGCGCGCGTTTTTGCGCTCCGCCTTTCGAAATGCTCCCCTTCGACAGGCCACGGACGCCGGTGAACGGCTGGTCGGAAGTCACGATGATATGCGAACTTTGGAACACGCTCCTCGCCTGTAATCGTTAGCAAAGAGGTATCTCCTAGCGCCTGCTACTGAATGCAGACGCTGAGATGAATGCCAGGTAACGTGGGATTACAGCAGGAGTGGATTATGCCGAAGACGAAGAACGGCTGTTGCATAGTAATACACGAAGAAAAAGAGTGAATTCTAAATAAGAAACGTCGATGCCAGTGGTGACGAAATCCAATTGTGAGCTACATCGGTAGAAAATAAATTAACACTTTCAGTGGCGCGAGCTTTCGGAAAAATGTCCCTCGTGTCCAGGAATGTTTTGTGCAAAGCTTCGAGCCTGGTTTCTTTTCTGAGAAAGGATTCTCCATAATCCCGGATGCAAGAAATATTTTAGAGGCCCAACGAATTTCTCAGCGGTAAAAAAATATAACTTCTTTAATAGTAATGGTATATTAATATATTTAATAGTGAATAGTATAGTTAATATTATTTTAAATTTTCTGTAGTTTTTGTTTCTCCATTAAATAATTTTCTCTTTATTAAATATTTTCTGTTTATTAATAATTTAGATTCTCCATTAAGTAATTTTTTGCAAAATAAATATCAAAATTATGGGAACCGTACTGTGTTTAACTAAGCTTTGTCAGTTTGAGGGTTGGTAATTTTCCACATAGCCGTGAAATTCAAGTCGGTTTATAAATTAATTTCAATCAAATAAAAATTGTTCGTCCTCATTTTTGTCTTTTTCTCTTTTTCCATTTTCTGCGGCAGCCGAGAGTTCGGGTGCCTCGCACCCGCTGCACCCTCCCGTGGCCGGCCCTGTATACTTTCCAAAAAACGAGGTGGAAACACGCCAAAACCGTTTTCATGCCGTCGCCACTAAGAGTGTTAAGCAATATAGTGGAACAGAGACCTCCGAAGGTGTAGACAAATTAAAGACACTGCTCGCGGATAAAAATACACTGTCCACGACAGCGCTGGACCACGTGCAGCAATCGCGACTCAAAAAGAGCAGCACGCTTTGGTCTGGCGAGTAATTAACCATCCGCCATATTCCGCAGACTCGGCGCCGTATATCCTCCGTTTCGCCTGTTGCAACGTTTTTTAAACGGCAAGTGGTTTCCGACGTTACCGAAATCGTGGATACAGTCTCCTAATTACACGTTCAATTACGAGCCATCAAACCCTAAATAAATCCCATTACTCTTGAAGAAACTTGAAGAACGACGTAAGCGTCCCACGCGGCTAATAATTTCGTGCAAAAATCGCGAAGCACCTACGCCAGTTAATAAGGCCCTCGCCAGAATTTTTACAAACCCCCGCTGGATCGCATCTCGACGAAGCGTTAAGGGGGCATGCGTGCACGCGAAGAAGGGGGCGAGGGCAGAGAGAGAGGCTGAGGAAGAAAAGTACACGCACCGGAGGAGAAAGGAAAAAGAGGACGACCATGCATAAACAATGCGAGACACAGTTGACTCTTAATTAGCGGCGTGCCTTGCATCCCAAAAGGCAGCGTCCAATCTCCGTGGAACGAATCCGTGGGTACGGACGGGCGAGGCGCGGAGGACGCGCGGCTACTTTTCGATTACATCGCTTAATCTCGCCTTCCCCTCCGTCACTTTTTTAATTACACGCCAGTTATTGCCATTTTCCCCCGCGAGCAAACAGCCAGAGACAACCGCCCGAAAAGCGCGCCGCGATCGGCCACGCTTCCTGATCCCTTTCTCGCCCCTGTCTTCCTCCATTTGCACTTCTGTTCTCGGGAGGTGGCTGCGTTGGACACCACGGGGTCTCGCCATATCATTATCCAACCGAGGATAATGATTATTAGGTAACCAGAAGAGTGGCGCTCCCGATCGGTTATTTACAAGCTGCCGCGGCGTTTAGAAAGTTAAAGGAAGAAGGGACTGCGCAGTTTTGCACTCGATAGATTCCTGACGGCGGTGATTAGCTGCCGGGCGTTATCGCGCGTTTCACGGCGAGTGTATAAATTAGAAACTTGAATGGGAACGCGAGCGCAACCGGCAAATTGCTTTTTCACTCGACGGAGATGCAGCTCCGGAGCGTTTCGACAAGTTTCTCCTTTATAGTTGTGCGCACTCGTGCGAGGCCGGTGTTTTGCAAGCGGGGGTGGTTATCAGGGTTGGATCATTATCGCGATTATCGTATCAGGTTCGATTACGTGGTAACAATTTCAATTTTGTTAGGGGACGGGATGAATTATGTCAAGTGGGATGCATTGAGCTTCGAGTTTTAGGGGGGAATTTTTTTTTACCTCGAAGAGAGATGGGAGTTTGAATTTTATAGAGAAAAATCGATAAGTATAACTGTTCAATTTGTTTCAATGATTTTTCTTTGTATTAAACTAATAAGATCTTAAAGTTTCACTTTGTAGGAACTTAAAGTTTAAGTTTGTGGGATCTTAAGGTTCAAGTTTGTGGGATCTTGAAGTTTAAGTTTGTGGAATTTTAAAATTTAATTTTGTGGGGTCTCAAAGTTTAATTTTGTGGGATCTTAAGGTTTAAATTTGTGGGATCTTGAAGTTTAAGGTTGTGGAATTTTAAAATTTAATTTTGTGGGGCCTTAAAGTTTAATTTGGTGGGATCTTAAGGTTCAAGTTTGTGTGATCTTGAAGTTTAAGTTTGTGGAATTTTAAAATTTAATTTCGTGGGGTCTCAAAGTTTAATTTTGTGGGATCTTAAGGTTTAAGTTTCTGGAATCTCAAAGTGAAAGTTTCTGGGATCTTAAAGTTTAAGTTTGTGGGATCTTAAACTAAAATTCCTTGCTGCAATTTTGTAAAAATTGCTAGGGGTTCGATCCACTTTCGAGAATCACTCTGAATATGTTGGTATTTGTACCTAATATTTATTTTCAGCGGAATCAATCATTAAGCAAACTACGCGTCAAATATGAAAATTAAATTTTGATTTTTTAAGAGTAAAAATAACGTGTCTCTCTTTTCCAGGTCTCACGAATCTATAAAGACCAGTCTATCGGTAATCCCGTAAGTATTTCGGTGATGAAAATCGTACAGACCGACGAGCTATTCGCGACTAGGCGCAATGGAAGAGAAGGAATCGCCGCAGCTGACATGTTGAAGAGGTTTTGCCACTGGCAGAAAAACAACAACCCAGATGAACCATCCCCAGAGCACCACGACGCTGCTCTCCTTTTAACGAGGTGGGTAGCATTAATAATTCCGATGCTACAAAGGTATTCATACTTTTAGTATCACTGACGTCCAATTATTTTAATAGTGCAACATCTTGCATTCCACGTTTCATCAGTAAAAGATAGTATTTTTTATTTTTGTGGGAGCAATAATAATCAAAATTTAAGTAACAATTAACGATAATAACGATTATATTATGAAATGAATTAGTCAGTATACAACAAAAAAAACTAGAATCTCCTAATAACAATATTAGTCAAATACAGTTTAAAATTTTTTTTCGAAAAGAACGAATGATGTTCGTAGAAAGATTGAAGTAATTATTGAAAATTTTGAAGTACCTTCGTAACAGCGTATTGTAACTGAAAATTAATTTTTAATGCTAACTTTAAATGAATTGAAACGATTTCAGGGAAAATCTCTGTCACAATCCCGACGAAATGCGATGCGACACGTTGGGCCTAGCTGAACTGGGCCGAATGTGTTCACCAGGATCCTCGTGCGCCATAGTCCAAGACAACGGTTTGGCAGCTGCGTTTACGATTGCTCACGAAATCGGTCATGTGTGAGTAAAACAAATGGCCACTTGAAGCAATCCAGATTCTCGTAAATAAGTACTTATTTACCTGAATCTGAACAAGAGTTAGTGCACAAAGTGGTCCAAGCAACTGGCGCCAGCTTGATCTCAATATATAAAGCAGAAAGCTTCTATATCGCCTAAAAACTTTCGAACGATAAACTCTGGGATCACGAAATGAGCCTCAGTTGATGCCTGACTAATCCAGATGAATGTGACTATTTTCACAAATAAATAAAAAATATATTTTTTTTATAAAATCAGACTCTAAATTTTGGGCGAAGCCGAGTAGTAAAGCTAGTCATTCTGTAAATATTGTGGGGTGCGGGAAATATTCTAATACCAAATTCCTATTTCGTGCGAATTGTTGGTCGACATTAATTTTAATGGTGAAGGAGTACCTATGCATCTCAAACTCTGACTACTCTTCCCACATCCACAAATGATCCACAATAAAGAACCACGAATTAACAAATCCTTCCTCCAATAAACCAAATTCCCTCGTCCACCCTTTTCACTGAACTCAGGCAAAGCTATGATCACAGATTTGAACGCCTAGTAACGACTACCGCCAGCAATGACTCCTGCTAAGAGTTTCCTTTAAACTAAGCGAAGAAGTACATATCCCGCGCGAAATGAGAGCAACTCTTATCAATTCCAGGCTGAACATGCCCCACGACGACGACACAAAGTGCGCAGGGTACAGAAACGGCTCAGGCGTGCACAACATCATGTCCAGGATGCTGGACGACAACACCTTCCCCTGGGAATGGTCGAAATGCTCCAGGCACTACGTCACCGAGTTCCTAGAGTGAGTCAGCTATTACCTCGGCAGGCCAATAATAATCGACGGCTTCGCGTGCCCGGCCCATTTTCAAAAGCGTCGCACTGACAAATTGACCCCTGTCTTCGCGTTCAGCATCGGACATATCTCGTCTGTCTCGTTAGGATTTACTTTTTCTTCGTTAAGCCCTTTACACGTGCCTCGACTCAGCGTTTCCATCGGGCCTAAACGCTGACTGACACGCGAGTCGAACCTCTCTTAACTCGGGCCAAGTTTGTTTGAATCAATTCCTCTCTTCTATCAACGAGGGAAGCCTGCTTTGTGTTTCGACGAGTAGACAACTGTTTCCAGTACCTACTTAAGATTTTAGCATGCTCCGCGTGTGTCTAGACGAAGCTATGATCGGAGGAATTCAAGGGGAATCGTTTGAAGTTCAAACTTACACTATTTTTCACAGAGAGGGCGGAAAAAGCTTGTTAGTCTAGGCCCTAGGGGCTCCAAATCTCCAAAACCGGCTCTGCCAAGTGTAGAGGTTTAAAAGAGGACCTATGTTGAATATTAAAGAAAAAAAATCTTAATACACTCCTTCTCTGTTAACCCACGAAGTTTTAAATTCACGCTCCTAGAATGCTACCAGTCCAAAAGGAGAGATGGTACTTCTTAGACAAACCATCCTCAGGGTCTACTCTTCCTTTTGCTCCAACGATATCCCCCGAATTACCCAACGGAGCATCGACAACTGCCCCCTGATTTATCATTCGGAGCTCGATCGCGTGTATACCGCTAAGTAAAAAGGCTTTTTCAAAGGGACCACTCGGTCCCCAGGAAACAGTCCTCACTTCGTCGATTCAGTAGGATCGGAAGGGGCGGTGCAGCGAGTTTTTCTGCGATGCCAGAGGAACTCGTGGACGGCTCCTCGCTTAGGAATCCGGTTCCGCTGGATTCTAAATGGCCTGCACGCACCGGGTCCCATTTGTTTCTGACAAAAGTTTGGTCGCCGATGATACGTGGCCGTCGGTTCCCGGCCAGAACGATCCTCAAGCCTGTCGAAATTTGTTCCAGGGCCGGCTACGGCAACTGCTTGCTCGACGAGCCTGCTAAAATAATGGAGAGGGAGGACGTGAGCAGACTTCCTGGCGAGGACTACTCGGAGAACAGGCAATGCGAGCTCGTGTTCGGGCGGGGGTCCAGGATCTGCTCCCACATGGTCAGTGATGGTAAGTCACGCATTTTTCATACAAATATACGGGGGCTTCCCTAACCGAGAAATAAAAATAGGCAACCTGTGTCAACGTATTTCGAATTTATAAGCAAGATACAAGTGTACCTTTTACTTGTCTGAAAATACGAACTGAAGCGTCATCTGCAATAATTTCAAGTGGGATAAATTTGATTCCAAGCCAAGGATGATTTAGGAGGATCACTTCTTTCAAGAAGCTCTGAATTTCTCCATTACACTGTTCCAGAAATTTAACACAGGAGTGTGATATTTATGTAACATGTAGCAGAGTGTCTGAGTTGAATCACAAGTGTATTAGATCTTCCTAAAAGTTTCCCTATGTTTTAGTGCACTAACATCTCCACGATTGACTGAAAAAGTTGTCTACTTTCGTGCCACAGACCAAGTCTAGCGGCTCTTAAATCTTGAAATTGCCAGTTCCGGACGGGTAGTTAATTGAATTAACCCTTTGGATGCTGCGACCGAGTACACGCATTCGTTGGTGCGGAGAACGCCCCGTAGGCGTTCAGCGGCTATGCTTAAGACATTCTAATTGAGGAGCCCCGCACGCGACGCACGCTGAGCGTTCCGGTTGCCAGCACCCAAAGGGTTAAGATTGAATTTCATTAATTAACTTAAGGGGCATGAAAGATACTACGTGAACGATTGCGACGAAAAGTGCATACCGAATGATACTGCTTAAGAATTGAGATAAACTGAGCGGTTGGTTGGTTATCGGCCAGGCAGTGTGCAGGAGATTGTGGTGCACCGCACCGAAGTGGGATCATCATGATCAGTGTCATACCCAGCACATGCCGTGGGCCGACGGAACCGCTTGCGGTGTGGGCAAATGGTGCCATCGCGGCGAGTGCGTCTCCCGCAGGAATCTCGAGCCGGTCGACGGCCAGTGGGGCGAATGGGGACGCTATGGCGAGTGCTCGCGAACCTGCGGCGGCGGTATTAAGAAGAAGTACCGCGAGTGCGACAGCCCTCCCCCACAGAACGGGGGACATTACTGCGTCGGCGATCGAGTGAAATACCGCAGCTGTGGGACTAGGGAGTGCCCACCGGGAAGTACAGATTTCAGGTACTGGCAAAACCCAAATGCTCCATCCTCGATTCCTCCATGTACGAAACTCTTTAGCTAAATAGAAGCAGCGGCGGATTTAACGGGCGGCCGATGAGCAGTTGCCGCCTGGGCCCCTCTAAGGCCCAAAACAATTATGACTTTATCCTGACACCAGATTCATTTCTCTTTTCTGGTATTAATGCAGCATATCCCAGAACGTCCTTTTTCCTTAAATCCGCCACTGAATAGAAGACAGTTTAGTGCAGCAATAATTGAATAGAAAGGTTCTTATTTCCTCCTTAAGGAAAGACAAGGAGACATTACTGTGTTGATCGACAGCTTAGCTTTCGCCCTGTGGATATCGCACTGTCGATTGATGGTTGCTCGACTGTTTCGTCAAGAAGTGGTCCACTATCAGCTTCGCTATTTTGGTTAAGCTGTCGATTCACAGGAAGTCGATAGTATGCGCTAGGTCTTATACACCTGATTTCGCGTCTTACCTACAATTGCCTAGCTATTTAAAATTGTAATGGTTCTAATGATCTACTTGAACCTGTGACGTCTTCTGCAGGGAACAACAGTGCTCCCGCTTCGATAACAACAACCTGAACATACAGAATCTGACCAACGACGTCAAGTGGCACGCTAAATATACCAGAAGTGAGTAGTCACTTTGGGAACCACTGTTCCATGAGTGTGCTTCCTCGAAGTAGAATCAAACGACATCCATAGAGGGTGTTGTGATCACCATGAGAGGAAACTTGGATGATTTTGTTACAGTACTGCCGGAGGACCGTTGCAAGCTGTACTGCCAAGTGGAAAGCAATCAGTATTACATGCTGGAGGACAAGGTGGTCGATGGAACGGCATGTGGACCGGACACCTTTCACATATGCGTCAACGGCCAGTGCAAGCCAGCGGGATGCGACCACGTACTGAAGTCGACGGCGGAACTCGACACTTGCGGCGTCTGCAGGGGCGATAATTCTACCTGCCAGAGGATCAGGGGTTCCTACAACTCGACGCAGTATGGCTACACGAGAGTGACCAAGATCCCCGCTGGAAGCAGCTATATCGATATCAGGCAACACGGCTGGATGGAGTCCCACGACGACAGCAACTACCTTGGTACGGTTCTCCCTTAATCGAGGAGTTGAAATGGTAAACGATGTAAGTGCCAAAGACGTCAAAAGTGATTCTTTCAGTGGAAAAGGAGGTAAAGTTCGTGGTGAACACGGTGGTAAACACTGTAAATGATGGAATCATTTATTTTAGTCAGGCTGTGGCAGGATAGAGCTGAGGTCGTGAGTACCAAAATGGCTGTGGTTTTAAGGGAAATACGTGAAAGTTTTCACTTCTGGCACTTACGTCATTTAACGCTTCGGCTCCTCAATTTAGCAAATAGAAGATGTGGTCAAGGTTGGCGCATTGCTCGGATAAGCGTTGAGATAGATGAATCGAGATTTAACATGGAAGACCTACTTAAACCGTCTTTAAAAATTTTGCTAAATGTGTAGCTGAGTTGGAGTGTTTAAAATAATTAAAACAGCAGGGTTTAACATTCAGTAGCAATTGTATACAAAATTCCGCCAGCGTTGCTACAATATTCTATTACATTATTCGACCAACTGACAAATGAAGAACTGACAAGACGATAGTGTCAAACTGCTACTAATCGGCTGAATGAAATGATCGAAAGCTACAGCGATGATTTTATACAGCTCTGAGACTCGGAGAGGGCGGAGAGTACATACTGAATGGCCACTTTATGGTGATGCACCACAAGGTGATAGTGCGGTCTGGTGTCACTATCGAGTACAGTGGGTCTGAGTTAGTCGTGGAGCGTCTGAACAGCTCCAGACCAATCGGGACTGACTTAATTTTGGAGGTAGGTACCGGATGATCCAATTAATTATGTCATCAAAGTTACACCATGCGAAATATTTCCCAGCAAAAATTCAAACGATTTAACCAAAATGGGGCCCGATATTTCAGGTACTGTCGGTACTAAACGTATACCCTCCCCAAATAACTTACGAGTACACGGTGCCGAAGAAGATCCTGAACAGTTACACGTGGATCCTAAGCAACTGGTCCGAGTGCAGCCACACGTGCCAAGGGATGAAGTACCGTAAAGCTGAGTGCAGGAGCACAGAGCACAAGGACGTCGTCTCCGACGACTATTGCATCGAAGAGGAGAAGCTACGAGAGGAAAGCCAAATCTGCAACAGCCACTGCACTCTCAAGTAAGTGTGCATATCATCGAATCACTCGTGTGGGGTCAGGAACTCCCATAAGAGACAGCCCGGAGTACGAGACTCCTCGGAGGATCCGCGTCGCTGGAGTTGATTAGGCGCTTGGCCAGCAAGCGGAGGATCAGCAAGACCGCGGGTTCGAGTCCCATCGCCTGAGGACTATTTTCCGTGGCTTACGAAACACAGAAGTTACAAAATCTATTTCTACATTGGTTTCCCTCAACCATTGAGTCACGATGGGGTTTCTATTAACCCCTTTGGTGCCCTGGAAGCCTTAGCCCTATATTCTCAGCTCTGAAGACTTTAACAAGTGGAGGAATCCTCTCATTAATCAGCCAACTACTGTTCCAGGTGGCAAATCACGTCTGTATCCGAGTGCTCCAGCCACTGTGGTCCCGGAACTAGCACAGTAACTTCGAGGTGCCTGCAAATCCTCTTCAACTCGGACTACCCGCCCCGTCCAATTTCCTCGCGATCCTGCGCGCACCTCCAGCGACCCAGCGAGGAGAAAGCCTGCATGGGGCCCTGCGAGAATGCCCACTGGAGTTACGGGGACTGGGGCAGCTGCAGTGTCACGTGTGGAGGCGGGGTTCAGCATAGAACGGCCATGTGCGTCAACTCGAACGGGAGACCTGTTCCTGAGGACAGTTGCGCTAGACAGGAGAAGCACTTGAAACGGATGTGTAGCCTGGACGCGTGCCCCAAATGGGATTTCGGAAAATGGACTGCTGTAAGTGTTCGCCGGATGCCTCTTGTCTCCGTTCCAATTGTTAAATGAGTACATTCACGGAAACTGTTTAATAATTAGCAGGCATCTTGCCCGTGCTGTGCCCATCTTCTGATTGGTATAATTCTCTGCGATTATAGTGTTCGGTATCGTGTGGCGTGGGCAAAAGACGGCAACAGTATCTATGCCACGTGGACAATCGCATTGTGCCAGACAGCGATTGCGGTGAAACTCCTCCTGGAGTCATCGAGGTCTGCAGCGCTGGGCCCTGTGAGCAATGGCAGGCGGCTGACTGGAGTCCGGTCTGTTGCAGAACTATCCCCTTAATATAATGCAATTTTGTAAGAGGCAGAAACGTTGGAATAAAAACTTGCTCTGTCCACAGTGTTCGGCCACTTGTGGCGAAGGGACGAAGAGAAGGAAAGTGATCTGCCACAGTTCTGATGGAACGATCAGCAATAAATGTCCCCTATCTGACAAACCAGAGGACGTCGCCGTTTGCACGCTGAAACCTTGCCCCACAGTGGTGTGTTAATTATTTATTCCTCAGTTTCTCTTCAAGTGCAACTTATGTTCCCATCAGTTCCATTTTTCATTGAAATTAATTTATGAAATAGTATTGACTACATAGAAAATGGCATTGCAGGTCAACGTAACGCCAATTAAGTATTCCTCTGACCCACCCCAAGAGGATCTTTCTCAGCAGGATAACGAAGTCGGTGACATCACCTTCCGTTCTGGATATCAATGGCAAGTGGGATCTTACAAAGAGGTTGGTAATTTATCAAGCAATTGTATTACGATAAATTAACGAATCTCACAATTACGTATTTTCCCTCCAGTGTTCTAAGCCGTGCATCGAAGGCTACATGTACACCGTAGTGAAGTGCGTGTCCATCGAGACAGGCACCATTGCTCCCGACGACTATTGCGACAGAAAGAAGCAACCGTCTAATATGATAGCCTGCAATCGCCATCAATGCCCAATGTGGAATACTGGTGATTGGAGTCAGGTGAAAAATCAAATGCTTTACAAACAGGAATAAGTTCACTTCTTGTCACCTGGTACTAGCGAAGCCAGCACTAGGTGCCATAATAAATTAACAATAGTCTCGGTGAATTACTTTAAAATGCAAACTGCTAAAAAAGCATCATTTATTGCACTTAATAGTATTGAATACTTCTGAAATCCAAGCGAAGAAATGTTGATTGCTTCGAAGAAACTGGTATTCTGTGACGTCACTTCTGTCCACCAATTTCTATTGACTTAATATAAACTGATGGATTTGTTAATTTAGTGCGACGTAGAATGTGACACGGGATTCCAGCATCGACAAGTGCGCTGTCAGAGTCCACAGGGCGACATTTTGCTCGACGACCATTGCCACGACAGTGAGAAACCGGAGGTGGTGAAGATGTGCCGCAAGGGAGCCTGCCGCACTGGGCCCACGGCTGGGAAGAATCGATTGCAAACGAACATTTTCCGAAAGTGGAAAGTCTCTAACTGGACTGCCGTAAGTATTGTTTTTCTTCGCAATCCCTTATCTGTCGCTTCCGTTTTTTATCCAAGTGCAAGTCAATTGGAATCGACGATACTTGTATTTTCAAAATTGCTAAACCATAATTGAAGACATGGATTGAAATTAAGATATCAAATGAAATTATTCCGCCTACGATTTTTATCCAGCATAAAATTATTAGTAAGACCGTAAAGTGACAATAAAAAATGTGTCTTTCTACTGTATCTACGTAGTATAGCTGATAAAAGTATGATAAAGAGTGAGATTCTTTATCGTACTCCTCAAAGGTAATGTGATTATGGTTTCCTTCACTTCGTGTTACTTCTATTGATGTTGTGAGTCTAATCTCATCGTTGTTTGAAGTTGTTTTATATGGTGCGTACAATAGCATGCAAACAACTCACCCCGGAGATTATTACCCCCTTTTTATCGTTCTGCGTGACGATTCAGGCACTAATAACAACTTAAAGCTAATTCGATATAACAGTAGAAATTCAACAGCGCAGTACTTAACAAGACAGTAAGCACAGTCCCCAGTAAACTATAAATATAATAATGGTACCAGAAAAGAACTTTAATCCCCAAATTGACGCGAAGGGTGGTAAATATTTGACAAATAATCCCATAAGAAGCTAGGTCATTGGGTACAAAAAAAATATCAACTTCGCAAAATTTCAGCCTTTTCTTCGTCGAGCAACTTGCTCTAAAGGGGCTTTAATTATCCTAGAGAAATTATATTCATATTTGATACGTAAAACGTGATTAGATGAAGTATGACGAGGTAAATCGAGGGGAGTTCGGAAGTTGCCATCTGTCGCAGTCTGGATCGAACGAAAATATTTTACAGTGCTCAAAATCGTGCGGTAGTGGACTGCAGAGGCGAAGGGTGGAATGCACTATGAGGAGAGGAAACCACGGACCGGAAATGACTGTTAAGGATGAGCAATGCTCAAGGCTTGGCTTGGCCAAGCCAAGATCGCAGAGACCCTGTCGACGCATTGCCTGTGACTATATTTGGCAGGAAGACGCTTGGTCTGAGGTACCTTCATTAGGGTGAATGAAGGCCATTAAGACCTATCGATCATGTTTTATTTCATCGCCTGCCTCTTCTTCATTTCAACGCAGATTCCCTGAATTGTCTTGGTTTCACCCCGTCGTCGGGCTTATCGATGGATTCACCTTTCATTCTGAGTTAGAAAAATCACTGTAGGTTCTAGATTCGAGTAGAAAGACTAGCAAAGTGGGGTTCGATTAACAGGGCACTAAACTTTTGGTACAAAAATGCCTTTTGTACGATTAATTGGAACAGAAGTGCCATTTAATTGAAAATTAGTACAAAAGTACTTTTTGAGTGAAAAATTGGTACAAATCTAACTGCCTGCATCAAAAGTTGTTGCAATATGCAGGAAATGAACTCTTGGAGGACTTTTAGAATTTTCATTAATCTCATATATTTTTTTACGAGGATATAAAAACTGTTCTTTCTTCAAGAATTTTTATTGAACAGTATTATGTTTTTTTTTTTTGTGGAATTCATCCATAAGCTTGATTTTTGTATGCTCTACTTGGGAATTGTTTGGAAAGAAATTCATTGGGGAGTCGTATTTCAGTGTGTGGTTTGAGGGTGCAGTATACAAAACGATCAAAGTTTGTTCGAATCACTGGTCACAGAAACATTTCTAATTTTCATTGTAAAACACTGTGACTATCTGCGAGTGAACTCGCAAGCGTGAGTTCCACGTCAGTGCTCTCTTTTACTCGCATTATTAGGCCAACTTTGATCGTCAAAGGATCTTTGTATGTTTCTCATATCGTAGAATTTTACTATTAATTCGTAGAACATACTGACCCAAATTCTACATCCCTTAACATGTGTTTAATATTATCAGTGTTCTTCGGATGTTCCTTCTCATCGTGGACATGTTTTAATTCGGGACGCTCCTGAATATTAGATGTACAGAAATTCTGTGAGACATTTGATTATACACAGAGAATTTTGTATTCCATCAAATTACGTGTGGCGAATACATCTCGATAATTCATCCTATTAACATTAATAACTCTGTGTCACTCTGCTCGATTCGCCTGCACACATTCAAATGTGCATATCAGTTGCATAATTCTCTTCTTGCAATAGTACCTGTCATGCAGCACGTGGAAGTTATCAACATGCATGACACAAAAGAAATTGCAATCAAATAACTCGATCGTTCATCGCAGTGCTAATTACTCCCGTTTTCTAAACTCACCGATTTTTCGATGAAATTGCATTCTGAATGTTGTATTTTACTACAGCTTCCATAGAAGCATATTTTGACTTTTTTTTATATATATGTATATGTTATTTATTTATGAATGGTGCATGGGCATGGATTTATTATGTTCATTTTTATTTTATTTTATTTATTTTTATGCTTTCTGCATACGAAGAATAATGCGTATCAATACATTATATAAACTTTCATACATAATGTATAAATATTAATTTCATCACTATTATGTACTTACTGCCTATCACGCGTTTAAATTATCACGTCATAAAATATGTATTACTAGAGTTTAACAATATTCTTTTAGTGCGTAATTTTTTTTATCATTTTAATAAAAGATGGAAAGAGTCACTTCGCGCAAGATCGATCATTTTTTGTTCTTTGTACTCGATATCAAGGATTTGGATGAAACTTATGTAGTCCACGTGAAATTAAGGGGGGTTTAAGTCATCATTTTGCTTGTTTCGAATTTCTATAAAAACTATAAACCATCAAAGTTACAAGTTTTCCAAATTTCGCGAAAACGGTTTACAAATTAATTTTTATCTTCGAAACTAGTAATCACACAAAGTTCGTTCTTCTTTTATTTTCATCAAGAATTTGTTTCTCTACTGAAGAATCATTTTTAACATATAAAAATCACAAACAAGTTCTTCTTTTTTAAATATAGTTCCAAAATTGTGGTCATAAAAAAAATTTAATCAGATTCTTTGAAGCCTCCTCTACAAAATAAGACATTGTCTACGATGATCGCTTTAAAATTCACTTCGCAACGAGTTGCTAAACATCACGGTGCACTCCATTAGCAAAAATTGCAAATTTCAACTGTCTACACCTTATAAACAAATTCGAAACCTGAAAAATGATGACTCGAACCCCCTAATTTCGCGTGGCCTACATCATATCTCAATTCCACCGAAATACCTCTCACCGAACTCAAAAAGTGATCCATTTCTCGTGGAATGGCCGAAATGAAGAAAAAAATCAAGTAGAAAGCATGCCAGTTTCGTGGCTATCCTTTCATCATTACATTATCAATTAAGAATTGCAACGAAAAAGGGGTATCTTTGTTTCAAGTGTTCGGCAGAATGTGGCGAAGGAATTCAACGTCGAACAGTGACCTGCCATCGCACTAATCGTTACGGATTGATAGATCCAACACCCAGTGACAACTGCCCGATGGACCAGAAGCCATCCTCTCAGCAATTTTGTAAATTGCGAGAATGCGACGATAAGTATTATTGGACCGCTGGCCCGTGGAAAAAGGTAAGTTTCATCGAATTGAGAAAAAACGAAAATATGCACTCGAATGTTCTTCGAAACTTGAGCTGACCTCAGATGCAAGATTTTATTATGCTTCGCAACTGAAACAGTGGTATGCGCATAGAAAACTCAGAATCTCCATCCCCATGGTCGTCACTAACGAGGAAACAATCCGAATTTCAGTGCAGTCACACTTGTGGTCAAAAGGGTCGTCA
This sequence comes from Andrena cerasifolii, assembly GCF_050908995.1. Taxonomy (NCBI): domain Eukaryota; kingdom Metazoa; phylum Arthropoda; class Insecta; order Hymenoptera; family Andrenidae; genus Andrena; species Andrena cerasifolii. The sequence continues at coordinate 10,621,845 of NC_135131.1, read as the reverse complement.
GACACGAAGACTGTTCTGCCACGACAGGTCTGGTAAGAAAGCGGCCCGCGTCAATTGCCCCATCGAATTTAAGCCGCAGCGAAAGCGAAAGTGCAACCAAAGAAAATGCTATCCAATGTCTTGCCTCGAAGCTAAGAAATACTTCAAAACCACTAAGGATAGCGAGTACATGTTAGTCGTGGGTGGAAGGAGAATGTCCATTTACTGCCATGGAATGTCCAGCTCTGAGCCAAAGGAGTATCTGACCTTGCCAGCTGGGTCTCGAGAGAATTATGCAGAAATCTACGACAAGAGGTCAGTGTTTTAAGATGCTCACCTCAAGATCAGAAATTCACTAAATTTCAGGACTTCTTCTAGTCTACTATTACTATTTTTGTTTAACCCTCGCTATATATCAAATATGACCCAAATATCGGCCACACGTGCTTTGAGTACCACTGCTCGACCCCTCGCCCGACTTGCCCCGCGTGCAGCGGTGCACGCAGATTGCCTGCTTTCAGGCATATCTTTAAACGCTTATAACTAACAAACGAAGCCTCAACCGCAATATCGTTATTCTTGATTTTCGTCTCAGTACGGTGTCTGGAATCACCCCTTAAATTTATTTCCACTTGTTGCCGAACACCCTGTATATTATTAATAATTTTTTAAACAGATAATTCTAGACCCTAAGATTAAAGTCTAATATTGGAACTTATTTTGAGATGTGTGTGAATGGAATTTTCGGTGAAAATGGACAGTGTTCCTAATTTTTAAAGTAGACAGTTCTCGAAATGAAAGATATCAGTGCAAAGTTTTACTATCCAGCTGTTTATTTCAGATTAATAAACCCTCAAACTTGTCCCTACAACGGACAGAGAAACGACAGTTGCAGTTGCGCTACCGATTATGGGACCATTTCTGGTAAAACAATGTTCAGAAGGGTACGAATGGATCCAGTTAAACTGTATATTCTAGGTGAGATGCTGCTTGGGTTTGCTGCAAGTGTGTTTTGAAATAGAAGTTCCTTTACGAGATTTGTTCTGCCTTTCAGAGAATGATTACACATTCTCGTGGACGAAGGGTGCAAAGCGCGTCAAGTATGGCATGGCTGGCGACTGCTACAGCCGCGAACACTGCCCTCAAGGGCGTTTTAGTATTAACTTAAGCGGTACTCAACTAAAATTGTCACCAGATGTCACTTGGACAGGAACACCTGGAGCCTCGATGGAAATTGACAATATTGTAAGATTTTTATCTCATACTATTAAAAAGAGTATCGCAGAAAATAATTTCCTTGCTCAAATGCATCCGTAGAACAACCAGCATGTTACTGGGAAATGCGGAGGCTACTGTGGCTTTTGTAATCCAAAGATTGGATTGAAACTAGACGTTCTACCACCCTAGTCCATACTGTATAGAACTTAATAATCTCTAGATGCCTGTGGAATTCAGGTACGTGGAAGGAACCTCTTAATCTGCCTGCTCACATTCAATCTTCTGCTAGCAGGAGAGCTTTGACTTACATCGGAGTGTAAACGTGAAATTTGTAGCTTCCAGCAGGTAGCAATTTCGCTCGCGGATTTCAGCACAACGCAAAAAGACTGTTTCAACGGACACAAGATGAAATCGACGGCCTGCTAACGAACCGATACCTTGGCTTCAACGTTACTCTGAATCATTCACTTAAGTTGTTACCAGCCTGAGTGACTTTTGACGATCGTTATAACGCGAAATCGAATGGCAGCGATGCATAATCAATGGGATAGCTTCGAAGGGAAGTTACAGCGAAGGCAAACAAGTACCGAACAACGGTCCACTTCGGACACAGCAAATAGAGAACGATTGGTAGCCACTCACTATCGTATGATTCACATTTAAAATTCAATTTCTATCACAAAATAGGAAGAATTCAAAATTCTTTTTAATAATTCGTCAAAGTGGTCTATTAAAGTAGGTCCTTCGACCCTGGTGCGTTAAAAACTTAAAGGAACGTTACTTGTTTAGAGTACCTGCGCATTTGCAGGTGCCTATTAGATTTCAAGTGGCCAGTTGCACGAATAATGCGCAAAATTGGACTGGAGCAGTTCCAAGGGGACAAATAATTAGACGTTAGCGAGGAAGGGAATGTTCTGTGAAAAAAATTTAGTGGGACTGGATAAAACTTATGCTTTCGATATTCAAAAAGAATGATTAGTTTCGGGAAGACCGGTGCTGATCTCATTCTCCTGAGCGACTCGCTGTATTATTACACCTGTTCAGCTAAAGAGTTCCATTAGGCGTATAAGTAACTTAATATCCAGTAAGAATTGCAGTATTCGTTTTGTTTATACTCGTTGGAACGTCATGACTGCCTGAGCTATTGTATATCGAGTATCGACATTAGGAGGCAACTATAAAGTCCAAATTGAGAGACCAAGGGGCGAAAGTCCACGGACCCAGCTTCTTAACAAATAGGGAATCTGCGTTCCATTCTACTGAAGGAGCTAGGTGCATCCATATTGCAGCAAAGTAGCACGAGTTTTTAGAAGTCTGATCGCCTGCTATCAGACGATATCCAAAAACAAAAACGTCTTCCATAAATGGGGATACTTTCCTATTAAGCTAAAGTGTTAAGAAGATACAATTTTTTCTTCCATTAGAATCTCGTATTTTTCTGTGCGAACGAGTGCAGCTTCCATGGAACAGATCTTTAAGAATACAATGGTGAAGTTCAAGGGTTCGAGGACTAGGGTTACTTGGTGTCACCTAGGAATGAAGATCCAAGTGCGAACCTGTACAGGGTGCTACAAAAGTGATGGTCACTGCTTTCACGGGTGAATCTACAGCTCTGGATTGTCGGAGATCTGTGAAAAAAGGCTTGCCGCAAAATTGTTTGTAACATTGAAAATTAATGTAAATTTTCTTCTATTAATTATATTATAATTATATCAGCATATTCTGCTAGCTGAAAGGAGGAAAAGTTTAAAAGGAACCACATGCCGCAAACACACCGTTTCTTAAAAAAAAAATTTTGAAATAAAAAAAATTGCATTCATTTTCAATGTTATAAACCAGGGTTGACTAACTGGTGGCTCACGGGCCACCGGGGGCACCTCCGCCTTGCTGCTACGCTGAACGGCCACCCTCCATACCTACCAGACTCTGACGATCGCAGTGGATTCCTCCTTCTTTCCTTCTCTTTTCGACTGCGAACGTTAAAGTCTGGTAGGTATGGAGGGGGCCGTTCAGCGCAGCAGCAAGACGGAGGAGCCCCCGGTGTTTTTTTTTCAAAAATTTCCACCGATCCAAAGATGTAGATTCACCCCTGAAAGCAGTGACCATCGCTTCTTTAAGACCCTGTACACACAACTTGGCAGTTGGACACCCCAGCTGTTGTAATGAATGGAAAAAGAGCAGTTGCACATTTCGTCACTGCCATATTTTTTCATGCCCCCTCGTTTCGCGTCGGAAGCTTCACGGTTCGAAGCGTTGACATTTTATACGAACTCAGAATTCTGCCCTAGTTAAACGGTGCCTAGTTAGAAGCATCAGTTGCATTGGTAAAAGATTTGCGAGGGTCCACTGATAATAGGGAATCAGTTGGCACCACCGCAGAATAATTAAAAGCCGCGATTTTAGTATTTCTCCTGGCATGTAGTGATAGAAAATTAGGCGACGTATAATTTTAGCGTGGTAGATTTATAATAGTGTATTCGGAGAGCTGGCAAATGTATATCGTGCCGTTCAGCGCTCCTGATGTAGCGAATGAATTAACTTATTAACTTGAGTCCATAGTAACTCAATGGTAACGATCGTTATCGACTATTTTATACGCATGAATATTTTTCTTCTAGGAAAGTTAGAGAAAACCATAAACGCCGCGGCACAGATATTTTCGAGGGAATATCGATCCGTTCGCCACTTTTCAGGCTCTGTATTTGTAATTTCGAAACGACGAGAGAAACGTAAGACAATCTCCTACCGACACCGAAATACCAAAACAATTGTGGAGTACAAATTTTTGTTGGCAGAGGTACGATGGGCTTGTTCTCGTAGGGTGTTTTGTGAGAATTGAAAATGAACGTTAACTACGCGTATAAGTTTTAACAGACTGCCATAGTTAATGTTAATGCGGAATACATGTACGAATAATTGTTTATTAGACAGCGAATAATACATTTGGCTATTATAGAAGTCGAGTAATTAGACTACTGCCTTCTCGAATGGACAATTCTATTATATTAAGAAGCTGCTCCGAAGTAGTTTTGGTAGTGTAAGGGGGTGCACATTTTGTGGTGCAAAAGAATGTTTTGTAAACATTTCTGTACAGCCTTATGATCAAAACTTCTGTATCTGTTATATCAATGAAGATTGTAATAGATAAACTGCATTGCAAATTGAATTTCTCTTTACTATATTAGAGCGTTAAGCTGGATTATCATCGACCAAACGAATTCTATGATACGCTTCATCGTATTTGTAAATGTGTAAAGCAGAAAAGTGAATCGTGTAACATGCCCGTGTATTTACAGACACGTGAACAGTGCTAAGCATTTGGAAACTTTTATCATTCGCAATAATACATGAATAATGTTTGTCAGTGTATACAGAACAATGACTGTTTTATAATAAATACGAAATACGTTGCATGATAGAATGTATCTGTACATGTATATTATTTGTAATCAAACAGTAGTTTCCAAACTAACACGTGACAATCTCTTCCCCTATCTTAGGTACATTTCTTTTTAATTATCTTTGGTACGCGCCTAAATGTATTCTTCTCCCCAGAACTCTTTAAACATCTCCAACAGTTCTTTGAAATGATTGCGAAATGTTTACTGCCAATATCGAGTATTTTTACAAATTTAAGTGTAATAATAAGCGTAACTATAAGCGTTGTAAATTCGATGCGGTAATCGAATACTACGATCTCGAAATCTGAAGTTGAGCCGACTTTTCCTTTCATTTTGCATTTTCTCGAAGAGGCAAACAATTGTTCAGCGCACAGCAAAATATAACACTGTACAGTTTCGATTAGTAATTTATTAATACGTATCATTTAATATCATTAATATGTAGCTTAATGTAGAAACAATCATTAGTACCAATGTACACCAATTATTTAAATATATTGAATCCACAAATAACATTATACCGTGTTCGTTTAAAAATCCCTTTTATGCATTTTCACCGCAAAACAACTTCTCTTTCTCTTTTGATTGTTAACATTCCTTTTATTTCCGATAGACGGGGCCAGCGTGAGTTGAGTGGAACGCGTGCAGGATTCCACACTGGAGATTTTGATGTGTATGGAATTTTTTTGTTCTATTTTTTGGGCTGTTGAAATTTAATATTTTAATTTGTACTTCCCCTAACTCTACACTCGGGGAAAATTTGCTCAGCCGACTCCACGTGTACAGGTTCATTCACCACTTTATCTTAAATTAACAATTACAGAATATGCACTAGCATTAATTCAATTGTACAACGTGTAAGATACAAAAATTATTGGCAAAATTATTCAAGTACAAAACGAACTTATATCATGAGCACATTTAGAACAAAAATTAGAAAAACAGTTCGGACCTTGAATACTCCTTATTATTGTAGCCTAACACATAAATAACAAAAAAGACATATACCCAGACATTCTTTTAATGTCAGTCAACACTACATTCTAAAAGGTAACACAAAAATGACATCATTTTAAGATGTGCTAACCGCAATTGTACTTCTATACTGAAAACACATCATTATAAATTTGGTATGTCATCTTACGCGACAATGAAAAATCAGTTTGAAAAGAAGAGAGCTTACCACTATTCTTAAATCAACTATTATGTCACTGAAGAACCATTAGAAACAAAACCCCCCAAAGCCAGTGTTTTAATGAAATTGTTATTTGAATTAACTCAATACTTTGCGTCCAACTATCCACATTTCTCCAATTTACTGTTAAAAAAACAACATTCTACTTAGTTAATTTTTATGAGCCTATTTCATTCACTCTGACCACTTTCCCATTTACTACTGCTAACATTATGATACTTAAACTAAATGCATGACCAAAACAATTTCTTCCATCGCGATTTTTATTGGATTCTCACAATGAAAAATACTAAAAGTTTCTACGAAACTTTTTTCCGTGTATTGAGATTTTTCAATTTTTAAAGTATTAACTAACTCAATTTTTCACGATACTTCATAGGTGCCGCCATCTATACGGGAATCCGTGTTCGATACTCTGTTAGGCGATTATACAATATCCCAAAATTTTTTAATTTAGTCATTAATATATCGCTTATAATAGCATCGAGGAAATTATTCTACGTAATTAACAGAATTCTCTAACGATTGTAAAATGACCCGTTTCGTCCTTATTTAGTTCGCCTAAGTTCGCTGAAGCTTGACTTAGAATTTTGATCTAGTTTCTGGCTCTCTTCTAAAACAGATTTCGGTATTTTAATATGCCAATTTGGTGTAGTCTCCGTTGATCGGCTATCGTCTACAGATTTCAGGGATTTTACAGATATTTGCTTCTTCTTCTTCTTCTTTTTCTTCTTGATTTGCATATTTTTAGGTGGCTGATAACCCAACCGTTTCCGGCCGATATATCGCCTAGTTTGCTCTTCCGTCAACCTCTCGAGGGTAATGCTGCACTCTCGAGTGTTCAGCGTTCTGGGCCCCTCCTTCCTCGTTACTAATCCGGTAACTGTTTGTTGGGCATTATCATCGTTAACAAACAGCATCTCGCGTCTGCCCAGTTTCTCGTTTTTCTTGATCTTAATTTTAATTTTCTTATTAATAATCCCTAATGTGTTTTCCACGTTCCTCAAGTTCCGTTTAGCCTCCTTCATCTTCATGGTGAGCGGTTCGAAGCTCATGTTTGGTTCCAAGTTGTTGTACCTTTGCCTCAATACGTCCAACTTTAGCTTATCCTCTTGAATCTGCATCTTCATGTGCTTCACCTTTCTCTTTAATGCTTTCTCGTACTTCTTCTCATAGCGGCGTATTTCCTTCCTGATCTTCTCAAACTGGGCCGATAAACGCTTCGCTTCCATCGTTAGCTTCTCGATCCTTTGGTTTCTCATCGACTTCTTCATCGATTTCATGTTCTCCGCATTAAAGGCGTATTCGTCTATTTGTTTCTTTAGCATATTCAATATTATCTGAATTTTGTTCACATTCTTATCTTTTGCGACTATGGTCATGTTCATTTTTCGCATATATAACCAGTCCCAACGATAGTCATGTGTTTACTAACTGTTACTAAACTACCTAGCACAACCTAAAACCCGTAGACTGCCACGCCACCTGAAGGGACAGCGTTAAAGCTTCGCATCTACCGAAACGTTCTACTCCTGCCCTACAATGTAGACTTGTGGGCCATTTACGCGTTTCCACGCCTTGTCCTCGTTATATATGTTACTCTCACACTTAATTGAATCAATAGGTCTGAATACGTGCGAACTAGAGATCAGTCACTTTGGAAAATTGTCTCTTCGACTGTGAGGGAGCACGTCTATGCTATTGCTTGCGGATAACACCCCAGAGTTGGCGCTACTAACTGTTCAGAAAACATAGGTGTATGTACTTATATTTGGGTATAAGGGTATCCATGAAATACGTCGTAAAATGGAGATAGTACTGCCGATTCCTTGGTCAATAAGGTTCTGAAACCTTGAAATGGATGTGGACTTATGTTACCTGATGTCTCGAAGCAAGGGTAGTGCATCACGGCCCTTGCAGCAGGGATTGTAATCGCTACCTAACCAAAATTGGAATCCGGGTTACCTAGGGGAGGTTCCCGTAACCCGTAGTTTCCACGAAGGAATAATAATAGCTCCCAAATAGTACAGAGAGCGGGCTAACCTGCTCAGAGCGAGTTGCAAGTAACATACGACATTCTATGTCCAAAATCCGACTATGGCTCTCCGTCCACCGCCGTGATGCAACTGCAATTTGACCAAGAAACGACTTGCAATGGCGCCAAGCACTTGCAGGGTTTTTTTTCTCGGTCTAATTTTTAATCTCCCAAGAAAACATCTGATGAATTTCCTCGAGTTACATACCCATGACGTTACAACAAATGTCGTAATAATTCCACAGAAATAATATTATGCAACGCAACTGATATATATGAAATTTACTGATTTCTGAGAGAAAAGTAAATTTCAATGAATATAGTCGTATTTCATTGAATTTTAAAAACACCCAACCTACAGGGAGATATTGGCAAAACAAAAGTTTGTTTATAATTTTCCATGTCACAAAAATGATTTTCTAATTTGGAAAAATATTCAAGTGGGCAAAACCTTCTAAATTAAAATAAAAAAAGAAAGAACTTTAATACGATGTATAGTTTTTGAGATAAAAAGTCGTAAGTACAGCTCGGGTTCACCCCCACCCTGATCTACCGTCAACGCCCACTTTGCTCCCATCGCACTGCAACTAAGCAGATCCTTGCTCTTGTCTGAGTGCGTTACGTGTCTGCTTTTTTCGCCGAAAATTCGCATTGCCAAAACCTGCCGAACCAGAGCGTAAAGTCGCAATCAGGACGTCGGGAGTTCAAATCTCAGTGCGGTAACATTACCTTTTTTTTTCAAAGGATTCTCTAATTTCACTTTCTAACTTCTCAGAGAGATGAAAACTTGAAAATTATCAATTTCTAAAGCATTTTCAAATTTTTATTTTTTTGTGAATGATGCAATTTGCGTTATAAAAAATCAATTTTATTTAAAATAAAAAACGCCATCGAAATTGTAGTACAAGAAAATAATTATTTTTCTTAAAAAATAGCCAGTACTATTTATAAAACACGCATATATTAAAAAAATACTTGAAAAAAGTACAGAATGAATTAAAATTGAAATTACTACAATAAAATGGAAAAAAACGAGAAAAAATGAAATTTTAGTGTTTTCACACAATTGCCTCTAGCTTCTGAAGGCAAGATTTTTTTTATTATTAGAAAACAGTCACACAATTTTGATTTTTTCGTTCCACCCTAATATTTAACTGAAAATTATACAATCTGGTCATTCCTAACGCGGAATATGATTTGAAGTTGAGGAAATAAAAACATTTTATGGAAAAGTTATAGAAACAAAAATCCGAGTAAGATGTTAAAAAAGATGACTGTAAAAGGTATGATTCCTGATGTGATACCGCGAATCAGACCGTATTTCGATAAAACCGCGATCCAATAAACAAAATGATTAATAACTTTTAATCAGTTATACGCACTGGTTAAGTGTGTACCGTAAGATTCATTGATAACTGTACGATATCAATCGAGTCACTTGATACGATAAGTATCCCTAATTTAATAGGAAGTAACTACTTGGAAATACGGAGATAGGTATTCGTAGAAAAGGATTAACGAATAAAGCAGACGATTTCTTAACCTTCCTCAATGTATTATTATAGCTATATGAATGGAGTGCTGAAAACAATTCTACGAGTGAATCAGAATTCAAAAGAGATGCGTCACCCCGTATGTTAAGACATTAATAAATATTCTGAAGGGAGTGATAAGACCATGCTCGACTTCTTGGGAGAGACTGACAAAAAGATTTATCGGTGATTAGCAGACGCATAGTTTCTGAGATATGCTTCACTTTTAGCAAAACAAGGATGTTTATCTACTACCATCGTAAAAATAAAGACGATAGCAGTAATTATTCCTGAGTAGATTTAACGTCATAGTTGTTTAAGTTATTTTCAACGCGTGACACTAATTGTAAGATTTCATAACAAGCTTTTAGATCACAAGATTTTATTTGAATTTGCGCTTTTATATCTAATCAAAACGTCCACTTCCGTCGGTATCAACAATGTGCCAGAAATTGATTTTAAATAAGTTACTTCCGCAATTTGCATTGCCGATATCTTTAATTTGATCAGGTACTTGAGAGATTTTGATATCGTCTAACTTTCCACTTTTTACGTGAAGTAATCTTCACGTAAGACTTTTTTTATACTGAAATAATTTCAGCTAATGATCGTCAAAATTAACAATTGCGAGGGCATCTATTTTCACCGATTTACTTCAATGGAATGGCGCGTGCAGATTCGGTTTGCACAAGTGTTATGAATCAAAGAATTTAATGTTTTACTATAATTAGATGTAAAGCCATCTGTAATTAAATAGCGCTGCCAAATTAAATATTCACTCTACCTTCCCAATTTCCTAATTTTATAAACTCTCCAGCTTTCCAATTCCTACATTTCTAAATTGTCCAGCCTCCCAATTTCCCAAATTCTCCAACCTTCCAATTCCCAAACTTCTAAATTCGCCAGCCACCTAATCCCAAAAATTCTAAATTTCCCAATCCCCCAATTCCGAAATTTTCCAGTCTCTCAATTCCCTCATTTCAAAATTCTCCAGTCCCCCAATTTTCAGCTACCATTTTCGTAACTTAATTCCAGCATGGGCAGTTAACGTTGCACATCGAAGAACGACTTGAAAACCGGATGGATTCGCATCAGTGCAAGACACTAAAATACGTACGCATCCTGAAGTTCGACCACATCGAATTTTGTGTATCACCTGGAAACCGGGGGAGACCCGTTACGGAAATAAAACGCGACACCCGTTGCGCAGTTATGTCTGGGATATAATTATCCCGTCACTGTTCGCTCGTGAATTCCCAATTTGTAGAGCTGCAGGGGAATCACCGAAGGCTACATGTGCGCGCTTAAAACACGATCATGTGTACGTGCAGGCATTATCATGCGTATCCCTTCGCCCCGATGATCCAATTCGCTCCAAGATAGCACGTTGCTCTTTCCTATAAAAGCCAGGGGACCGTGTTTGCCATTATCAGTTCGCGCAGCCGTTATAAAGCAAACCAATCGCCAATTTTCCTGGAGTAACATGAAGTCATTCATCGCCCTTTGTTTCCTCGCGGCCATTTGCGCCATGCAGGTAAATATACGAGCTACGCACACTTTATAAAGTCCACCGAAATTACAATTCACTTTCTAAACAATGATCTGATTACTTTTCGAATAATTCGACTGGTTGATTAATGTTGCCTTAAAAATATGTAATTTCAATTTGTAGTGGGTGAACTACTGCTTTTCGTTTGTATGATAAAGAGCTTAGCAGGAAGAATGCTCAATGCTTTTGTTTTACTGAAATTTCATTCACTTCCTAACAAGCTGAACTTCATTGGCATTCCAGAAACAGGAATTTGATTAAGGGAGGCCTACCTAGAACGGCCAAAACAACATGCCTCTTTGGGAATTTTTTCTAAAAAAACCAATAAACTTTTATTATTAAACATTAGTCTATTGGAAAGAGTACATCTTACGAATATTTCAGTATTTTTTGTGGTAAAAAGTATTCAAAGGTTTGTGCGTTATAGGCGATGCCCCAGACGTACCCTTTTTTTAGGTGCCTTAGGGTGACAACCGTAGCTCGGTGCAGGATCATCCAAAATTGAAAATTCATTTTTTTTTAGATAATAATTTAAATTATCTAGGCGCTATCGAGCCCGGTTTAGAAAAATTATTTTGAGACATAATGGCAGCTGTGCAAAGTTGAAGCATCGATATTTGGCAAAAAATCGCTCGTTTTTCGAGTGTAAAAAAATATCTAGGCAAAAAAAGTAAAAACTCCCGATAGCGCTCAGATTTTTACCCCTAAAATAAGCCATAAAAATGATTTTGAGGGAAACGCGTTTAAAGTTTTCGGTCTGAGCGCTACACCGCGGAACACCTACCTACTTACACGCGTACAACTTTGTCAATTTTGGTCGGATTAACTTGACACTTTCACGGAATATTTTTAAGACGTTGTACTTGAAGAAAATATAAAAATCGATTTTTCGAAAATTTCTAGGCAGGCCTCCCCCTTAATCTCATATAAATACTTATTATCTCCCTGAACAATTAGCACCTCGAATATTAAAGCCTCGCTAATTTGTTTAATCGAGTAAATAATATCGATAAACGACACGCGGAAATAAACGTTCGCAAGACAAGACAGATTAGATAGGCAATGAGTTTCTTAATCAACTCCTAGCTTAATCTAGTGATAAAGATTCCAGTGATAAATAAAAAACGTTAAAAATTATGGAACAGTTGTTACAGGACTCATAATTTAAGAAAATATCACAACCAAAGCAATTTCAACACCCACAAACTCCATCAAACATATTTTCTCTTTTCAGGCATCAGCCTACAACCCACTGGACCAATTAAAGGCCGCAGTGGACACCAGTAAGAGAAACGTTGAGTCAATCGTCTCAGACCTTAGGCGTACCAAAACAAATCTGGCCATGACAACAAATAACAAATTGTCCACCCTTAGGAGCCAAAGCATAGTGAACATAAATAACATCGTGAACCCGGCCCTCACTGAAATTCGCGTAAGTACTTATCTCCGACGGAACGTCCCCTAGTAGCATTTATTGTCGGCATTTTGATGGCCAATTAATTCTCTACTTGTGGATACTATGGGCCAACCGGAAATGCTAGTAGAGTCATATCGCGATACATATTCGTAAGATTTTATAACGTCATCAGGCCAACGTGGATGCAGCTAAGGCAGAAGGAAAAGACGTGGAGCACTGCTACACTACTGCCCAAGACAGCCTGCGCAGCATCTCAAAAACAGCGTACTCGGGGGTACAGGCATGTGAAACGACTGGGAACAGTCAGCTTCAGCAAAAATTGGCTCCGCTCGACACAGCAATGGCGGTACGTATATCGATGCCAAGCTATGCAAAGTGAAGCTAGCGGACCTACGATATAATAATTTATTCCTCTTTGCTTATATGTACTTTCAGACTGGGCAGGCATATCTGACTCAATTGAACAGCGTTTTCCTCGACTGTTACCAGTCCAACATCCTCCAAATGCAAAGCTGCATCGCTGTCAAACTGGGACAAATCAACCTGTCTATTAGATCTTACCAGTCGGAGGTGAACACGCTGAAGCTTAACGCGCAACGCGGTGTGAACGACGTGACCAACGCGGCATTCTCCTGCAATATGGAACCCGTCTCGACAGCCCGCTCTGCGACCACCGACGTGAGGATCGCTACCAACAGATGCATTAAGAACTGAGGCGCATATATCGAAGATGCCACTTGCCTGATGTAAATTTAAATATCGTATTTTTTACCGCGTTAAGCAAACTTGTACTTAATTCCTAGCGCTATTAGCTGCTGAAAGCTATGGCCGCTGTCGACTGAACCCGTACTTTCAATAAAAATGATGGTATGATATTTTAGATGTGTTTGTAGTACTAATTACCACGTTACTTATTGTTAGTATTAGGACTGCTGACACTACACGCTCGCAAGCGTCCATTATAGTTCTTACATTTTCATCTCTTAGATAATTAAATATTTTTTCAGTACAGTCATGTGGTATACCTGAAGAGAACTGGTTTAAATGAGTCCTCCTTGCTAATTCACGGGTGTGAAATGGTTGCGTTTTATTTTATTGATCCGAGGCGTGCGTTACAAAAGTGCACGACGCGTGTCTCGATGCCAGAGAAAAAGTGCCGTTTCTTCCAGCGCACCGCGTCCCTAAGCTCCCGATCCTTTCCGAGGCTCGCCGAAAATTTACGAACACTCGCGAGCTCTCTACGCGCTACACGAATGCGGATCAACTTTTTCCTTTTTTCCCCCTTTGTAAAATTATTATTTATCGTAGTAGCATATATTGGAAATTTTATTTTATAATCATCTGATCTGAATACCTGTATTACACTTTCATTTCCTGTATATATTGCTAATTGACTTATATACCTTTTCTCAAGATATCATAAAGTCAGATAGCATTACCAACTTTACCGACGTCGGTGATTCAAACATCGACGAAGTAGCATTGCAATCTTATTTTAGGCTGAATCCACAGACACGAGGACCTGGTCTGTGATAGGTCTATCCTATACGTCGTGTGTGCTGAATCGATCACGTAAGAATTATATTGGATGATAAATCTATCCTATGCCTGGTCTGTGATTCAGAGGAATATTGTCCTCAGAGTTTTTATTCTTAAACATAGAGTGCGCCAACCCCATCATTGATTTTTCACGCAGTCGGTATTTCAGTTCGCATAATACGATCTCTCATAAGATGTTAGGTTTATCCTACACCTCACCTGTGATCAAAGTAAAGTTAGGTTGTGTACAAACTAACCAACATAATTCTGTAAGAGAATATTTTATGATTCCGGGAGACTTAAATCTCTATCTGCGCATTATTAATGCATCATATAAGTCCATTATTCAGTGATCAATATTGCTTGCAATTTCAACAACAACAAAATTATGCAGATATCGAATAGTACTCCGTAATCGTCGATCACTTTCAAATTAACTGTTGATTCTTCGGATCGCGATACTGTAAACGATATCAAACTGTTGTCCACGTTAATAATAGATCGTTTATAAAAGTAATTCGCTATTTGGTTCTAATCTTCGGTAGGAAGGAATGGTGTCCACTCGAGGGCCAAAATTTAAATTCTGTGACGGTGAAAAGGTTCTCTGTTACGAACCCGATCCTACAAAAGCAAAAGTATTGTACGACTCAAAGGTACGTTATAAAGAAAGGAAGAATTATTTGAACAATGAGATCGTCCTTAATAAATTCAATTTGCATTCTTATTTGCACCTATTTATCACACATTCTATAGAAAACATATTTCAAATCTGTAACATCTAAAACCAAAATAAAACTCGTATTGTGAGTCATTGAAAATTCTGTTTCATTTAATCCTTGTGATGCTGTGAACCTATATATGTAAAACTAATCGTAGCACACATGTATGCTTAGCAAATGTCATTAGTGTTAATAATAAACAAACAATCGAAGGTGCGTCCTACTCAACACTATGCTACAGTATGGGTTTCGAAGCATAGATAGGGAATTCAGTTACATTAAAAAGGAAATCTGCAATAATTCAGAATTCTTCTATAAATTTGTAACAGATAACAATACTAGGTAAACTTTTACATATTTCACTGTGAAATTTCTCTGTAGGTACTCGATGTAATTGTTAACAAAGATCAGAGGGGAAGAAAAGCTGTTGAGTATTTGATACATTTTCAGGTAAGTAACGAATAAGTAATTATGTTAATCAATAAGTATTTTCATCATTAGATTACATAAAATGAAACATTCATTGCGATAATAGGGGTGGAATTCTTCATGGGATCGTTGTGTAACGGAAGAATACGTATTAAAAGACACCGAAGAGAATCGCCAGCTTCAACGAGATTTAGCGCAGAAGGCACAGTTACAGTTGTATGTATACGATAAGTAATTGTTCGGATTGTACGAAGGAAAATTTTAGAAGTATAGGATTGCTCGGTTAATCTCATGTAAATGAAATTATAAATAGAGGAGCTTATTTGTATCGACGGGAACGTAAGAAAAGAAGCCACAAACTGTCGGAACGTTTAAATGAGACTGAGAATCAAGAGCCTCGAAGAAGAGCCAGAAGTGGGGGTAGTCGAGCGACGTCTGCGACGACCGGGTCATCGGAAGATGGCAGTTCGGGGCAGCACGCTGATTATGATACGGAAGAAGTTATCACGGAAGAGGATACGGAAAGTAGCTCCGACTATGTTGGGGAAACAAGCGACGACGAAGATAGCGGCGGTGGTAGTCAATCTGGCGCCAGCATAAAACCTGGAATCGATCTCGATATAGGTACCACCCTAAGAAGATTTCTCGATCAAGATTACGATCTGATAACAAACAAAAATAAGGTATTCCCCTCGATCTTAATATCGCGCGAAAACATGGTCTAATGTTAAAAAATAAAATGAAGTATTATATGGATTTTAGCTAGCCGTTCTTCCCGCGCAGCCCACTGTTACAAATATTCTAGAATCATGGGTACAGCACTTCACCACAACACAACTGACGAGCATTCCAGAAAAGCCTCAGAGGAATAAAGTGAATAATACGATAGAGAAAACAATCAATGAAATAAATATATGTAGAGAAGTGGCGGATGGACTACGTATATATTTCGATTTCACGTTGCACGATCTCCTTCTGTATAGACACGAACAAGAACAATATTGTAATTTGAAATCTTCCTTCTTGTATAACGAGCAGCAGATGCTTGTGAAAGAAGAACCAGTCGAGTATGTGATTTCTAATTGAAGTGACAATTTTACGAAAATATTGTTTAAGACGCCCTATCTATCTTTTATCACAACATTCAAATTGATACATATTGTTTCTTTAAGGAATTCGGAAGTGTTAGTGAAGGAAGAATACGAGGACACCGAGTATGCGCACTTACCGCCTTTCCAAGAACACGACCCAGAAGTAGATACCGCGGCGAAAACTCTAACAAATTCTAAGCGAAGGCTAAGATCGTGCAGAGTGAGTTCTATCGATGAAAATAGGCAACTAAGATCGTACGAGGACATTAAACAGGATACGGGAACTATGTCCAGGTAAACACAGATCTCAATGTGTCGCCCCTTTTTTTCGTGTCGCTTATGTAGTTACAGAATTGATAGTTTCTTTTTTTCTAGTATTGCAAGTACAAGTTCTCGTTGTTCTAGCCCACGTGGTGTAATACTAAGGCTACCGGTTGTTACGTCTGCACAAGTGAACGCCTTGCTGCAGCAATCGAATAAATGGAGATTAATGCCCGAATCTTCGAAACCCGAAGGTCCCCCTAATCCTTCTACCTACTATGGTGCCATTCATTTAACCCGACTATTTGGTGTGTAACCACATACTTTCGTTAAATATTTCTAAGCAGAATTGTAATCCAAGGTATTCTCTCAACGTTTAGTCAAATTGCCAGATTTACTCCACTCGGCGGACATACCGAATAAAAAGTTGAAAGTTCTTTTAAAGTATTTGGACATGTTTCTCAGGTAATCTTCTTTCGCACGTACGTCGGGTGTTATTCAATATTCATGGCTGACCGTTTCATTCGTGATATTACAGTTACCTAGAAATGCATAGAGAGTGGTTCGGGGAACAATTTTATATGCAAGTGGAGAATCAACTAATCCCTCAAGCAAGCAACTCTTAACATTGCAACGATAATCCGCGTATCTCCCCCATATTCAACTACAAATGTGATTGTGTATATATAAATGTGGATTCTGTGTGATGTACAGCAAGAATGTATATTTGTGAAGTGTAAGTGATAAACACATTTTTATAGCAATTACTGCGTAGTCTTTCTTTATACATCCCATAATGAAAAGGTATATTTATTTTCGCAAAGCAGAAGACTGTAAAATAAATATCCCGGCACGGCAAGACTGAAATAGAAATCTGAACATAGAGACGACATTGCACACCGCAGTTACGCATATTGTAAACAGTTACATGTCTAATCTTATTTTTCTTAAATAAAACTTTTTAACAAAATATTGATGAGATCCCCTGTGTTTCTTGCTTTTGTTTACCAATGGATAAATTTCCCCTTCAATTCTATCGAACGTATTCAATAAAGTATGAACGATACGGGCTAACAACTTAAATGCTCCTATTTCAAATTTTACCTCAACTTCGAATCCAATGTCATTTCCGAGAAATGGATTGGCTGAATTTGTGCGCACGCCACACCTACGCAGCCTACGCTCTACGTTATGGCGGCGTATCAGAGGAGAAATGAGATGAGATACACAGTCTGTCGGGGAGAAAGGACTGTGCTCTGCTACGGAGTCGGCATTCGTTATAGTTTTTTGAATATGGACGCGGCCGATAGCACGCGTTAGGAATGGTGAACGGTGATAAATCGAAGACGACTCGCAAATAATCTCAACTCCGAATTGTGCAAGCTATTCACTGCAGTGGACACAAGATATTCCTATATTGTGTCATTGACTCGAGGCAAAGTGTCAAAATCGCTCAGGCTCCCCTTGGTGTTTGATAAAACCTCGTCGGCGATAAATATTGAAAGTTCGCTCGTCCAGTATCGCCCAACCGTCCGAGGTTGAGCCGCTCGAACTGTATATCTCTTAGCGAATCATCATTACTAAGCAGAAAGTTATTGTTGCTTCTACCGCAGTTCGCTCGGAAACGAAAAAAGATGTATGTGACGCCAATGATTTTGTTTTCTTCTTGTGGAGTAGCTCCCGTCGCCAGTGTGTTACGTTCACGCAGAGTTAAGCAGCACGTTCGAATGAATTCTCATTGCGGCGTTTGAATAAAACTTTATTTCGATAAATGTTTTCCGCGGCAGCGAATAAAGTGGATATTACTCATGATTAACCAATGATTTTTTTATTCGAATAAATTTCCATTTCAATGAATCTGTACTCGAGTAAACTTACATTCAGAATAGTAGATATTCCTCGTTGACGAATAATCTTTGGTTGCAAAGGAAGAGTAACTGCCAGAGGTCTTTGATTCTCAATCGGATACCGTTACGTAATTACTGAAGCTGCTCTTTGTGACATTTAATTCAAAACATTGTTGCAAGCAATGTTTCAGAGTCAAGTGTTGGCTATGCGCAGCGCTTAAGCAAGGCTGATTCGATAAGGAACCAAATTTCATTTAAATGCTTCCCGATGCGAAGGGGAATAATAATGTAGACGTTGCTAACAAATAAAAATTGTTTGGGATAAGAATTTATTTATTATTTACAAATAAATCTTGAAACTTTAGTCAGCATTTGATATGTGATTCGCGAACTTGAAAGCTTTCCGTTGACAATGTATATACAATGTAACACTTTGCGTCAGAAGCCTTTGTATGTTATGCTCCTGTGATTCTGACTTGATCTTTGTGGACTGGAATGACAGAGAACAAAGTGCGTCGTTAGTTCGATGCGAATGGCTTCGTGTCTCTGTCTCGCATTCCATGCAATTTCTATGTAACTGACATTAACAGCAGACTCTGTTTTGCACACAGATTTTACTACTGTGAATAACTATTATTTATGTTAATAAACATTTTTCTTTTATATTTGGTATATCCATTATCTTTTAATCTTTTAATCTTTACACATTATATTGAGAGATTAAATGTATCTGTACATGTTTTTTAATAAGTAATCAGTTAGTGGTACAATTTTATGTTAATATTAACACTTTACTGGCTGTATGTTTTGCTTATAGCAAGCTTAACACCAGTTTCATTCAAATTCTCTAAATCTTCGTCGATTCTCGAAGACTTTTACAGATGAGGCTGAAATCTCTTGGTTTTACTCATAAATTTAACATACAAACGAACAACCAAAAGTGTTAATATGATAATACTCCGAGTTTTGTACAATATTTTGTAAGGACTAATATATAATTGCAGGTTGTTAGATGTGCATTGAAATTAAATGTTTAATACCATGGCAGAAAGTCTCTTAATATGATTAACTATTGATTTATGCTTAAACATGATACCGATGGGGATAAATTACCAAACATTCGCCAGGATGAGTCTCGCTAATGTTTTTTATCACTGATCGCATCTTTGCTGAGGTCAGAGAGTGATGCCGGTTCACCAGATCAATGTTAATCCGCCTGACTGGCAACCACCTCTGTCGCTTGGTCCTTCCAATAATAACAGTCCCGCTGGTGGCGAAGGCTTACCAGAATGGACGCCAAGGGTAAATTCTGTCTTTGTTACCTACTTATAGCTATGTCTATTTATTTCTTCTGCTTTTCCTAAATTAATTCTCTTTTATTGTATTTACCAAAGGCTTAAGAACAGAAATGTATATTTATGGAAAAAATTACGTTTTAGGAATCAGCATATGCAACAGTAGTTACTATCATACCGGACCATTGTCACTCATCCGTAAGCGCACTGTCCTCGAGCAATCATGATATCTGCAGGTAAGTATAATGGTGTTATAAAAAGGGTTCCCATGGAATTAATTGATATATTCTCTAAGAAAGGAGCAGCGTTTAACGACTGTTTCATTTTATTACAGAATATGTCACTGCGAAGGCGAAGAAGGTGCTCCTCTTTTAGCACCTTGTTACTGTAACGGCAGTTTGCGTTACGTACATCAAGCTTGCCTACAACAATGGATAAAAGCTTCAGATACGCGTGCTTGTGAATTGTGTAAATTCACATTTATCATGCACGCTAAAACAAAACCATTTTGCGAGGTATCATCGTTTTTGCATTCGTAGGCGTTCCTTGCATGCCATTCTTTCTAACTTTGTTATGGATAAGTAAAAGTCGATTAACATATCTTTTCTTATATTTTCCAGTGGGAGAAACTTGAAATGTCGGTCGTAGAAGTTCGTAAATTATGGTGCACAGTTGTTTTCCACGCAGTAGCTGCACTCTGTGTGGCTTGGTCTTTATATGTACTTGTCGAACGATCGGTGGAAGAGGCTCGACGTGGATACGTAGACTGGTCTTTCTGGACTAAGCTGATCGTTGTCGTAATCGGTTCTACAGGAGGCTTAGTTTTTATGTACATTCAATGCAAAACATACATTACGCTATGCAGAAAATGGCGAGCACTTAACAGGTGAATAATAATTCTATCAATTTTTGTTCTGGTCATCTTATATTTAATCCATATTATCAAGCAGAAAGCTTCGCGCCGTAATTTCCTGTACTTACGAACAACATTTTCTAGAGTAATATTTATTCAAAATGCTCCCGAGAAAGTGGTGCTTCCTCCCTCACCTACAGACTCTCTGAGAGAAGTAACATTGCCTCTAAAGGATCCAACTGCCTTGATGCCCGAGCTCAATCACACCTTGTTATCCCGTAACATAGATCCTCCGTGTGCCTCGCAGATGGGGAAACCAGAGTCTGCCGCGCCTCCGCAAAGGCACGACGCTCAATTGAAACTTTACGTATTCGATAAACTGTCCTCATCGGAAGACAACTTGTAATACAGCCGTCGGGCTAACGCAGGCGGCTGCTAATTGTGTATTAATGGATTAGCAAAATGTAATGCAAGCATAAGCATATGTCTAGAACGGGGCGTAATTCTGGACTGCAATACGATTTCGGAAATCGGAGTTTCTGTTTCGGAACTTGTCAAATGTCCGCCCTTATGGAGCACCTTTATCTGAAACTTAGTACTTCAGTGCTTACATTGACAATGGGATAGCTGAAAGTGTTTAGCCATGGGGCTAACATTTTCTCAAACAATTGTGTACATAATTATTGTATCTGTGATGTTATTAAATAAACTTTACCATATTTAAACGATATCACTTGGGTTTCTTGGCAATTTTTTACATCAATTCGATAACAATACTATATAGGTACAATTATTCAATATTAAGTTGTATACTTACTACAATGAGAGGAAGAGGGGGAGGAGTAGGAGGTAAAGGGAGATGTAAGGAGATGGAAGAGAAAGGTGGTAGAAAGAATGAGGGGAGTTGAGGGGGCAGGAATTGGTGTGTAGGGAAAGAAAAATGCAGGAGGAGGAAAGGTGGAAAAGGATAAGAGAATCGGAATACAATAAGTGGTATAGGACGGTGAAGAGGGTGGGGGTACTAGTTATATATATAATTATATAATTTTTCAATTCAAATTCATATTAGTGTCAGTTTATACAATTTCTATTTTAATTATTGCTCATTCTAAAATGGTACGTTTGTTTACAATACTTAGTAGATTATGAGAATATTCTCGTCCATGTAAATATCTTATCGTGCCGTTATCAACAGTTCAGTTTCTGCAGGTCAAAGGTGGACCTGAAGTCCATACTTTACCCTTTTCGCGTATATACATACTTTGAAAATCGCGCTCCTACTTTACATATCGATTGCATACAATCCTCTAGCTACATTCACGCGTTAGCGTAACACCAGCATTTATACGTCCCTAGTGTATAGTGTTCTTTGTTCTTCAGGGTTCTTCCGCGTCCATATCCGCGTGATAGTGTGCGGTGTTCCATCGTGATCCATGAATTAAACAAATTTCTGTTTAGCAGTAAAACGCAATAAATTAACAGGATTTTTGTTCAATATCGTGCACAATGGATTGTAATGTGCCTACATGAAGATTAAGATATATTGAATGAATAAATAACTAATTAAATCAAGCTTTTGTTGACTTAGTTTGTAGGCGGCGACACCGGTCTTCCGGAACGTAGTTACAAGATATTGCAACGAACGTATTGACTATAGTAACAGCGAGCGTCAGTTTGTCGGAGTTGCGTTTGGAGGTAAGTTGTGCCATTTGTAATCCATTTTCTAATTACTTCTTAAAATCGATCCGCGCAAACGTTGTACTCAGTTACGTTCAGAATAATTTCAAGTTTCGGATCCGTTTATTCATTTTGTTATTTCGAGGATGTTCCATTACAAAAATTAAATGATGCGCAAGTGTCTTGTAAGCGTGCGATTGTAAACGAAACGTGAGCGGGTATAAAAATTTACAAGTTACATATATTATAATTGCATAAATACACATTTGTTGAGCACATATTCATGCATGGAACGTTCAATAGATATTCAAATTCCAAGTATCGCAGTTATATCAGAATACTCATTTTTCTGCGGCAAATGGTATAGCGTCACTAAAATGGCGGTTACATTACGTGTACAGTTTGCACAAAAATCGTTACCGTTGTAGGCAAGCGCGTTCATGTAGAGTATCAGAGGCTCATTTTGTTTCGGAGCATTTGGAATTCTCTACTCCATTTGCAACAAAAGAATTGCAATAATCATTGCTTCTCGCGTAAATATACCCACGCTAAAGTACTTCCGAGTATAATTAATCGTTGTAAATATACAAGTCTCTTTCCATGCCATAATTCACTAAAAGTTAGAAGAATTCTTATAATGGAATTATGTAATCACTGCTTACATATAATATAAATCGTTTGAGTATAAAGTCTGATAATGTGGAAATATATTACTCCGTTTTTTTTTTAAGCATAGAAAGCTAATAATATAAATAATGTGCAGAAATCATAAGTTGAATTTCTAAAATTTAGTCTCCGTTTATATTTCAGCAGTTTTCTAATAAATACACGCATACGAAAATGGCGGATAACGATGATCTTCTGGACTACGAAGATGAGGAACAAACTGAACAAGTAGTTGACGGAAGCGGAGACATACCTGCCAAAAAGGAAGTCAAAGGCACATATGTATCTATTCACAGCAGTGGGTTTAGGGATTTCCTCCTGAAACCAGAGATATTACGTGCAATCGTTGACTGTGGCTTCGAGCATCCATCCGAAGGTAATTATATTTTATTTCTCCATGCTGTTAATAAGCTCGTATTATAAGCAGAGAATATCTTTACATCTTTTGCATGATGACGATATATGATAGGGACAACTGATATTATATGAACGAACATCATAAACGCTGATCGCTGGTTTCATAAAATATTTAATACTCTCGTTTAGACGCGGACATTAATCTTGTATAAATATTATTTACAGTACAGCACGAATGTATACCACAAGCGGTGCTTGGCATGGATATATTGTGCCAAGCGAAATCTGGTATGGGCAAGACGGCCGTATTCGTGCTGGCAACCCTGCAGCAATTAGAATTAACTGAGAATCAAGTTTACGTTCTTGTCATGTGCCACACGCGAGAGCTCGCCTTTCAAATTAGCAAGGAGTACGAAAGATTTAGCAAATATATGCCTCATGTGAAGGTAAGCTTTATATGTTACTCGAATCGTGTTTACATAATTGAATATCAAAACAAAGAATCTTCATATGATGAAAAAATTATCATACCATAGAATGATGACACTCTTTTTTACTACCACCTACCGCTGACGAAGATTCTTACATCTGTTATAATCCAAGTTCCCCCAAAGTTGTGCTTTTAATTAATAACGGGTCGTTGGAATTACAGGTTGGAGTATTTTTCGGTGGCTTGCCGATTCAAAAAGACGAGGAAGTTTTGAAGAACACGTGTCCACATATTGTCGTGGGCACGCCAGGTCGTATCCTCGCTCTTGTACGAAATAAGAAATTAAATCTGAAGCATCTGAAACACTTTATACTCGATGAGTGCGATAAAATGCTTGAATTGCTAGGTAATTATGAACAATCGCAACTTCTTTGTATGCTCGCGAATTCGTGGAATGTAACTTATATCTCGCTAAAAAAAAAATAAATTGATTTTTGCAGACATGCGTAGGGATGTACAGGAGATATTTAGAAGCACTCCACACGGCAAGCAAGTCATGATGTTCAGCGCCACATTGTCCAAGGAGATACGTCCCGTCTGCAAAAAGTTCATGCAAGATGTAATTAACCAATCTTCCTCTTCACTTCGATCTTCGATTGCTCCTACTTCGTTGGCTCTGTATTCGTACCCAGGACAAAGCCCGGGCCATACTAGAAATATCGTTGACGGCGCACCCGCGGGTTAGGCTAGGCTAGACGACACTTTGAAGAAGTGGCACAAAGTTCGATAACGAAAGCAAAATATCGCCCCCTCGATGTCTTTGGATTTTCAATCGGAAAAAGTCAAGTTCTGCAACTTGAAACGTAACGAGTTTCCACTCCAAGGTTTCCCTCCATTTACCGTATGACACGGTATCCGCTCGTAAAGGAACGAAAGCTTCGTTTAAATCGTTTCTCGAGTCGATCGAGATGGCAGTCGGCGAGAGCTTTATAAAAATATACACACAAAAGTTTATTTAGTTCTGATTCTCGATGTTGCATAATATATTTTGTCTGCTGCATATTGAGATTGCCAGAGTTAAAGTACTATGTTCGGTAATAATGTTGCACGAATGTTGGGACGGGTTGGGTGGAAAAATAAGAAAGAGTTTGTACGGGCGACGATCGAGGCGGATGCGATGGGGAGGGTAGATTCTTAGACGAGTTAGAGCAGCGTTCGAAGTACTTGTCGATCGTGGGTGGGGGGCTAAGAAGACATCAAGACGACCTGAAGACAGAAGAGCGCAAGAAAGAAGATGCAAGAGGATATATTGGGATACTGGGGTTAGCTAGATATCGAGGGATTTAATACGATGATACGCATCGCTGAAATCACCGTGGCAATAATGCCTTACTGTAATTTGCTCGCGTCCGTATTAATCGTAATCGAGGCAACGCATTTTCGTAATTCGCAATAAAAGGGGCTGGTGGAGGTCGATAAATCGATTGATAGGGAGTGAAAATTGGACAGCAATGGAAGTGTTCATAGTTCACGACCGTGGCCATCTGTACGTGAAAGAGGCGATCCATAAATCAGTTTGTGTAAAACGAGATAATTAAGTCGCGATGTTAGAGAGTCCCAGAGGCCTTAAGTTTTGTGATAGAACGGGCATACCAACACGATAATCGAGACCGATTTCTGGGCATGTACCGATCGCGCCAGAATTTTGGAGAAGAGGTTTGGCATCGAGTGGCCAGCGGATGTGGCAGAACGTTCATGGGTGCGCCTTCTTAGTTCTGTTGGGGTGACAGCCGAGTTTTCGTTGTTGGCACTACCCAGAGATATGGAAGTCGCCGGACCGTATGTAACCAGTATGACTAATCCGATCGAAAAATAAGTGAAAACAGAGATGGAAAGATGAGAGCTCAAGTGGAATGTTCTCGAAACCAACTAATACACATTTTCTTTTATAGTCATTAAGGAAACTAGAGAAATTGAGACATTCTTAGATTAACTGCTACTTCGCATCGTGTTTCATTATTTCAATAATCTTTTCTTTTTTTTTTGTTTTCCTTCTTACAATTCGTTTCACGTGTTTCAAAATTATTCGTCACTTTTAATGATTTCTTTTGATCCAATAGTGAATTGTATCAGTAGACATATTTCTGACTTCGATGCTAACTGAAGTTTCGTTAACGTATTAGCCCACGAAAAGAGAAACAGTTGTGTTGAGTCTTGACATTATCAAGGTGCTAAAATCGTTAGGGTGAAATAGGTGATCTTATAAAAGAACGTTCTCTGCGCAGCCCATGGAAGTCTATGTGGACGACGAAGCGAAGCTCACGTTGCACGGTCTACAGCAGCATTACGTCAAGCTTAAGGAGAATGAAAAGAACAAGAAGCTATTTGAATTACTCGATGTTCTTGAATTTAATCAGGTTTGTCTGCAGGGATAGGTCCAATTATTGCTACCATTTATCCCAAGGTGTTTGTGCGTATTAAATCATTGTAACCTTTTGTTTCTGTCTCGAATCATTCTGTAGGTTGTTATCTTTGTAAAATCTGTACAAAGGTGTATGGCTTTGGCGCAGCTCCTAACGGAACAGAATTTCCCCGCTATCGGGATACACAGAGGCATGACTCAGGAAGAACGATTATCGAGATATCAGCAATTCAAAGATTTCCAAAAAGTAAGCGTCCAGTTGGATATTCAGTTTCATTTCAATATAAATGCTCGCCGCCCGTGCCGGAGTAATTGCTTACGAACAGCAACTCGTTATTTTCAGAGAATTCTTGTAGCCACGAATTTGTTTGGCCGCGGTATGGATATCGAGCGTGTAAATATCGTATTCAATTACGACATGCCAGAAGATTCGGACACGTACCTACATCGAGTGGCCAGAGCTGGTCGCTTTGGTACCAAGGTGAATATATTTATAATCTTCAATAGTTTCTCCCGATGTATTTTTCGCTAACGTTCCCTTTATACTTCGCAGGGTCTTGCTATTACGTTAGTAAGTGACGAAAGTGATGCTAAAATATTAAACGACGTCCAGGAAAGATTTGACGTTAATATCACAGAATTGCCAGATGAGATAGATCTGGCATCGTACAGTAAGTTTTCTACACGAAATCGTTTCATAAATCTTTATTATTTATACTGTTACATCCTATATTAATTGTCGTCTCTTTTTAGTTGAAGGACGATAAAGGGATTCCATTTCCAACGTACAAACATTAATGTATAATTAATTAGGTAAGTATTAATTACTTGGTGAGCTTCGCTATTTTTTCTTCTTTTTTTTTTACGTTCTTACATCTTTATTACAGAGATATATGGAAAACAAAACGCAGCATACAATACACGTGTCATTTGTGTATCAACGTTAAGCATAAGTCATATTTTGTATCAATTTACAATTTCTTTTTCATTCATATGACAAACTTCAAGAACAAGTGACGGAATAGAATTATAATAGCCGAATTATTATTCTTTCAAAGATGCAATAAATAATTCACGTTAGCACTGTACGATAGTATTTAATGTTTATTCCACGATTAGTATGTAAGAATTGTGTATAATAGAATTTACGAGAATACAATTTTGTGCCCTCTATTTCGTGTAAATCAAATAAACATGTTTCTTTTTATAAACAACATATTTATTATATCCTAAGTTTATTATTAATAATGATTTATCGTATTGCTACTGCACAAGATGCAGGTATAATACTTAGGTACATTTTAGAATCGTTATTTGAGGAAAGTTAGTATTACATTGTCATTTCAATTTTTTATTTCAAAAATGCGAGTGAAGGTATTAAAAAAGAAATTAACAGACCGTTACGTATATTGCGCTAGAATATTAACAAGCTTCATTTAGTTCTTGCTTTATTTTGCGATTGATTTCCCCCACCGCGACCAAGCGGTGCAGGACCTCTTCCACCACGGCCAAAAGTGCCTGCAAAACACAATAAAATATTAAGCATCGTATAATTAGAAGTAAAAGCATAATTAACTGTACCTCTTCCACTACCACGACCCCTTTGATTCTGCCCACGTCCTTTCATTTCCCCACGACCCCTCGACTTCATCTGTACATCCTCTTTTACCATATCTATGACCTCGTCAGGTATTCGCAGATATTTGATCGTGCTGCCCCGAATGTAACACTCTGGCATCCTCCAAAACTTGTCGCCATCCTGGATAATACGTTATGTGTCCACCATTCAATTATTCTAATAATCAACCCTTTTAACGCAAAGTATTTACAAGGGAAACACCAGACATTTCCACTGAAATCGGTGCGAACCATGTCTGGTGTTTTCCTTGTTAAAAGCCAAATCGATTCACATATGTGAGCGTAACTATGCGCATCGATTACATTCGCAGATTACATTCGAATCCATGTAGGAGGTCCATACCCCCAAAATGGTTGAAACAACGCTTTAGCAATTTTTAGAAGTTCACTACTATACCCTCGACGTGCATATAACCTCTCTGAGATTTACGTTCATCCAACTATCGCAGCTAACCAAATGTCCGTTGTATGTTTCTCCATTTTTTAGCTCGACCAGCTATGAAAAATAAAATTCGATTGTTTAAATGCGCAGAAGAACCGAAATGTACTTTTTCTTTTACAAACGAATGCAAAACGTACCATAGGATGGTTTTGTGCTGTCCTTAACAACGACAGGGGTAACTAAAACATAAAATTAATTACTTAAGTAAATTGAATATTATTGCAACGC
Organism: Andrena cerasifolii; assembly: GCF_050908995.1. Lineage (NCBI taxonomy): Eukaryota > Metazoa > Arthropoda > Insecta > Hymenoptera > Andrenidae > Andrena > Andrena cerasifolii. The sequence continues at coordinate 10,593,625 of NC_135131.1, read as the reverse complement.
AGCTTTCTCGTGCAATAATTCTTAAATATACCATTTTTTATCAGTCCAACGTATATCCAAATACCGCACGATGCACATCAAAACAAATACTTTGGAGCAGTTTTTATACTCAGTGTGGCCAACTGAAGTGAATCAACGTCATTCTACCCAACTATGAGTTCTGTGATATTTATCATGAAACTGAAGATTCTTCAGTGAAGAAGCAAGTTGTAGAAGTAAGGTTTAAATAAATTGTCCTATTCAAATGTAATTGCGATAATTAATTTTACATATGTATATAAAAATAATATAAAGATACCTACGCCTTAAATGCAACCAATGTTGTTTTTTCTGCATCAACACCTACACCTTATGAAATATTTTTAAATCAGACAAGTCTCTTCTAAGCTACAGAGAGTTGTTTATTGTCAAAATGTTGATTTTTTGGAAGTGCGTTGCGAAAAATCAGTTTCTCAAATTGCTTTTGATAAATAGTTTATGCAAACAAAAAGTAAGTCCGACGTAAGGAGTTTCATTTCGTCATCTTCTTTTGGATGGTTTGATGACCGAAGCACGTTTCCTTTCTGTATTACAAATCTGATTTTATTCTAGCAAATGATAAAACACTGTTCTATACTAATAGCCCGCACTCATGATCTGGCGATTGAGAAACAAGTTCTGACGAGGCAAGATACTCGACCGGTCAATAAATATGTTTCGAGGACGCATACATGTGGCGAACTAAATATTCGAAATGTAGGAGATAATGTTCGACTGTACGGCTGGTTGGAGTTCCGGAGACTGAACTTTATGACGTTGAGGGATTCTTATGGTACTACGCAACTTATCGTGCCAGAGCATGTGAGTTGATACAGACTTGTTTAAAAGAAACATGCGATGTTAAAACGACGGACACGTTCTTCTTTATTTTAGAGGAATGACTTGCAAGAGATCGTTAAGAATTTGAGCTATGAGAGCGTAATAAGTATAGTGGGCACGGTATGCGAGAGACCGAGGAGTCACAAGAATACGAACATGGAAACCGGAGATATCGAAGTACGAGTAGAATCCTTGGAAGTTCTGAACCCAGCGAAATCGAGTCTTCCACTCTTCATCAGAGAGTTTAATAAAGCAAAGGAAAGTACGCAGATGAAACACAGGTACCTATCCTTGAGGTATCCCGAGTTACAGAGGAATTTGAGATTGCGCTCTCAAGTTATAGCGAGAATGAGGGAATATTTAATCAAAGAATGTAATTTCGTTGACATAGAAACTCCAACGCTGTTTAAAAATACGCCCGGTGTATGTATTTTGTAATGACACGCATATATTGTTAAGGCCGTCGCGCATTTCGCTGGAGCGAAACGCGGCGACCTTCGCTTCGCCGCGCTTCGGCCTAGTGCGCGACGACCTTTAAGCCGGGAATCCACCGGAAAGCTAAGCTAAGCTATGTTATGCGATGCTATGTTTTAACGTAGCTTTTGGTGGAAACGGTTCCATAAGAATGTATTGAAACTAATTTTTTTAAAACGTAGCATGGCATAGCATAGCTTAGCTTCCCGGTGGATTCCCGGCTTTATAGAGCCTTTCGGGTTCTACAATATCTTTGTATATATAGGGTGCCCAAGAATTTGTAGTTCCAACGCGGCATCCGGGACAATTTTATTCCCTGGTGCAAAGCCCTCAGCAGTTCAAACAGTTGTTGATGGTGGGTGGTTTCGACAGATATTTTCAAGTAGCCAGGTGCTACAGAGACGAGAGTGCTAGACACGACAGGCAACCTGAATTCACACAGGTGTGCATTTACTTACAAATTATATGTAATACACGAAGGTGGCACTTCATAAACATACTCTTTCACAGCTAGATATAGAAATGTCATTTATCGACTGCGATGGCATAATGGAGTTGATTGAAAATTTGTTAGTGTATTCTTGGCCCGAGGAATCAGAAGCGATAACTAGTCCTTTCAAACGCGTTACGTATAACGAAGCAATGGATTTATATGGCACCGACCAACCAGACTTAAGGATACCACATCAAGTAGGAATTCGATATACCTTTAGTGCAAATTTATTAAATAAATAACGCTGGAAATAATATCTATATTTCAGCTTTGCAGACTTACAGGAATAACGAACCATTCAGTATTAGAAGAGAATTTAAATATGAAATGCGACGAGAAATTCGAGATATACGGTCTAGTATTTCCCAATAAGCATGTACGTTCATTTGTAATTAATTTGTTTAGTTTGAATCTTTATACATTTACAATACGTTTGTAGAATTTCTTTAAGAAGTCCGCGAAAGAAAGTATTTCTACGCTGCAGCGTGATTATTTCCCTTCCGTAAGGCTAATTCAGTTGAAGGTACCTAGCAAATCGTCAAACACGGAAGGGAATAAGATTTATTCGAACATCGTAAAAGGAAATGTAGAACAGAAATTGAATCTAGAAGAAGGCGACGTTCTGTTCTTGGCTTGTGGAGAGAAACTTCCTACAGTAAATATCAATTTATAAGCTATAAAATGCTTTCTAATATATTAACATTATTCTTGATATTATAGCAATCTCTATTGGGAAGAGTGCGTGTTGAATTCACAAATCTGTTAGAGGATAAAGGACATAAGATTCGCACTACTGGCAATGAAATGTTATGGATCACTGATTTTCCATTATTTTCGTTGAACGCTGCTAAAAATAAATTGGAAACCATGCACCACCCATTCACGCAACCCCATCCGGATGATCTACCACAGCTTCTCGAAAATCCGACAAAGGTGCTCTTTTAGATAATGTACCTTCTATTTCTACGAATAAAAAATTTGTTCCTTTACAGGTGAGGGGATTGCATTACGATCTGGTTATGAATGGATCAGAAATCGGAGGAGGATCGATACGAATTCACAATGCAAAGTTGCAGAAGCAAATATTGGAAATGTTGAGTATAGATAAATCATACTTAACCCACATGCTTGATGCTTTAGAATGTGGTGCCCCACCTCACGGTGGAATCGCTTTAGGTAATTCACTTTTCTTCGAAATACGAACGAGTAATTAATGTACTGAAACGAGCAACGTTATAAATATCGGATTATCCTCCAGGGCTGGATCGGTTGATATGCCTACTGTGTAAAGCGGAGAGTATAAAAAGCGTAATAGCGTTCCCGAAAACTATGGAAGGTCGAGACTTAATGTCAGGAGCACCGGTCTCGATCTCTGACGAAGAGAAGGCGCTATACCACATACAGACAACAGAGGAATGAAACAATTACAAAAATTTCTTTATACTTTAGTATATAATATGAAAATAATTTAAAAGCAACAGCATTTAATATACGTTTGTACATACTATTCTGTTGTATTCATCGAACGAAAAGAAACGATGGTATTTCAAAGAAACTCCTGAAAACTCTTAGCACGATGAAAATCGGCCGAGAGTCCGAGATGCATTCAAAGTGGAAAATATAATAGCTGATATTATTTGGATTTATTTCAAGAATCTATTTGACGATTTACAATATCCATGTATACTGTGTTCTCGTAACTACGGGCAATTATAAATGAAACGCGCGACAGCGGATCATGAATGCAATCTACAGTACCCATCTATACTGCACCGACTGTAATGCGCACGGATAGCCAGATGAATAAAAAGTAATTTTTGAGGCAACAACGACAAGCGTGACTGATGTAACTTACAAAAGTATAAAAATAAACTGTTAGTCAGTACCGAGTTGAACAAAATTTATGGTCACCGTTATGTACCGTGGACGATAAACGGTATCCTGTGAAAAATGGAATAATTGTACGTCGTGAAATTATACTGTTACGGCACGCGACGATTGAACAGTTCTTTAATCACTATAATCTGAATAACATCGACGCTTCCTCGATCTCGAGTCATGCAAACAACAAGCTTGCCTTCCTACTCGACAGACAAGGACAGCGTAGGGGGTGGACCTTCGATGACCTTGAGCCGGCCATTTGATTTGATTCCGACTACAGATACTCCAGCGATTTACTTCACAAACGTATATAATGACAATACATTTACAGACGCGTTACGTAGCTCTGAGCGATTTAAAATCGCTGCACGGTATCATATCGTTAACGAATCTTGGAAAGTAATGTACGAGCAACTAGCAATTCAAGGAAAGATTTTAAATATTTAAGAAACCAGTCTTGGACGAAAGGATAACTACCCTGATCGCCGTTAGAAACGAATGCAGAGATAAAGATCGATAAGACAAAATTTTGATGTACAAAAGAGGTGTTTTATTGGAACTTTTTTTTCGTCTTCTCAGTGAAATGTCATAGGTTCTGTTAAAGTAGTCTCAATGGAAAATGAAGAAATTTACTGCGCGCGATTAGCTTGTCAAACCGTGACATTATTAGCAAGGGAAATTGAACGAGTCGTGTAACCGTGTTCCTCGTGAACGCGCTGATATGTTGTTACGCTTATTCGTCAGCGGAAGAAAACTTTACTTTCTCGGCGTCTGTAATATTTGCCCGACTCGGCGGTTTTCTAACATAAGACGAGTTGCGTCCGCGCGACATTTTCTCTTTAACGAAGTTCCTGCGATGATTCCGCGTAATAACGCGAGAAGTCTTTCCATACCTGTACACATAATACAATCTACTAAATTGTATCACTACTCACTTTTACGTCTACTTAAACTATAAATAAAAATATACGGCTTACGAGGGAAAAACGAATTCCAAGTACACACCTTTAAAATCCTACACAATTCAAGTTGCATTTGAACGGTTTGAATAATCTTCAATGTTCGATACTTAAAAGAATAATAATAGAAAAAAAAAGAGCAAATGGAAGTTCTGAGGCTTGATTCTGTGCGTACTCTAAGTTACACTTGGAAGATGCCCGGTGTTTTCAACTGACAACTTATTTCGTTTCATCTACAATTTAACGCTGAGATAGTCTACTTTCCGCAGGAATATTTAAAATCCAATTAACAAGATAGTACCGAACGTGACTACGCTCAGTTTACAGTGACGCTCGTCGGTGACTCGTACGAGAAACTTAACATAGGAACTCAGAGGCGTCGCGAGATCATATATCCATATCCCCGAAAAGCTAAACGCGCTGCAAGGTGACGTGTTTCTTCTAAATACAAGACAAAACCAGACGAACCGTTTCGGTGACTCATCACATTTAATATTCCCCCATTTCTCTTCGTTCGTCTCTCTTTTCGTAGCGCAGCTTAATAAAACGCTCCCTTAATTGCTAAGACTGTTTCGATCGACACGGCGTACACGCCTATCTTAAACTCGGTTTCTAAATCCCTATGTTAAGTGGCCGCATGAATCGACGATTACGACAGGGGCGTAACTGGATCTTGCGTGGCTGTCACAGCATTCTTCTCCCGATTGCGCTCCTCGTTTCTCGCCTAAGTCACATGAAATGAAAAACTCGCGCATCTTTAGAAACTTAATAAAACATTTCTGCGGTTTACGCAACGTACCAATATCTTTCTTTATTAGCCGATTCCGCGCGACAATAGAATAATACGATATGCGCGGGTCAAAAACTAAAATTTGTAAAAAAGTTTCGTATTTTCTCATTTTTTTTTCTTAAATATGTACAAAACGACGACGATGTCGAGCCGACTTTGATAAAAAGGAAACCGCTAATATTTACGCCCCTGGCATTAAACGTGAGTACAGGATTCAGGTGGTTCTTTCACCACCTGAAGATCCGATTGATCAATTTCCGCACGATCGTCAACAAGTACCGCCTGTAACTTGTCAGTATATATATATATATATATATATACGTATGCGTGTGGGTATATATATATATATATATATACAAGTTCTCGTTATTTTTTCCTTTTTTGGGAACACAGTGTTTCGCATGTTACAGAAATTTGTCGTATTTAAGTATACTCGGTTGGACATTTACTCGATTATAAGTTGGCAGTATGACATATAGAGTGTTGGTTAATCTATATACGTGGATCGATTGTGGTACTTTTCGTGGCGATTTAGATCTCTTAGAGTCTGCCTCTCTCGGCCGTACGTTAAAATCTCCTTACTCCGTTTTTTCGCAACTTGTTTCCGCGGACACGTCCATTTTAAATAACGTCGTGATTCCATCGCTCGACGTATAGATATCGCGATACAATTGCGCACACTGCTCCGCCGTTTAGAAAAATACTATTTTACAAAGACGAGGCGGCGAACTCTCGCGCATCCGTCATGTGATGCAACGCACTCGAGCCCGCGCGGTACTCGGAACAGATACACAAGCGAACACGTTTACATACAGAGAGACCCAGACATTTCGTATGCATACGTACATGCACGCCGTGGATCATACATCATCGTAGAATCAATAGACAGTACAGAAATATGCAACACAATCGCACCACACACGCATTCATACGCGCTCTTTCGTGTAGAATATTATAACTGTCTACTCTTGCATAAAGTATGTTATAAGGAAAACCGTCTAGAATTTTCTAGATGACATTGTGTATGTGTGTATGTGTCAATATAATGATATATACACGTATGTATGGATGAAGGCAGGTCTGCATAATCGAACAGACAGAGTGTATACAAAAGAAGTCGTAAACACGAATGCGAGCGTTACACAAAATTGTGTAATACCTTTTTTTTTTTCGACGTGCGATCTTTCTTGCAATATGCAAGCCGCAGCTGATACTGAATAAACAGCGTATGCCGATAAATTGACGGCACAACGAAACGAATGTTACTTAGCTGGAGTAATTACGTTCGTATGAAAATGATGGATTGTCGAATTCTTCTCTTTCGTCCTTTTTCTTTCCAATAAAACTGCTCGTAAACATTGCCTGTGTCCATTCGAATGCGCCTGTTCCCTTAATTAGAGATGAGATGCCATGTCACGATGACATAAAAACATTTAAAATTTACTGAACTACCGTGAGATGATTAGACTTAACTGGACTCCCCTACCGTCGTCGAATGTTTCTCACCCGGCCCGCCGGTTCCACGCATGTAGATTAAAAACGATACCGTGTCTAGAATAATACATATATAATAACGTAAGTGCCATCATTGGCAGTATACTTTCTGAATTATTATACCTTTATCGCATGGAAGTCGTAGAAATACGTGATACCTTACTGTCGTCGACAAACTCTTGCCTACTTTAGACGCCCACCGCGTTGCACATCGCGCGCGATAAACCATCGGCTCTTGCTCTAACGACGCTACAAATTTCGCGCGTCGCCACGAATTCTCGAGCGGACTCCGTTTCACAATCAAGTTCGAAATGTATAATCCCTGATTTCGGACGGCCACTGGCGGGATTCTTTTTAATAACACGGGACCAATCGGTTGTTTAGCACGCATTGAAACAATTCCTCTATCCGCGATATCAGCGATTACAATTCTTTGCCTTTTCAGATACCAATGCAATTGGAGCTGGTTGCGCGTGTACATAGCATACGATAAGAATTATTCCTTTCTGCTTTCAGAGTATCAATGCGAGTGCCGCACTTTCGTCCCTCGTTTCAAGCGAGCGAGCATATTAATTGCGTGACTTTGCCGTTGATTGGTGTTTTTTTTATCGTTTCTTTGTTTTTTAACGTTGTAAACGAGAATGTGCGTAGCTCGATCTGCCCTTCGTGGACTCTAGTAATAAAACGCGCCCGTAAAATCAGCGATTTACTCGGAAGAGAATTAAATATACAATTCAAAGAGTTTTCGTAGCGTACAGTAGATAATTTCGTATCGTTATACTACACACAGGTACACAAGAAGGAATTATGTACAGAAGATGATACATCCAAATACTAGCCATATTTGTAGTATTACTTTGAGAAAGAAGAGAAGCGATCGTGTCCCACAGTTCTTAAATATCGACAAGGTATCATGATGGTCACGTTCATCGCACCATAGAGTACATGACGACGAAGACGGCGATAATACATAAAACGGCGCGTGACGTACACGAGACGAGTCGACGAGCCAAGCGGATATTACAGCGAGGCCGACATCCTGGATATTACAGCGACTCCTCTGCTTCTTGGGTTTGTTCCAACACCGGCGCCTCATACGTCGGCTACTCTATTTTGTACCTAATGTAAATGCAATTTCTGCTCGTTCGAGATACCCAAGAACTATCCACTGTCGTTTCTTCCTCGAACCGAACCCATTTTCAGTTCCTTCTTCGCACAAAATTAGGTGACTTCTTGCGAGCGTTGCCCAGCATTTAGCGCATTAATTTTATGCACTCTCGTCGACGGTGGGTAGCCAAAATGCCATATTGGTGCAGGCGGACGTCAGCATCATATACTTGGGATTAAATTGAATACACTGAACCGGCGCTGGATGGTCCCCGTTGAGCACGCAGATTTTATACCCAGTCTCTGCGTTCCAAACGTGCACCCTGCCATCCGTGGATCCACTGAACACAAACTGCGAATCTGGACTGAAACTGGCTTCGATCGCTATCCCTTTATTGTTCAAGTAACCAGTAAACGTTTGCAACGGCGTGCCATGAAATGCGTCAATCAAGCGGATCGTGCTGCCATTCGTGGAGATCAGGATCGTCTTACCGTCTCTGCTGAACTTCAGTCCTGTCCAGTCGCACTCCTTCTCCTGCGACAACTTGAACGTGACAAACGGCCCCTTATCGAAGCTGCGTAAGTCGTACAGTTTTATGAACTCCGAATTGACACCTGCTGCAAAAATCAGACCCTCTGGATCGTAAGCGGCGACTGGACGCCCAGAGACGTTCATGACCCCGTGGCAATTGGGCGAGCGCAAGTCCCATAGTCTCAGGGATTTGTCTAAAGAGCCGGAAAGGAATGTATCCTCTATAGGGCTGATGCACAGCGACACGACCTTCTTGGTGTGGCCCGGGAAGTATCTTATGTACTTGTTGTCGTGCAGGCTCAAGTAACGGATCGTGTCGTCGATTTTGGTGCTGCTGTGTATCGCGGTGTTCTTCGCGTGGGTGAAGTGGATCAAATCTACACCGTACTTCTTGGAGTTGACCGTACGTACCTGGGTGCCCTTCTCGCAGTCGTATATGACTATCTGGTCGTCCTCCGAGCAGGAAATCAGTGTGTCCCCGTTCGGCGAGAAATCGATGCTATTTATTCGATCGGAATTCTCGCGGAATACCTTGGCCACCTTGAAGCTCCTCACCACGTGGTCAACGAGCTTCATGGTGATGGACGGCGCGACCTCCCTTTCGTGCCGTCCTCTTAACCTCCCCGCTTCCGCAATTTCTTTCTCTTTCCCTTTGATACGGCCTAGGCGCCGAGGCGCGAACCTCCCCGCTGGAGGGGTCAGGGGTTCGCCCTATGCACCACTGTTATTCACCTCGCGGCAGAGAAAAAACCCGCGGGGAGTTCAAGAGGTCAGAGTATCCGAGGAACGAAGCTCGGGCCACAACCCGGTTACCCTTGAGACTCTCCTTCTTCCGTTCCTCACTATCGGGTCCCCCGTTTCAATCGAGTCGCTTTACTTTAATCTGACAAAGGGCTCCTGCGATGCCTTCTCTCTTTCCTATGAACAGACGCCGTCGGCAGACTACCGCACACCGCACGCACAAATTCTGCCAACTGTTTAGAGAAATGGATGACGAATTACCGTGAACATATTCTCAAGATACTGTAGATTCCGTACCGTGGCCAGAGCTATCGATCTGCGGTGACGTCGACGCGACGCCTTCGCAGCTAACCGTTTTATCGACGGAGCTGGCTGGAATTTCAAATGGTGCTATTCGAAATTTAAAATTCACGTATGCGATGAATGAAATTTCCAAGTAGGAAGGGTTATTTTCTAGTTGAGGAGTGTACTTTAACCAGCTCTGTTTCTGAGGAGACATTTTCTTAATGCGCACTGAATATGGGGCTTTATTTCAGAAGTGATCACTTATGGAACTCTACCCAGTTGCATTGATAGATTTCCAAGTAAAGGTCGTCGCGCATTTTGGCGAAGCGCGGCGAAGCGAAGCGCGGCGATACAAAAAGAAAAGTTTATAAATTATATTCTTCGATTCCATTCGCCAAAATGCGCGACGGCCTTAATGGGTACGTTTTTAAGGTTGACGTTAAGGTGGTTTCAATTGCGATCTAAGTATTTAGATTTTATTTCAATGAAATGCTAAAATAATGAACTTACTGATTAATCACAAATGCAAGAAAACTTGAAAAGATATCTGAATTTTTATAAAATCCACTTATGTTTGTATTCTATACATAAGAATTGTTTATAAACCAGTATAGACTTTGTTATCACTTCTTCGCCTTTTTCAAATTTTGTCAGATGGAACGTAGTATACTATATTTAAATAGACTTTAATATTGGCACTCCTGTTTTACTCTGAATTTTCAAACATTCGCTAGATGTAATTTAGTTCCAATGATTTGCAAGTTAAAATAAAAAGGTATGCCGGAAGATCTTAGAAAAACAATGGTACAAGAGGTATAAACGAAAATATATGTACAAATTATAAATATACAAAATTCGCGTTATCACAAGATAATGTCTTCGCTAGAAACCTGTTCTTCAATCTCAGGATAACAATACTTTCCTCTATCTTGTTTACGCTTTGCTAGTTTCATAAAGGAGAGCCTTTCTGTTGTTACGAAATTATAATTATAGATAGCACATACAAATTTAGGTCTCTGTTTAGTTATCACTTTGACGATGTCAAAGGCATCATTGAGGACTATTAATTAAATGATTGTTAGTATCTTCAAATACACAAGGCTTATGGGGGTAGACACGTCACGTGATCTGGCCGATTTGGCAGGTCGGTATTACAGCAGGTTTTTTCTGCACAAAAATGGTAATACCGATAGATACGCGGCTGCCTGGTGAACGCGAGAGGGAGCTGTTTGCTATTTCCATATTCTATTCTGAATGTGAAAAGAAATCCTCAGCTGTTGCGTTGTACTTGTAAAAAATTAAACGTAAAGAGCACAAGTAGGCCTATATCCTCATTTTTTCAAATTTTTAAATGGTGCCCTGCTAGTATAAAATTGCATTTGTTGAGAACAATTTCAAAATAAATGGTCAAAAATTGTTTTTTTTGTAATTGTCATAATTTTTATTAGGTACTCTTATTTCCCCATTCTAAGCACCCAAAAGCTCATTGTTATCTGTCTCTTAGTTCAACAGTTATAATTTAATGAAAATAAGTCAATTCCCACAATTGTGAAAATTTTGAAAAATCCTTTAAAATACGTTTATACATCACTAAAGACTACACCATATAGAAATTTCACTAAAATCCCAAGTGGTAGTCGGAAAAGTGTCCGATTTAGCGTGGAATGACCCTCCTTGAAAGTCTAGAATCAGCGCCGCCCAACTTGCCTCCTGGGAGGCAAAAGCCGTCCCCACCATCGTCCCCCGTTGCCATGGCGCAAAGACGCGGCCGAGTCAGAGTAACAATGAACGTCGGCGTCGCGCACGGCGTCTGAGCTTCTTTGTCTACGGAACTGTCACGGTCTCCTTTTTAGCGTCGCGAGGTTTCCTTGACGACAATTCACGGTGCTCGAAAAGAAGGTGGGAAGGGGAAGTAGGCGCGTGAGGGGCCCCTATGCTGGACAGCGCTGAGCTAATTCAGTTAACGCTTCAGTTTTGCTATGATTCCACGTTGGCAGTCCTCCCGAGTAGGTGCCATCTCGTATCCACTACCTGAACTAAATTTGTCACGTGACTTGCTCTGTATTATCGTCAAAATGGCGGAACTCGTATTTGGGAATGCAGTCACGGGAATACGTTGTTCGTCCTTATATGAGCAGATTTTGGGCTGGGTGAGGTCTCATTCGATAGAGGAAGGTTCAATGCAGCCCGCTCTGATCATCGTTTGAGTGACAAAACTCTTTTAGTGACCTACAAATACTTGGATTCTACGAGTGTATTTTGTCGATTTTTTTCTCTACTTTAGACACTCATATTATTAGATATCAACACAATCTCGTTGAACCATGGCCAGAGCAGGCTGCATTGAACCTTCCTCTTTCGAATGAGACCTCACCCAGCCCAAAATCTGCTCACATAAGGACGAACAACGTATTCCCCCAAACCCATGTTTCGAGCCAGATTGTGTCGGTATACAGCGCGCTGCATTACCCGTGTCTACCCCCTTATGTTCTTTTTATGGATCACTGTGAACTTCTTATATTATTTGATTATATCAAACACAACCGCAATAGTGAATGCAACTTCTGTTACCAGTCATTTCTTTTAATCAACACTTCTTTATGTATGTTCTTTTATTAAGCAAAAGACTTAGAATAAATTCTTCAGAAAAAGAATGATTAAGAGTCCCATTGTACATTGATCCATTGTAAACATATTTTCTGAATTCTCAATAAAGTATATTGTATTGTTTTCATTCTATATACATTTGTAGCAGAGTTAGGAAAATGTTGTATCGAATAACGAATAAAACTTAGATTTGTACAAACTAAAAATACTATTTCAATTTTATTTAAAACAACTTTACTTTTAATCGTACGAGAATTCATTTAAGCGTTGATTATTTTCTTAGTAACATTTTAATTAAATCTTTCCTACAAGTACATAGACTAGAAAAATAAACAACTGTATAGACAATTGTTTGTTCCATGAGACCAAAAATTATTCATAATTAAGGAGTAATATCCACTTCGCTCATAAGTTTCATTAATTTATTCGAATAATGCCCAACTCTGATTCATAATATTAGAACATATATACTTATATACACACGCACAGCCACACATAATTTATCACGAAGCAGCTAATACACCCCTTAAATTCATAAACATTGAAAATTAGAAGCAACGCTTTGTTTCCTCTAATTTTCGTATTTTTCTACATGAATTGTAAAATGAATAAAATCTGTTTATTTTATATGACGCATCTTTTAATGTGCAAACTTGAAATGCAGTATTTGCTACATTGAATTAAGCCGAACAGCGTGTGTGTCATTTTCCTTGAAATTATTATACTTTGCTACCATTTCTTGGAAAATCCTTGTTAAAAATTTTACAAAACTGAACGAGAATTTGTGCTTACTAATAATACAAATATGTAAATACATTAAAAGTGTTTCTTTATAATCATATGAAAATAGGTGTGCCTTTTTTGCGATTAGAGCTATGTATAAATATTCCTTGATGTATCAAATTCAATGTATTTACAGCCATCATTTTGTTTTTCATTTGAACTATGCGGTTTTTTAAACTTCTCTTTTATAACTTCAAGCTTAAAAACGTATATGTATTTACATCTAAATATGCTGCCGAAGAGTCAAATCGATTAATACAATTTCCTAAGATTAATTTGAATTCTTAGCAGTAAACTCCTTTTGCTTTTTTCCTTCAGAAATTCAATAGTATACATTGTTTCCAAAACTGGAGACTAACGTTTGAATTAAATATAGCCTAAAAATATTAAAGCTTTTATTAAAATTTTCGTTCGCATTCACTTTATAAGGCTGATGTTAATATATTGACTGCCATTAGGATTATATATATGTACAGAAATTAATCAAATACAATAATTTATAAATTAACATCGATAATCTTTTTATGTTACCACTGAATATGTGTAAATAAGATATCTAGACACCTAATTCGTAAAATATTAGTGTAATAAATACTTTCACGTAATTGGGCTTATGGAATGTAAACGAGACACTTTTATTTCAATCAAGATATACCGTGCTGCAATATTAACCGAGTCAATTAAAGTTAGGTAATTATCGTACACCTATGGTTTCAAACGTAGTTCATTACGTTTCAATAGTCTTTTCTTTTCGTTGTAATGAATATCGAGAACTCCCACGTTGAATTGCCGTTCTATAACACATATGGCGTGTGATTTAAAGCACTTTGTGTGAAGTAAGAATTGTTTCAATTCCTTGCTTTCCTTCGGTTTAGATTAAGGGGACTAGGCAGTTAGAAACTCGATTTTTTTTTTTTGCACTTTTCGAAAGTACCACCCTTCCACAGTAAAAGTCCGTTTGGTTTATGCTAAAATTCGCAAAATTAAGGATTTTACAGCCGAAAAGGTCGGGCGCGCCATAAACCGTTTCTGTGCGCACGCAGGTAGTAGACTAGATTCCTCTTTCGAAATTTTAAACACGTTTTTCTCGGAATCATATTTCCTCTTCGTTTTGCAGTGATTGCGAAAAACCGGAGGTACAAATGGATTTGAAAAAAACTCAGCATATGTGAAACATGTCTAGTTACGACCTGAACCTACGCATAAGTCTCTGAAAACTTCTGTTTTGAAAAAAAAAATAAATAAAATGGCTCTTTTCCCTGGCGAAAAATCAAGTTTCTTTAAAATTTGCCGATTTTCGAGCGATCTGACTGCCTAGTCCCCTTAAAGCGAGACAAAGTACAGTTCTATTACCGTACCATGATTTTGAAATCTGTCCTCCAAAGACTATATTGCAAAAAGGAATCCGAGTTTGCAATAACGGTAATGACATTAATATATTGCGTAGAAAACTAAATTAGCTAAAAATATAGCTTTGTGTTTCACTTTGCTTTGTGTAGTTGTTAGTTAACTATTAAATAGATCTTTATAAAGAGAAAGCTTCCATTCTGGCACGCATCGCTATATGAAAAGTTTGTTTAAAAGTTTATACCCCTTCTTTTTTATAACAATAACAACAACAACAACAAGTACGGTACTTATAATAATTGCGATGCCTTATAATTATTCTTTTTGTTCGTTTCTTTAAGACATTACTGCTGACCTGCTTGCGAGGAACATATTATCGTGGTAAAGCTCTGCATAAAGTATACTGAAAGCTATAAGCCGTTCAAAATACTAAGCCATAAAAAAATATAATAGACATAAGAATCAAAGTGGCCGGCATGAATTTTGACGTCGTCATTTTGTAAAAGTTCGGTCATCCTTCGATTCCTATTCGCGCATCAGTATACTTTACCCAAATCGAACCAACTGTTTAAAAGCCTGCTGCGTCCGACCAATAGGCCCTGTTTTTGGTCCCTGAACCTAAAACTTGTACTTACATTTAGCACCTTACAATCTTCATGTCAGATCATTTGTCGCGAGCTAAGAAATGCGATTGGTAAAAATATACTACAAATCGGTTTACTCCGAATAAATACCTCACCCAATTTGTAAATAATGCTAACTCCACTTTCTCACATTATTTTGTATAATAGCGCCTTTTCACGTATTATAGTATCCTGTTGTACAAATCTTAGCTCACATTACAACAATTTGATCCAACTTTCTGAACGAAATTAGGATCGAAAACCATATTGCCAATTTTCAAAACTACACATTCAATACTATGAATGAATTATATAAGAAATATGAATTAGTGTGTTTATAAAGTTGTCAAAGAATATTAGTTGAAGTTTTTTTTTTGAAAAGTAAGAAAGAAAATTCTTGACTTTGGTATGTGCGTGTATAAACTGGTAACAGTTGAATTGACAATATTTGCTTCCGATGGGATATTTAATTATCGCGAATTAAAATAGTTTTTTTTTAATTTTAATGAGTCAAGAACTTCTTGAAAGGTTCAGGGAAATTGATGACTGTACTTAACGAGTTACAGCAGATTAGGCTAGTGTAGATTAGTTTAAATTAGAAAACTTTTCCAAAATTACATTCTTTAAATTCGTGTGCGAATAAATGTAAGCAAAAAATATAAATTAATTCGTATATATATGTGCAAATGTATATCGCTATGTATAGTATATTCACACGTGTGCACACGCGCATGTATACCTGTATACATGTACGTATAGATGCATCTTATCTTTAACATTCAATTTAATTTCATAGCCTCTGGACACTGCGCTTATAAAAGCATACAGAATACGCGACACTTCTCTCCACAATCTGTTGCAGCACTTTGATTTCAGTTTGATAATACTTTACGAATTGTTATATAAAATGTTAAATTAATACTCTCTGCTTATGTTTCTTCTACTTACGTAATGATTGTGCAGTTCGTAATCGTGTGATTGCTCAAGGGGTGAGACTACTGTAAAACGGTCGAAAAAATCGTGTTTTTTATCAATTTTCAAAATATTAAAAAACGGATCCGTTAATGCTTAGGCATAACATTATACTTAATAGACAACTTTTGTTTTTTTTTGTTTTTGACAATCCAAATTTGAGTTAGGAGGTACCCCGTTAAGAAAGACCATCAGTTCGGAGCTATCTCGCGACATATATTTTCTTAATTTTTTATAATGGTTTGTAATGCTTTACAATATGCCAAACTCCAGTACTAAACCGCAATTTAATCGGCTGATTAGTTTCTCTACAATGTGCCATCAGAAGATTATCTATTTTTTCGGGCAATCACAGTAGTCTACCCCCTTAATCCGTCAGGCCAATCGTTAATTCATCGTTACACAAACATGATTTCATACTTACATTTCTCTTACGTAGTATATATACATAACTATGTTATTGCATATACGTATTATAAATGTGTAAACTTCAAAAGCATGTTCCGAGTAATACTAAATGTCTTTAATCACGCTATCTATTTTGTAGGAAAGGCCTCGTAGTGCTAAGTATAAGAAAGAAAAAGTTACATTTCTGGATTCGATCATCCTCGTAGCATGTCCTATCTGAAATTGTTTCCTATGTTCCTTTCCCATGCGGCCGTTAGCGCATGGAAAATTTCATCTCTCGTTAAATGTCCTTTCCGTCCATGAAAAATGCATAAAACAATAGAATAAATTAATTCTCAAGACCGCTTTTGTGCCCACTTCATGTCGTCTGCTCTCGGCTTGTAACCAGTAGTTTTCTCTATTATGGTTTCGAGAATGTACCAGAAGTTCAGTTTCTCTAGTGGCCAATTCAACCATCCCGTAGTTATACAGAAGTAAGTTTCGTGCGGCGCAACGTGGTGCACACGATGGTGTTTCCTGGGTAATATAATTCTATGCTCCTGTAACCAGACAACCCAGGCAGGTAGCCCAAAATATGTGTGAGACCATTTATGAATCTGAAAAGAGACTTATGTTATTCTCTGTACCAAAATTATTAAGAGAACTGTAAGCAGTTGTGTTTTATCCAACACAGATAATCTACTTTACCTGATTAGTCATTGCTACAAAAATTGCCAGCAGAAACCAATAACAAGTCCAAACGAATTTCTGTTGGATCTCTGATTCTGGGAGAGTTAGAAAATCCCACGTTAATTTACAAAGGAATGGTATCGTCACCATGAAATTATCACCGTTAGTTTCTATGAAGTCGTGCCTGGTTATACTCGTTGGATCAATATGGTGCTCTCGAAATGGTCTCAAAAAGTTCTGTAAACATTCGTTTCTATATTCTCGCGCGAAAGAAACAAACACTGCGCAGTTGTTCTTCTCAAACGTACCTTCCCAAGGATTGGAAGTTCCACAGAGCCCCATGTATCTGCGGCCCAATGAACTAACCCAGATCCGAAATCTGCGGTAACGATGCCGCAAAACGCTGCCATCGCTATCGAGCTTAAATTTTCTAATCGTATCCTGATGAGGATAAACAGTGTATTAGCCACCATGAGTGTGATGCAGATACCAACACAAATGCATTCTTGTGTTCTTTTTCCTGAAACAAGTAATAGTTTCAATTCTCTGCGAAATATGCAACTTAATTGTAAAACATATTAAACAGTTTATTATAAACAGTTTCATTTACAGAAATCAGCGGTCAATAAAAATTACACCTTTCCAGAAGTTAACATCTGCCTTTAACTATTGCCTACTTAATTCAATTTCTTGCCTGCCTATATATGGGTTGAATAGAGTGGACAAAGGGTAGACAACTGTTAAGCCAAAGAAGATAGGTTCTTCCCAAGTTATTGCACTTATACCAACATATACGAATTATTTATATATTTTAATACGAAAATTGAGTGCAATAATCCCCTTCAGTTATTTAAAGAGGATAAAAAAAATCGCCCTGTAATGCTAAGAGCAATAAAAAATATCTTTGGAAGAAATAAAAACTAATAAGATTAAAATGCATGTGCTTTTAGTTTTTTCGAGCGTACATTTTTTATACTCCACTAACGCAAATTTACGTTTTCCTGTAAAAAAAGGGTGGCAACCCTATCTAGAGGGCTGCCCCCTAGGGCCCCGTTTTAAATAAAAACATGATTTTATCCAACCATTATAATTTTTTTCTACACTACTAAACTGCTCATTTTTTTAGTAAACTCCCTCTACATTTTCCCGAAAAACTTGGGCCCCTCGGAACGTTTGCCGCCTGGGCGTGTTTCTTTAAATCCGCCACTGACTGCACGTATCATCGTTCTAAGCATGTATCCAAGAACATTGTAATAACGTCTTTATAAGTGCCGCGCTATATAGATACAATGATACGTATTGTTAGCCGCGCTCTTTATTTCTGTTCACAAGCGAGGATTCCAAGGTGCGACCAATGTATAGCAAATGTCTTGGCAAGTATTAAAATCAGAAAACGTGCAATGCGCGCACGTACCGTGCGTTATATTTCTGTGGTATTTCGGATGAAATTATTAAGCGTTTCGAAATACTGTAGTTTAAGTGCAAAGTGCACAAGATTCGAAAAGTAGGGTATCGTCGATGAAAAAACGATACACAATTACCGGTGCTGTAGAGATTTGCGAGTTCCTGGGCGCCTTTGTGATTGGGACCCCATCTCGGCACTGTTCTGTCCTCTTGCGAAGTCGGCACCACCGAGTTGGCATTGGGGTCGTCCTCGAGCATCGAATTCTCGTAGATCTGCCGTTCGGTTTTCACCGGCGCCAAGAAATTCGTTGCCATCGAGCACGCGGCCGCCGAAGCCGCTTGGCCCAGGTTCGCGACCTTTATTTCATCCATTATTATTACTCTCTTATTATCTACCGAATAACCGCGGATACGCGCCACTTTTCCCCTCCTCCACTTTCTCCTTTTTTTAAGAATCGATCCTGCCCCGTTGACGGTTGCCCTTCGACATCGCGGGATCCCCTTCCCTGTTTCGAAAAGGCAGCGCTGTATTCCTCCGTCCCCGTCGTCTATGTTCCTATGTCAGATTTATGCGTCACCGTCAAATAGTTTCTTTAGGAATCGTGAACGATCTTTTAAATTTTGTATGCAGAAACGGCCATAACGTGTTACACATCATTCGATGGATCTTCGCATCATCTATCGTTCGATCCATCTGCGTCCGGCACGATTCTCCCGTCACCCGTCATCGCGCCATTCCTTTCATGCGTCTCAGTTGATCCCGTTCGTAGTTGTTGCGACCTTTTTCTCGGTTCTCAGCGGACTCTTGTGCTCTGCACCTCATTCGACGATGTTTGTGCTGTGCGGGAAAAATAAATCATTCTGATTAGTAATTAAGATAGATCGCCTTGTCCGCTGCGAGTCGTTTTGAAAAATTCCGTATCTTATCGTGATATTTGAAAACATAAGATATTATCATAAGTGACACGTGAAAAGTTATTGTAGCGCCAGACTACCGTTACTTTATATTTTCAATTTAGTCGAGCCTAGTACGCAGCTTAAAAAATAACATAGAACGCTACGATGATGTATTTACACTGACGGCCGAAAGGCCCGGACTTTCCTTGTCTGATAACACCTCTTCTACCGAGAGTTTCAATCGTATTGTAAGTAGAAGTGGTCAGGAAACCGCCCGTGAAACTCCAGATTCTTAGAAACAGATAGTACTGTACGGTAATAAATCGTAGGACACGTTTCCACGTACGAATCAATGAAGTGTAACAGTCTCTTCAGTCTAATCCTTTTTAGCTATTTGTTTTCAGTCTAGACGCCACGGGGAATTAATATCAATAAAATGTCAAGACGCCTATATACAGTCTGTCATTTCTAAATGAATATGCCCGCGCCAAGCTGAGTGTACAGAACCTTATTCCTCAGTCATTTGTTTCGCTGGAATAAAGCAACAGTTCGCGATCGTCGATACTGGCAACTATTCAATTAAACGTAAAACTCGGCGAAGACTCGAAACGCGTTAATTATGAGAACTAATGATAAGGATTCATAAGCATCTAGATATTCTAGATCGTAATAGCGGCATAGTTCAAGCCCGTGTGTGGGCACAGTTGAAGTAGGTTAATTTCGCTTTTACACGAGCTCAAGAAACAATTTTGACATGCACGTAGCCTACCCTTGCCTCTGCTTTCACCGCGTAACAATCGAAATAATTTATGGCCTACGTTGCCTCGCGTACCATTCTTGATTTATCAAACACATTCATATCCATACTACTTCCTCTAGCAGACCAAAATTCAACTACACAGTGTGCCTATGATGCGCAAAATTTCATCGGTTGAAACTTAATTCTACCATTAACAGATAAATAGAAACAGCTTTGTGAGACGGATTTCTTGCAATGACTAATTTCGTGTATGACACGCCCGAATTCTAACGCAACGTGATGGGATCGAAAGACCTCTTCGTTCGTCTAGTTTGTTCCTCCATATATATAGAATTAATTGTTGTACCGTTAACGATGGTTTTTTAACACGTGCGTGTGGACACGCGATTACTCGAGCCGGCGTGCGTAGCTACCTACACGCGACTGAACATATTTACACCGTATACGTGTGGGCACGCGCGCAGCACGTGTGTGCCAGTGTTCGTTGCGTACAATAAAGGCACGGGTTACACCTGAGCATCGAACCGGGGTGCCGCGGGTCTAAGTTTAATTCAGTGTTCGAACGGCGTCGAGCGAATTGAATTTCAACGGCGGTTTAAACATCGAAAGGCATACCCACGAGACGGGCGGTGGGAGCGAGTAGAACGACAGAGAATCCTCGGTGAATTCAGAGGATTTCGCAATGCCTCCGTGCTCGGTCGTTATCCTGGTCGGCGCATTGTCCAGCCATAAAGCCGCTGAATGTGCACGCTCAATTAGTCACTGGTAGGATCGAAAGAGGCATACGTCGTGACACTATCGTACCTCGTACCGATGTAACCCGCACACATGTTAGGAAAGCACGCATGATGTTCACGCGCAATTCGTGTGGTTTCGCGCACAAAATTCTCTTGCTTCGCCTTCTTTGGTCGCCTCTTGTTACCGCACTGTGAGATCACCACGGAAGAGAGGAAGAAAAAAACAAAGAGAGAAGGAAAGAAACCGAGAGTAACAGGTTCCAGGTTTATATATCACTCGTGGGAGCGACGGGTGCCGATCGCTAGGACATAAAGTCGCGACGTAGAGTGCAGTGAAAGAAGTAGAAAAGAGGGATAGGTGGGAGACGAGCGTTGAAAGGAACGAGCAGATGCGGTTGTCACGATTCTGGCATTTGAACTCCACGGACTTGTGCGGCGTTCCCCCCTGGCAAGCCGATCGCCACCGAGAGGCGAGAGCAACGAAAACGAGCGTGAACGAGGCGCTGCTAGCTTCGCCGTGCGTGGCTTACTACACAAGTTCTATTCGCGATTCTCCTCGGTTCTTTCTCTTTTGCTCGAGTTCACGTTGCGTGAATTCGCTGCTACTCCGTTCCTTCTCCTTCCTTCATACGGCCTCCCCTTCTGCAACCCCGCCTCGTTTCGTGACGAACGACCGGCGCCGCCCGACGACCATAGCTCGCGTCCCGTCGCGTCGCGACGCTCTCGTGGCGCCGTCACGCGGCTACCCTCTCCCCGATTCTTACCGCCGTTCTGGACACCCGTAGGAAGATTTCCGCTCGGCCGAGGCGGGACAATTCGTTATGGTTACGGTAACTTTCTCGTTTCGGTTAATTCATTGTCCTGTCTACGGCCAGAGGCGTCTAATACGACGCCCCCCTTCCCCCGCAGGCTCCACTGTTCAATTCTCATTGGGCCCACACACAATGCGGCGTCGCTTAGCTACGTTTCGAGTGTGGACTATATTAACGAAGCGGGGTCAGTCGCTTCGGAGGAGTTTTGACCAGAACTGATCCAAACCGAACCAGATGTGGCAATAGCGTAGGGCAATGTTATTTACAGGTGGAGTGCCTCGCGCGGTTAATGCTTTCGCGATTGGGCCCGTATATGTATGTAACACGCATCGAGTAGTTCGATAATTGCTTTATCACGATTTCTATCGGATTACCCACAATTATGATGCATTGTTGCGGCACCACGTTTCTGATCTTACAATTTATTTTCACTCGTGACGCGATCGCATACTTCGCAGCCGTATCGTTTCGCAACTTCAACGTAGATCATGATTACTTTGCAACCACCCGCGTGGCTGTCTGTACGTGAAGCGCGGGTAGTATAAGGCCACGCGAGCGCGTGTATGCGTCACCGATTAAACATATGCAGCACGCCATGACCATTCGTGTGTACATTACACGCTCGCGTTCCTCGAATGCGATATATCTATCTGGTTTGATTCGAATCTGTGTGCAACCGTTACTAAATGCGTAACTTATCTACGCTTACGGTTGTGTTTGCATTAAAATATTACGTTTCGTGCAGTGCCATTTACAATGCAGCAACTGGTATCGCCCTAGCACCCGCTGCGAACGTTTTCGACTGTTACTTAAACCTTAAGATCTTTCGTGTGCTGACTTCCACCGGTGCCAATCCGCTGATAACGCTTTATCAGATATAAATGAAACTATATACGCAAGCATACATCTATGCGGTAAGTTATGCGCGATAAGGGTGAAGAACCCGGGGAAAATTATCACTCCGACGGCGAGAAGTGTCAGTTAACAAGGCCTCGTATGACCTAAGAGTCCTTTGGACTAGGACACGTGACGTCTCACGGAGCACGTTCATACTTTATTCAAAGGTAGATCGACCGAACCGCCTAGCCCCTAAGTTTTTCATAAGTTATATCACAGGGATATGCAGACCCCGCGATCACGTAATAGATAATGGCAAACACGATAGCATACTATGTATTACGGTGATAGCGATATTTTTCCTAACTCTTCTAAAACCTCTTAAATAGATTTCTGACTTAAGTAAACGTGATAATTATCGATTCCTTGTATCAAAACCAATATGTCGTCCATAATCGCTAAATAATTCTTAGTACGAAGCGCCCAGCTCGCGATCCGTCCGTAATTTATGTATATGGAAGCGTATCTAGACAGATATACATACTTACTGCGTGTACTTAGAAATGATTGGTCATTCGAAACCAGAATCGAACGTTCCCCATTGACTTTTCAAATTGACATTGTTCTGTAATATTCAGCGGAATCCTCTTCCTTAATTTATCCTATTTGAGGTTATATCTGTGCTTCTTTTAGCCTTGTACGACCAGCCTAGTTGCCAAGTTACAATAATGCCAAAATAAACTCAGAAGTGTGAAACTTCGGTTGACATAAATTCTCAACCGTGATAAACGCGGTGCATGTACACCAGAGATGTTCGTCAATCAAAGGTACCGAGGCGTCTCTTTTCTCGTTCGATGCCGCCGTGCAGCTAAAGGGACGATAAAATGTGCCCCGGCTTCTAGACGACAGAAGTATGTACAATGGTGTTTATTCGGGATCTGTATCGCGTGATTCCGCGTTAATTGTCGGGCAATCAGACGTTCGTAATACGAACGGGCGATAACAGTATTTTACGGTTATGCGTGCGAGCATGTAGGAGGTGAATCGGTATCCGGAGCAGGCAGGTATACAAGCGTGATCCCGGAAGACAAAACGAAGATGGCATCATTCGGCCGCTTGTGTAGAAGCTAAGACCACTTTTATTTTCGTCAAGCAACGTAGCCGAGCATCGTCATCAAAACGACAATCCCTGTTCCACGCTACGTGCATTATGTAATTCGTGCCTTAATAATAAAATCCATCGGGTGGAATAAATAAACGGGAGCGATACATCCCTATTTCGACGGGATTAATTTTATACATAAGTATAATTAACATCAAACGGCGCGGTATTCTTATATAAGTTAATCTAATTCAGTCCTCCCTAACCTTCGTGAACGACGTTCTTTATAATTGTGTCGCATGGTACGCGTATATTTTTACCCGCAAAAATGAAATTTATTAAAATATTCAAACACTCGGAGCTGCATGAAAAATTCCCGCCAGTTTCCCTTTCCTCCGATCTTTAATTCACTATCGTCGATGAACGAGTGCCTTTGGTGTACAGTTTCAAAATATCCGAAATAATTCGGCTGGTGGACTAACCGAGGAATGCGCGCGACAATGTTACGAAGCCCAACTTCGCATATAATTAGGACGTGGAACAGTAATGTTTACGGTAAAGAGTAAGTGCTATTCACGTGATTCTACGGTGATTTAGATAGGTACTTTTCAGACTTACTATTTAACATTTAGTTAAACCGTGAGTGGTCTACGGATTTCCTTTAGCTTCGAAAGAGGCACTGAATCGGCTACGTGCACGCGACAGCTTTAGTCGCGGCGATACGATGCACAGATGCACGAGGTAACAATACACAGCCGGCAACGTGTGCAACGATGACAAACCGACAAGTTGATATTTCTCGCCTTGGATTGAGTACGTATCGGTCATTCGCGGACTTGCGTGCTGCGATATACCTATCTAAGGTACGGAGAAGACGGTGCGGTGGCACGAACCGTGGGAGAGAGTACGTGTACACCTGACATAATTTCGATTCTTTCGAGTCGTCCGCTCGAAAACGGGGTGTCCACCGGCAGCGCTCGCTTGCCACAATTTCTTAATCGCGTCCAGCGTTTTGCGAGGCGAAAACATTGAAAACAGAAACGGAACATTTTTTAATTAATCTTTTCTTGCTATAGGAAACCGAAGGAGTTTTGTCCATTTTTAAGAAATGTTTTCAAGGAAATGATTTAACTGAAAATGGCGATGCAATAAAAATTTATACTTATTATTGTATTATGTAACTTGGTCTCAGTTTCATGTACCAAATAAATGATAATAAATAAGATTGTACTTGAACCTTTAGAGGGCCGGGATTTTTTCATTGAAATTGTAAATTTTATTTACTTGAAATTTATGCATATGCACCACCAAAATGGCCAGCAAAGTACCCAAATTCACTATAGTGGCCAGCCCGGCCTTCTAAAGGTTAAATGCTTGGTTCCCATGATCGATCGAACCTTTCAAGGAGAAGGTTAGCTTATTTATTTCACGAATGCTCAACGAACATAAAAACGGAATCGTAGAGTGAATTCACGATGCTAAATTTGGACCACTGATCGACCTATTGTGTAAAAATAGTTTCATTCATTCACCGTGCTGTATTATATCACGAACTTTCGTATGTCAGCCAAAGGAGGTACATTCCCGAAACGTAAAGGGAGCTTTATTTTAAATTGTTCCCGTAGTGAATGAGCGCAACGCCTATGCGCTGCATAGGACGAAAGTATTTCTTTACAAGGAAATTATACCAAAAAAAATGATTTATTATACGTAGGAAGTTTAAGTTACCGATATTGTCGTATCTGGAGTTGCAAAGAATCATTAATATAAGCGCAGCATGACATTAATTTGACAGAAGAATCAGTCGGCGGTGTAAAAATCGGTCGAAAATATAATTATAAAGAGCACATTTCTGAATAAAAACAAATTTAGAACGCATGTAATATATTTTTTCATACGAAACTCGTTACAATCCATGACTTTGCAAGCATAAGGAAATATAATTATTCGTTTCAGTTTTAATAAAACCACTGGGCAGTGATTCGTGTAATGTATTCGTAGTGAAACGTATGGTTTTCAATATTTATAATAGGACTGAAAAGATGATATAATAGTAGCCACGTAGATAAGCTTCGAAAGTTACGGAGAAACCATGGCGCCGAATCAACGTCAACGTCAGCTTTTCATTTCAAAGAAAGAATTGAAGAAGCTTAATGGCAGAAGATTCTCAAAGTAGAGACAATATTCTTCGTTTAATTATCGATAAGCAGCGAACAGCAAATGTTCTTATTGCATCGTTCCCGGCAAACTTAAACATATCGCATACCGGTTAACCTCCTTCGTTAATTTACGTTACACAGTTTATTAACGAATCTCAAATATTTTAACAACTTTATTGTTAACGTTCGTGTAATCCGCGGATTTTATTTCGCTCGGCACATTTAACTTCTCCGCTATAAATCGTGTTACGTGAAAAATGTAAGGCTAGGTGGTTCAACATGAATGAGAAAGAAAATTAAAGCAACATGTTTCAGGCCAGAAGAATCTACCGATGTTGGCCTAATTTATCCTGGTGTGGATACAGCGTTCAAATTACTTTTATCAGCTAGATTTTGTTCCGCTATATGGAGTCACATAACAGACTGCGATGAAACATATAATTATTGGGAGCCAGTAAGGACTAGTCCTCTAATATTTTATAAGTTGTAATAGTTCGTAAAGAACATACGTTTCCTTTATATTCTAACTTCTTTTTATTTGAATATTTTATAGGTGAATGTATACATGGAAACAAAGTATTTTAAGGAGATAAATTTATATATCTGTGCTATATTATTTGGTTTTAATAAATGGGTTACTTATTTTACCATATCTTATTTTATTCATCACATTTTTCTATCTCGCTATAGAGTCACTATTTGCTTTATGGAACTGGTCAGCAAACATGGGAATATAGCCCACAGTATGCACTGAGATCTTACATGTACTTGTTAATTCATATGGTGCCAGCCAAACTTTATCATTATCTGTTGGAGCCGAACCCTGTTCTAGTCTTCTATTTTATAAGATGCCTGCTATCCGTGGGTTGTGCATTGTCCGAAGTATACTTTTATAAGTATGTATTCTTAATCACTCGTGAAGAAGATATAGTAAACTCCTCGATTAAATTGGGCGCCAAGTACAGTATTAATTTTACTTTTCTAGAAACGTCTGCAGGGAATTTGGAATTCACGTAGGAAAATTGACATTAGTATTCCTTATTCTAAGTTCCGGCATGTACATTGCTAGCGCTGCATTTTTGCCTTCCTCCTTTTCGATGTACGTATACAAAAGTAATAAATATTCCACTAACGAGCATTTAAATTAATCTTCTATACTCTGTATAGGTATTTGAGTACAGTAGCTACAGCTGCTTGGTACGGTCGCCAGTACGAACTGGCCATTTTTGCTACCGCTATATCTGCCTTATTAGGATGGCCATTTGCTGCGTTACTTGGGTATTATTTGCACATACGCGATTAAAGCGTTTCAAGCGCCATGAACACAGAAATATGAACTTTTCCTTGCATACTTTATAGATTACCAATCGCAATGGAGATGTTAATACATAGGAAAGAATGGAATAAATTTATAAAATGGGTAATCATATCTGGCACTGTTGTTTTGGTGCCAATGGTGTGGATTGATTCGATGTACTACGGCAAACTAGTAATAGCGCCATTAAACATCGTGATGTATAATATCTTCACTAATCATGGACCAAATATTTACGGGACCGAACCTTTCAGTTATTACATTTATAATGGATTCTTAAACTTCAATTTCGTCTTCATCGGTGCACTGTGGGCTCCATTTGGATTGGTACTGTCTATAAATTTCACGTACATCTCGCTAACTTATAATATTCTAACGAGCTCTTACAGCTTTTAGTGTGGCTAATTGTGCCAGCAAGACCAAGAGACTGCCTTTGTCTATCTTACTGGTACTCCCTGGCACCATTGTATCTTTGGTTTTTGGTCTTCTTCTTTCAACCGCACAAGGTGATTGAAATAGAAGCGCGCATTTGTGAAATTCAATATTCCGTTAAAATAACAGAACTTTGCTTGCAGGAGGAACGATTTCTATTTCCTGTATATCCAATGATTTGCTTGGCTGGAGCGATAGCCGTGGATGTCATTCAGAAATTGTACTTCTTTATTAGAACAAAGCTGACTCTCTTGCATATTTCGTATCATTATTTGCAGTATACCGTTCATATCACACTCCTTGCTGTCTTAGTATGCGGTTTTCTTGGTATATCAAGGTCACTGGCGATATATAAAGGTATAACGACCAGAATGACGAAACGTTAATTATCTCAATTAAGTCAAAATTCAATGCTTTCTTATTATCACGTTAGGCTACTACGCACCGATGGAAATAATGATTGAAACTAACAAACTCGGATCAGAAGGAGAAATATCCAAGGATATGAATATCAATTTTTGTATTGGTAAGGAATGGCACCGATTTCCAAGTAGTTTCTTCTTCCCGTCAAATAAGTGAGTGCATTTCAGTAGGACTACATTTAATATGAATTACTTCCGAAGTATAAGATTGTAATATTGTTCCCAGCTGGAGATTGCAGTACTTAAGGTCAGAGTTTAAAGGACAATTGCCTCAGTCGTTCTTAGACCATGAAAATGCAACCAGCGTGATACAACCCTATTTTAATGATATGAACAGAGAAGAGCCAACGCGATATGTAAGTTATCGCCTATGGTGTATTAGAAAAACCGTTGAAAGGTGCCAATGTCGATATTTCTAATCATTCGCCATTCCTAAAAGTCGATAATGAGTCTTCGTTATTTTCAGTTTAGCTTAGATAAGTGCCATTTTGTGTTAGACTTGGATATTGGCACAGAAGCAGCATTAGAACCAAATTATTCTAGACTAACAAATAACTTTACAGCAATAAAGTCTTCGAAATTTTTACATTCTGCGAAGTGAGTTGTTCAATTGCAAAATAGCGCTCCCTAATTATTTGATAACAATGGCTCAAGTATTCATTCATTTCTTTTCAGATCGCACCAGTTTTTCAGAGCATTTTACATACCTTTCGTATCGTACAAATTTTGTACATATGGCTCGTATAATTTACTGCAGAATAACAACTTCTAAGCCTATTCCTCTCCTATAAAAAGGAAAAGGAATGCGAGATCTTCTTAAACGGAGATTCTGGAATATGTCTATGATTTAAATAAACAGGGTCTTTATCAGGGAAATCGTACTGCTACAATTATTTCCCAAGTAAACTCTAATGTTTTATAGTGAAACTCTGAGAAGTGGTTTCGGGGAAAGCGAATCTGAAGGAATGATTATCGAATCGATTCGGAATGAAAGTTTTTCAATAATCCAAGACTTATTCAATCAAACAATAATTAGTGTATGTAACAGTATACATATATGTACTCGTTATATAGTAATCGGTATACACGTAAAATGTATTCAAAATAGAGTAGACGTGATTTCGTGTCATTAGCAGTCACTTACATCATTGGAACATTTGTGAATACGAAATGTGCATACACGCGTAATTCGTAATAATTTACGAAAACCATCCATTACACCAGAATTTCAATACATAAGAGTATGGGTGTCGGATTAATTACTTTCTAAAGTACGTGTGTATATCTGCCTTGTTATGTAAAAATTCATTCCAGCAAACATCCTTGTACACGTCTCTTGAAATAGTCGCGTTGTTAGTCTGTAAGTGGTACTAGTCTACATAACGATAAGAGAGGAGTGATTACAACATTACGTCGCTCTCGATGTTTATAAACAATTTTTTACTAAATTCACGTATGCTTTTGCATATGTTTAAGTAGTTCTTTTCTAATTAATACAATTTTTGTATATAATATATACATATATATTAATGAATTGTAAATACAATTTGATTTTAATTGTAAATATACCGTAAATTATTGTATGATGTTTTAGAAACGCCCAGGTATATGTAATTCCATTTGCATTAACGTTTCACGGCTCTACGAATCACTGTGCATCTTTCTTTGATACGATGCCAAGTATTTGATTCACCTTTTCTAAATCTTTGTATTTAATTGTTATGGTATACAGTGATATACAGCGAATAATACATTATATAATATTTTCTACACTTATACGATGCATATATAATTATCGCGTCACCAGACGGATCTTTGTAATTGGTGTTGATAGTGTAATACGAACATGTTTTTCAAAATTGATACACACATTTAATTGTACGGCAATGCTACATTTTCTCAAATAAATACTGTATGTACGGCAAATAATGAACAATGATTAATTCCCAACTAGAATAACTTCCAAAATGTAAATCACGTTAACTCTTAAAAAATCCCCTCCAAAGTTCGAGAAAGTTGAAAGAACAGTGCGTGCAGCGCCTACAAAATAATTCCTCGTACCCTATACCTTCAAATTTCCGAGAACAATCGAGGAGCTCGTTAAATAACAGTAAATTATGTAAAATAATGATAATGTTTTTGCTTGCAGAGACAACGAAGCCTTACTATTCACGCGGCCTTGTAGAAATCAAACTTTTAGCGCCGCGTATATCGAACAGCGCCACTGTCTTCCCGATGTTAAATGGCCATTTTTAAATCAACGTAGATAAAGTTTTGTGTAAATAATCGAGGTAATTTATGCGCGTTCATGCACGCCCTACAGGCGAGAGAATTTCTTTCGATATACGGGTACGACATTGTCGGCCAAATGTTTGATGAATGATAAAATTACCGCTTTATCGTGATGTAGTCGTTATTCCGTCTGCTAGGACGTGATAGCACCAACACGATCCGACAGGAGTATAGTATCGAGTGAGACTCGGTGGAAGATGGAAACGGCAGAAATTGACGACGAACGGACTCATTCGCATTCGATTAAATTGCCAGCGGCGGTCGAGGTATTCGCGAATTTAAAGAATGCCCAGAAATTCGCAATCGACATCGGTATGTATTTCATCCCACTGACATCAGGATACTCCTAATAAGCCAATTATTCTACCAGCACTCGTCAAACTTCTGTATCATATCGGAATCTAAATCCTTCCAGTTCTGCTGGATGCACCCGAGAAGATTTATATCGGGCAGCTGCTCCCTATTCTTCATCGTCGATTCTCGAACAATTTGCTTAGCTCCCAGAGCTCGTTCATATTTATTTATGTAAAGTGTAGCGTTTCTCTGAATGCTTTGTCCTTTCTTTAATTGCAGGCTTATCGTTAACGAAGATAGCTTATTATTCAACCGTTAGCTATCGTAAAGCGTTGTACGAGGATGCAGGCTTAGGGAATACCGGGGAACGAGCATATAAAATACACGAAGGCAATAGATTGCACTTTGTTAAGTTTGAAACAAGATATATTAAAGACTGTTTGGATTTTGTGAAAGAGAATTTAGTGAACGTTGAGAGGTTTCAGGGTAAAAGCATTAAAGTTACTGGCGGAGGGGCATATAAATATACTCCTTTATTGCAAGAGAAGCTCGGCTTAATGTAAGTTCTAAGATCTACGAATAATGCAACAGCTTCACCGTACTGATTTGTGGTCTTTACTTGGACACGCAGATAAAAATAATCAATATGTTGATTAACTGTTTCAGAGTTGATAAGAAAGATGAAATAGCTTGTTTGATAGAAGGCTGCAATTTTTTACTGAAAAATATATCGTGCGAAGTATTTGAATTCGAGCGGCATGGAAACCCTGAATATAAATTTCAGAAGGCTGGTCCTAATATATTTCCGTACATGTTGGTGAACATTGGCAGTGGCGTTAGTATTATGAAAGTAAGTGAAAGGCGCACAGACGAGAGAACTTATGAAAAATAGTCTGATGTTTTTTAAAAGTTTATACTATGTGTCTTAGGTAGAGTCTGACAATATATACGAAAGAGTCGGCGGTACAGCTACGGGAGGAGGAACATTCTGGGGATTAGGTTCCTTGCTTACGAAAAGGAAGGTATTAATTTCAATCTGGCGTTCTTATAAGAGATTAACAATTAATGTATCACTGATTATAATCAAACAATTAAACACGCGTTGCTAGGGCTTTGACGAATTGCTGCAACTTGCAGAACGAGGGGATCATCGTAACGTCGATATGTTAGTGAAAGACATTTACGGAGGGGATTATGCTACTCAAGGATTACCGGGAGAGCTTATCGCGTCGTCATTCGGCAAGGCTGTGAGCTGGAGCAACAATGAAAGTAAGAAAACTTATAATCTATCAGGCAATTCGATTGTAACATAAAATAACGCATTTCGATTATATTTCAGGGCAACAGTTTTCCGAAGCAGATCTTGCGAGAAGTCTTTTATTCACGATAAGTAATGATATCGGACAAATAGCCAGTTTATACGCAACTGTGCATAAAATGGATAAAATCTACTTCGGTGGTTATTTCCTTCGTAACCATCCTCTGTCGATGCACACTATTTCGTATTCTATCAAATATTGGTCACACGTTAGTCCCAAAAATTCTTCACTTCTCCGATGATAATTACCGTATACATGTTTTATCGCTGTGTTTCATTTTTTATCCAGGGTAAGGTAAAGCCTCTTTTCCTTCGCCACGAGGGTTACCTTGGAGCAATCGGAGCATTTTTATACGACGCTGAACAGCCAAACGAGCATAGCTGGTTGGAAAATTACGCAGGATCCTCGGGATTTAAAGAGTCGATATCTACCAATCTCGGAATCGAAGTTGATCAATTGGAAATCGATCAAGCAGAAAATGCTGTCACCTTTTGCCCACTTTTGAAAGACCCGGCTTCCTATAATCCCGATACAACAGATCTTGCGGAAGACAAAGAAGCTAGGTAAGCTTCAATTACTATTTTCACGCGCAAAGGCATAAATTCTCACTGCACAAAATGATATATTTTTAGAGACTATTGGCTTCAATGTTTCGAAGAGTCAGTGGACAAATTTGTTGCAAGAGCTATCCATAGTCAACCTCACAGTCCGACTGCTAAGGATAGAGCAACAAAACTGAAGGAGAAATATATTAATAGGCTACATTATCTGCATCTCCAACCATTGTAAGCTCTGATCATTAACAAATGTCTAATATTTTATAAAGACATATTAGGATGTAATGTTAAATTCTGTTGTATCGTAGCGCTTATGGAGCGCTGACTGTGAGAGTGTTACTGGACACCATCGAGCATTGTATGAAGGAATTTGACTTTCCTGATCCCTTCTTGCATGTAAGTGTTGCTTGGACAGTTGAAATTTACCAAACGGCTGCAAGCACTTTCATACCTATCTGACTAGTCCCTCAAAATTCTGCCACTTAGCAAAAGAAAAAGGAGAATGAAGAAGCGCTGAAGCATTTGAAGGATCGCATAACCGTTCTGGACAAATTGAAAGGCGCGGAGAAGATAGAAGCTTTGATACTGGGAGTTCTAAGCGGTAATATGTTTGACTGGGGTGCGAAAGCTGTTGCGACGTTGATGGAGACAACGGACTTTGGTTTCGCAGAAGCTGAGGCAAAAATACCGGGTAACAAACGCCTTAAACAGAATATCCTCATCTACAGTTAATGTATCGCAGTACGTAGTATCGTCAAGGTTAATACATTAATTTCCCAAAACTTAGGTAGACCTTGGTTGCAAGACAATTTGGACGATTGGATACAAAGACTGCAAACTGGACCAGCTCACAAGTGTGCAGCCATTTTCGTTGACAATAGTGGAGTGGATATAGTACTGGGGATTTTACCGTTCGCGCGAGATCTGTTGCAGCGAGGGACGAAAGTTAGTTGTAACAGCAGTAATTATAGCGCTAGTAATGCTGATTTACGCACAGTAGATTAATCGAGCTAATAACCGTTTTAGGTAATTCTGTGCGCCAATTCTATGCCGGCTTTGAACGATGTGACGTATCCAGAGTTAGTTGTAACATTGCAGGATGCAGCAAAATTATGCAGAGTACTTAGGCACGCTCTGAAAGAAAATCGATTAATTGCCATGGAAACGGCTCAAGCAGGTCCCTGTCTCGATTTAAGGTGATTATGACGTTCGAGGGAAATAATTCTTTCAAGTATCGTCTATATTCTATTCTAACAAATCGAAATTGTTTATTCAACAGCCGCCTGAATCTAGATTTATGCCTCGCGATGGTGAAACATAACGTGGATCTTATCGTGCTCGAGGGAATGGGCAGAACGCTTCACACCAACCTCTACGCGAAGATGACTTGCGAGTGTTTAAAGCTAGCCGTTATCAAGAACCGATGGCTGGCGCTGCGATTAGGCGGCGATATGTACGCCGTGGTATGTAAATATGAACAACCGCCGCCGAAAACGAAAATTTACGATATAGAGATGAAGGCGAAGGATTGCCCGTCGCAGTGCATGGAGGCGGTGACAGAGCTTTGCACGTGTGACGTAAAAGAATAATCGACCAAGATACGACTAATCAAAATTTTAACTCAATTTGGAAATTTCCTTTAACTACGTTTTAATATTTCATATGACGACATATGAGGAATACTTTTTATAAAATCTATTGTTATTCGTTTCGAACGATGCAGTCACTATGAGAGTTAAGGATGTTGCAGTTTGTAAATATCATGGGATTAACCGTGTTCCGTGATTCGACCTACACTTGTTACTTAAGTATAAAAAGACCTTAGAGTTGACTGAAACCATTGAGAAGTAGCGACTGGCACTTAGTCGAAGATAATAAATTTATTTTCTCTGTAAGCTAACGAGATGTTACCGTAAATTAAAGTTAAAAGTCATCGGAGACTGATGGTAACCGTTACAAACATGTATCATATAATACTGTACAGTAAATCCTCTGTGATAACGTAGTATTCGAGAAAGAAGTTGCTTATTCGTGTAAATTAAACTTTGAAACAACACAAGAGTATGACGTGTACAAAATTAAAGATACTTTTTGTATAGGGCTGTGTTGCTTCACATTGGACCACGGAAGGGGAATACACTTCTCTCTCTCTCTCTCTCTCTCTCTCTCTCTCTCTCTCTCTCTCTCTCTCTCTCTGTCTGTCTGTCTCTCTCTCTACAATAAATTCCATCAACCTTTACATAATCTCTTTTACTATAAAGCCTCAACAAATACAGACTGACCATGTGAAATTATTCAAAGAACTGTCTACCCTAACGTGAAAGACCTTATACTGTTAAGAGAATTTGTGATTGTATTGACTTTGTTTAAAGGAAGAGAGTATAAGGAATTTCTCTAAACATTTTATAGAGGAGCGAACCAAATAAAACAAAGGTGATAAAGTATGGGGTTAAAATGTCAAATTAAATTGCACAGTGTTAATGGAACGGAAATGTTTGTTAAGACTTGAAACGAATTAGTGTTATGGCTGGCGTGATGCTTGAAATAGAGATTTCCATGCGAGCGAAGATAATGGTTTGTCAATACTCAATCTGAACACATGTATATGTGACATTTGACTTGCTTTGTAATGTGTAAATAAAACACGACTACAGTATTTTATGACTTAAGGGATTAGGCCACCTTGGACGGAACAAAATTGCAGTCATTTTCGGTATTTTTTTTTTAGGAAGATAATGAAATTAACAGAAAATTTAATATGAAGCCTGTTATTGTACAACTCCCGCCGGAAAAATCATATTTTTTTCTACAAAATGGCGGTGGTAGAGCCGTAATACGCAAGATCTTGAGGAGTGACGTTTAACACGTTGGTCAATCTCACGGCTATACCGTTTGACCTAGTACAAAAAACCAAAAAGTTTTATTTTCTACATGCCTAAATCTAGAGAAGTACGTATCGGTTTTGCGATATCTTGAACATATTCATTGCAATTGACATTTTTATAAAAAAAAATGCACTTTTTCTCCCCATGTTAACCATTTCGAGACAAATGAATGTTTCTGGATTTCCATACGTACTTCTCTAGTTTTAAAAAAAAATTTCTTTACGTTTTAGTGCATTTTTATTTATTTTTAGGTTGTGTAAAACAGCATAATCTTTCACTCTATATATGTAGTAGCACTTCCTTGCGTTGTACATTCATGTTCCTGGGAGCTGAAGAGTAGCAGGTGCACATAAGTTAGTGGCAAGCCGCCTATCTCTGTCCTCGTCGCACATTATATACCTTTCTTTCTCGCACAGCTCGTGCCACCTCCGCTAGTATTATAAGTTCCTGTTAACATCGTCGAATTTCCTGGTCCAAATGTCTCTGGCGCTTTAGTTCGCACATCCGGCCGCCAGGTGGTTCGAACGTTTTGCGGTCGGTAAATGAAACAACTGTTCAAATCGGCTTTAAGAACAATAAATAAACAATTTTGTTACTGAAAATGGCTGCGGAGTAACTAACAGAGATTCCAGAAGGGACTTGGGACCTCAGATTGTTAGTAAATTGGATGACGAGAACTTTTACTACAAATAATCCCAGCGAAAAGGTAAGTTGAATGGAAATAATTATGTGGTATTATTCATGCATTCGTTATAAATGAACTTTGTGTGTAATCCCAATGCACCAAATAGATTTCTGTTGTTAGTTTAGATTTGTGAATGAACGTGAGTGTTCCTCCAAGTGCAATCGCTCTATCACTGTATTCACAATGATACAAATACTAAAGAAGCAAGCTGTAAGGGAATTTAAGAAGCAGAGGAGCGTTAATACATGGTCTTCCCTCGCAACGGCATTCAACTCTATCGCAAAAGAGAAATACGACTTTAACCTGTTAGGGAAGGAAACTGTGAGTTGTCTACGCCACCGCGTTATTTGTGGTTGCCTCGAGTTCGGTGGCATTACTCCGATTGAAATCTGTTGCAGGGTCTGTTCAATATACCAGAATTGAAAACTCCGGAGGGTTTCAATATATTAAGAAACCAGGCGATGTCTCAGACAGACGCACTCATAGCAGAGGCGACCAGTGGAAACAGGAAACG
Source organism: Andrena cerasifolii (assembly GCF_050908995.1). Lineage (NCBI taxonomy): Eukaryota > Metazoa > Arthropoda > Insecta > Hymenoptera > Andrenidae > Andrena > Andrena cerasifolii. The sequence goes on along the minus strand of NC_135131.1, from coordinate 10,557,179 downwards.
CAACATGGTAGAGATATTCGACGATATGTCTGATACTTTATGCAAAGTCGCAGATCTAGCGGAGTTTGTTAGAATCGCTCATCCAGATAAAGAGTTCGTTCAGGCCGCAGAGGATGCTTGTATATTTATCAGCGGTATAGTAGAAAAGTAAATGTCTTTTATTGTAAGGCGGAGAGATGAGGAAATTGATACATTTATGCTTAGCGTCTGTTATTTGGAAATCTTCTCAGGTTGAACACTCACAGTGAGTTATATAACTCACTGCGGAATGTGGTTAACAATGGAGACATTCAGGAAACATCTATCGTAGACGATCACGTCGCAAAATTGTTCCTCTTCGACTTTGAACAATGCGGTATACACTTACCAGAGTCTAAAAGGGAGAACGTTGTGCAGCTCAATGATTACATATTACAGGTATGTAATTAATCTTCATATATCCGTTCAGAGAAATATGACTGTATTTAAATATTACAATTTTTATAAAAGGTAGGTCAAAAGTTCATGGCAGGTGCTGGTAATCCACGAGCGATAGATGCCAGTATTCTTCCACCCGGCGTAAGGGAACAGTAAGTATTACGGCTGAATGATCCTCGGTGTAGCATATTTCTCAAGCTATCCTTATTCTCTCGTAAAGAAAGTTTGGGAGGTGCTGGAGGAAGCTACTAGATCTTTGAACTCTGTTAAATAAATTTCACAGTTTTACAATGAAGGATAATCAGATAATAGTACAGGGGCTTTATGTAGATTCTTCCAATAATCTGGTTCGAGAAGCAGCATATCGTGTGTTTTTATATCCCGACAAAAAACAGGAATACCTCCTGCACGAACTCTTAAACTCTAGACACGATTTGGCCAAGCTGTGTGGATTCCCATCGTATGCAGATCGGTGAATATTATACATTAATTAACGAATCGTAATTGAGAACTTGTATTGCCTGTACCTACACGAGTGAACGGTAAATAACTTTTAGGGCCGTGAAGGGAAGTACAGTACAAACGCCTGAAGTAATATACGAGTTTCTTAACATTTTAAATGCCGATTTGAAACTCAAAGCAGCTCATGATTTCAAAGAGATGCAGAAGATGAAAGACGCAGAGTCGGTCACCGAACAGGTTCGATGAACTTACCGAATCGCGGTTTTTAAATTTTAGAGTATATTCCACCAACTTTTACTTTTCTTGTTCAGAGCATAATGCCATGGGATACTGCTTATTTCACTGCGAAGGCGAGAAAGTCTTGGCTGAATATCAGCATCAGTGAATTCACTCCGTACTTTTCACTCGGTACCTGTATGGACGGCATAAACACTTTGACACAAGCACTGTACGGCATTCGACTGGAACCCACGTCAGTTTTATCAGGCGAAGTTTGGTCAAGTAATATCCATAAAATTGCTGTCATAGACGAGAGCGAGGAAGCTCTGGGTTACATATACTGCGACTTCTTCGAGAGAAAAGGGAAACCTAATCAAGACTGCCATTTTACTATTAGAGGCGGGAGACAATTGCCTAACGGATCGTACCAAGTATTAAATACTTCTAATCGTCAATATTAATTCGAAGGAATTCTATAGATGCTTTTATAAATATTCCTTTCCAGATTCCTATAGCAGTGTTAATGCTATCGTTACCACCACCGAAGTGGTCCAATCCGTGTTTATTGAGCCCCGCATCGGTGGAGAACTTATTCCACGAAATGGGCCATGCGTTACACTCTATGCTAGGTAGAACAAAATACCAACACGTAACTGGAACCAGATGCAGTACAGATTTCGCCGAGGTTCCGAGCATATTAATGGAATATTTCGCGAGCGACCCGAGAGTGAGTTACAGTTACAATCGCAATAACAATAATTCCACTATAGACTTCACGATTTTGTGAAAGCTTAATGTGTATCACCAGGTCGTCTCCACATTCGCAAAACATTTCCAAACGTTGGAACAAATACCGAGCGCTTTATTGGAAAAATTGCACGCCTCAAAGAACGTGTTCTGCGCTTCTGAGTTACAAAATCAAGTATGCTACAGTATGTTGGATCAAGTTTATCACAGTGGAAAGCTGGAGAAGTCGTCGACTGACATTCTAAGGGAGATACAAGGGAAATATTACGGACTCCCTTACGTTGAAAATACTGTATGTCTTTCTCGACTCTTGTAACGAAATAATTTTATACAGTGGAAGCAACTATCGCTTGATTGTTGTTCACAGGCGTGGCAGTTAAGATTTTCTCATCTAGTCGGATACGGTGCAAAGTATTACTCGTACTTAATTTCCCGAGCAATTGCTTCTTGGATATGGCACACTTACTTCCAAGCGGATCCGTTCGATCGAACCGCGGGCGATCGATACCGAAAAGAATGTTTAGCGCACGGAGGTGGTAAGCCATCTTCTAAATTAGTATCCGATTTTCTGCATAAGGAAGCCAATGCCAGTAACTTCGCAAAATCTTTGCTCAACGAAATTGACATACGAACCGAGCAAATACAAAAGCTGGTACGGTAAAAACAAACTGCCCGATGGCAATGTCCAAAGTAGCAACCCTCTTTGTATTACGAAACGTAAATAAAATATTTTTATAGACCGAAATATTGTACGGGCGGCAATATTTCAATCTTAACTACAAGAATTAATACTATCATAATCGGTTGAGCACTTTGTAAATAAAATGTAAATAATTCTAATACATTACGAACGAAAGATAATTTGCGGTGTTTTTTATTTTATTACAAGTACGAAAATGTCACCCTATTTACAATCTTGATAGATTCACGACCGATCGCACGGAAATAAAGTTCTTAGTGTAATACAGGCGAAACACAGTATAAGGTAATTTCTATTATTTAGCTTTATTTCTTAAAGTGATCCGCTCTTCTATTCTAAATGGCAAAATACGTCTATTGCTTCGTTTTTACAAAAATGAGGTGAAGTACCAAAACTGTAACGTGGCAGTACTACTATGGTTCCTTATTTTATATTTCATTTAAAAGACGTTCCAACACAAGTTCACGGTGTACCGCATTTAAAATGGCTTTAATTCGTATTAAAACTTTCCGACAGGGCTGCCATTAAAATCGGCTAATGGTTCGTTATTAACAGCATGTGTCCTTGCGTTTATACAAAATTGCGTTAATAAGCTACTTTATAATTACACTGACATAAAACGACTAAATAAGCCACTGGACGATCCGCTTCCACATCTTGTCGATAGTATTAATAATACATACATATTCTTTAACAACAATCGATTCCTACGTTAGCGCGATCCTCTGTCTATCTTCTTCCTGGAAAATCTTCAATTCTCTCACACGTCTCGCGGGATACAGCTCGATATCTTGCATTCGCAAACACGCACTGGACATTTTTTTTACAATAGTTTCTTGTGTTCGTTTCGAGATTACACTAAAAGCGATGATAAGAAATCGCACATCTGAATCTAATATATAATTACAGTGATTTAAGGTTTATATTCATTTCAGTATTGGATCGTTACTCTTCTGACTCTCACTTTGCACAGCATGTATACGAGCTATAAATTGTTTTCCTTCTTTTTAACAAGCATTTGTAAAGTAACCTTGTAATACAGAGTCACTTAAAAAATGTTGCAAGAAAGTTCCGTAATAATAAAGTGTATATTGAAAGGTATAAACATGTTGCTGTAAATAGTACTTTCATAGAATGCAATTCCACTACACACTGTGTATCGTCCGAGATAATATTACGCTAGGAGAGAAATGTCTATAATTGGAATTGCAATTGCAGCAGTGCAGTTACTGCAAAGACTGATAAGACTTTCTAACTAAAAGTAGAATCTTTAGAAGCTGTATAAAATTTACTAATTAACTTTAACATTCCACAATATATCATGCAAAGCAAAATGACAACTCGCCGAAGTTAGTTTTTCTATCACATACATTTTAATTTGTATATAAAGATATACAAGATACACATGAATTCTAATAAACTTGCACCCTTGACAAGCTACAGTTCACTCAAAGAATATGCATGATGTAATTAAATAAGTATGATATTATTTATATTCATGCTTAATCTTAAAGCTGTAACGTTGCAGTGAAAATCGTAAAGCTAGTGACAGAGTATTTTTATTGTATAATATGAAACACTTCTATCGTACTTTTTAATATATAATTGTATTATATAATATCGAAAGAAAGAAATGCTACGCAGTTTGTTCCAAAGAAAGGCGACGAAACGATTCGCAACGATGTCCATTTGTACATTAAACCGCAGCTGGCGATGCCGAGGTTCCGCTACAGTTAAAACAGTTCGTTAAAGTGACCGTACAGTGCTTGAGAAGTGCTTCATATTATCTTTAAATGTATTATAAATTTACATGTATTACTTTGCAATTGTTTCGGCAAAGATGGATACCATTTGTACAATTATACATATTATTCTTATTTATAAACTCTGTATTATAAGGTAATGTACAAAAATTTGTTACAGAAATACATAATACTATGTTTTCAATAAGATTTCTCCGAACTTTGTAGCTTTTGTCCTTTTAGTATGCACATATTGTTCCTCTGCCTTTTCAGCAATATTCTGTTTCCAACTTCTGCAATGAACAAAATATTTCCCATGTATCAGAATGTTATTTTAAATACAACAAACCTTTGTTTCGTAACATGTTCTCCCATTGTTCAAAATGATTCCAGCGACCACTAGTGTTCAATGTTCACGGTACACTATTTTTATATTTGCCATAAATAATGCATTCTTGTTCACTTTCAGTTAAACGATACATTGCATTTTTATTCTTAGAATATTCTTATTACATTTTATTCTCCTTAAATCTTTAATATGCTGTGAAAAACTGTTCCACTTAAAAGACTGTTGATATATTTTAAATGCTCTATCGTCGAAGACATTCTGCACCTGGTCCTTTTTAGCGAAATCCAGAAACACAAGAATAACAACAGTAAAGCACTGTTTAAAAGAGATCTTAATTACAGTCCAATGTCCATTACGCACTACAAAAATCAAAACAACGAGCTCCAGTCTAATTATTTTCCATTATTCTTTTTCCCCTTTTTAGTAACTGACCGCAGGCTGTAACATGCTGACAGTCAATCAGTTACAAGCTCCGTGCTTCTCTTCTTTAATATGTCACATTCACAGTAGGCAAACACCAGAAACGAATTGGTTCCCCTTGCTACAAAACGTAGCATAGATCCAGTCTGAAATGACTTTGGCATTTGGTTCAGGTTACGCAACATAGTTGTACTCGTTCGCATTATCTTTATCTCGCTCCATGTAGTCCCTATCTATAAGAGATTCAATTCGCTTCTTCAAATCAGCAGGCTGAAAGGAAACATTCGCGCGTTATTACACCATCGCATAATTACGATTCCGTTAAAGAAATACATGCTTCCGATCGACAACGTACTTTTACAGGAAACTTCAATTGATTATACAGCTCGCTAATCAATAGGTTGTGCGTCAGCGTTTTCCTCATTTTCATAATTCTGACAATAGCTGCGTCGATCTGATACTGCCTGTCCTGATAGACTCTCTCCTCTGTAGCTTTCTGCTCTTCATTCTGAAAGAGGAACGACAAATCATATTGCAGAGCTCTTTCGAACATAAATTAGAACACTGCTATTCAAAGGGACAGAATCTTACCGTTTCTTTCATCTGTATCTGGTTTATCTTAATTCTGAATAATTTGTTTGTGAAGTCTCCGTTAAATACAAATCTATCATTATCTGCCACGTCCCTTCCTCTTGGGTTCTTCTGTAATACTCTAGCTTTTCCACAAGCTAGAGATTGCAAAGTTCTCCTAAGCTCGCCGTCTTCTATATTTGTCGCAGCTTTTATATCTTCCAGAGATAAATTGTCAGAGTCGTTGAAGAGAATCAATACCAATGCTTGAAACAGAGAGACCTGAAGCTCTTTGTTGCCCTGTTTTCGATTTTAAGCAATACGATGAATCGTCAGACTTTTCCATAAACGCGCGTCTAATTATAGTAAATATAAAATCTACCTGATTGAACCAGGCTTTTAAGACACAGTGCCCTAGAGTGGGTTGCCATTGCAATTTCCTACCACTATGTTTTCCCAAATAGAATTTATTAAATACATCTTGATACTGAACCATTTCGGGTGGTAATGTTACTTCCATCACAGGATATGTTGGCCAGTAACCCATCGTAAGTATCGAAACAGTTAAATCCAAATTACTAGCAGACAATTCGCTTTGTAAATTCCCTGCATACTAATTCGGAAAGAAAAGAATTTTACATTTGGATAAACGAAGTGTGTTTAAATCATAATTTTGCGCGTGTTCAGCACTGAACACAATACTTACACTTACCTGCTTAAAAGCAATGTTAATATCTTTACTGAGTTCCATATCTTTGAACATTCCTTCCAATTTACTAGTGAAACCGCCTCCGCATTCTTGCTTTAACTTGGATAACATAGATTTCTCGGCATCAACGGAAGCCGATTTGCCCACTAACAAACGTTTGGCCAAGTCTTTTTTATAAAAAGCTTCAAACACATCTTTCCCGTGGATAAATCTAAACAGTACCATAATTTTATCTAATAATCTCTCTAATTCCTCTTCCGTCGCTTCCTTGTTACCTGCCCGCAACTTGCAATCGACAAACTTTGCTGTAATTATAAAAATACGCGTTAGTTCACTTTTATCACGAACAATAAGGATGGCGTTGTACTGATACGACTATATTAATGTTACCTATTAATTCAGCCGGCTTATTTGCTCGTTGATTAATAAAAGCTTCGAAAGCTTCTTTCAAACTATTTGAAAATTTCTCATTCTTGTGAAAACATATATTAACTATATTGTCCATTTTGTCTTTGAAATCTAGAAGCTCCTGAACCATAGTTTTATCTTTCTCTGGATCTATGACTATGGTTTTACCTTTCTTCTATAAAAACACAACAGAAGATGTAACTACCATTCGGTTATGGATCAAAGAGATGATTAAGCGATAGAACCCACCTTTATATAAGAATTGAAATTCAAACAAAGTTCTACAAGGCCATTTTTCACACGACTATACAAATTATAAAGTAAAGATAAATCACTAATTCTATTTTCATCCAATAAACCACTCAATCCTTTCTGTAAAATGCTGGTAATGTGCTCTGACAACAATTGTTTCTCCACTGTATGAATTAGCGACCATCTATAACATTAAATTGGCATTACATAACATGGAATATGTCTACCCCGATGATGTATATAAAGAATTGTGAATATAGCAGTTACTTTGTAGATGCATCAAGGTAGTGCAACAAACGTTCATTTTCTTCCTGGAGCCGTTTATCCACGTGTGCTAAGTACTCGGGAACATCGTGTTCGTTCATCAATCGTTGGCCCTCAGCGGCGTACAATCTTTCTGTGGCGACCAGAAACCTATAAAAATAAGAATTCATTGGCATAGGAACGGAAGCGTAAAAACGGAGTATTTTAACATGCACTGATATATGGGACCTTTAAAAGAATTCGTACTTGGTTTCAAAGGCATCTTGATAAATTTGCAAATCTGATAACATTCGTAATAATGATTTAAGAAGTGTTCTGTCTACTGTATCACCTTGACGCTCTTTTTCTATGAGCATAAGCAGTCCTTCCACTGTGCGTGTCTGAACTAAATTGTTTAGAACGATATACACTCTAAACAAATGTAATCCCATGTCCCTGAAATTACGCAGAAAGTGAGCGACGAGGGAATACCGGCGAATTCAAAATATACAGATAGCATCGAAGCGCTTACCAAATGGATAAAATGCTCGGATTTTGTAATACATATGTTCTATCCAGGTATAGAAAAATACTCCTAATCATAATCATTTGTCTACAATGGGATTGCCAGCATTCGTTCATTTTCTTTAGGAATATATGCCTGTCCATGGATTCCGCTAAGAACTGTTCTATGTTAGCTTGAACATGGGCCTCCGTTAGCCTCGACAGTTTTGTGTACAACGTAGATGCCATTTTATGATTACACATATTCTCGACCGCCTGATAAAGTTCTTCTAACGAATAACGAATACTCTTGCTGGTCTGTATCGCGATCACAGCTTCCTGCAACTTCTCCCATGTCTGCTCTTGATAATTCTCTGGCAGTTTTGGCTTATCTATAGAAAATTGGTGATACATGAATACCTATGCGTCGCATACTCGCGATACATAAACCGTACATTCTAAGAAATCTCTGCGAAAGTTAAAACTACTACCACGCTATCGTTACTGGAACAAGTAACTCGTCTTTATTTCTCATTACTCATTCGATAAGATTAAAGGTACAACTACGCGAGCTGACATCTGCGATTGATTGCACAGTAGGCATAAATACGAGGCTTCTGGAAAGCATATAAAGAGGAAAGATAAATATAATGCGTCTTAAAGACGTTTTTCCATTCTCAGCTCCCTTTAGCGTCAGGTTAGGTTATGTGAATTTCGTATTATTAATCGCGGTAAGAAATCGACCTTGGCTGACTAACACGAGGCAATAGAGCACCACGAAACTCGTGGATTCGTGTTATAAAAGGAATGTCGCAATCCTTGAAGGCACATTGCCAGCCATAAATTGCATACACCGTGAATCTTAGCGAGTCAGCGCCAGCTGACTTTAGAGGTTAGGTAGTCCCATGGTTTGGCTTACTTTTGAAGTTTTTGATGACGAGCTTTCTGGCGGTGCCTGGCTTCGTATTGGCCAAACTTGGTGAAATCTTGTTGACACCGTTCGTATTCCCGACGGTCAACGCCGAGAAATTGGCCCTCTTCTGGGTATCGGTCGTTGCCGCGGCCGTATCCGTCATGTTTTCGATCTCGTTGATCCCCGTGACCGCAACGGCGGACAGCTTGCTGCGCTTTGCAGCACCCAAGTTTACCACCGCTGCGTGATCAGCGGCCGTCCTCTTCACCTGCGCTGCGCTCACAATCTGAATCCCTCCGAGCCTAGACATATGCGTGCATCACTCCGCCGCCGGCTCTCAGCGCACGGAAAACACAGTTTTCCACTCAGAGAATATCCGAAAAATTCTCCCTCTCCGATTCTACCTTTGTCCCTGTGTGGTCGACAAGCGGAAAAAAGTTATTTATCTCCGGGGCCCTGCTCGCGTCGAGACTCGCGAACAATTGGCAATCTGCGCACATGCGCCGTGCGCCCACCCGACGCGCTCCGCGTGCTTACGGCGCGCAACTTTAACCGTTATTCCCTCTACACGATCTTCCCCCACATTTCGCATTTAAATTTTTTTTAAAGCTTTTAACTAACAGCTCGGACACATCGGTCATTGTTCTTAAGAATCGAAATATTCGTGAGCTCTTTTCTTTTGTCTGAGTAATGAATGTAAGAGTATATGTAAAGGGGTGTCTCGCGTAATAAAGCGTCGGTAACTTAGGATGTAAAACAGAATTTGCTTGAAAAGAAATAGGGTTGCGTATGTTAGAAATTTTATTTTATCCAGATGTATTATTCATTTCTCCTTGTAAAATATTTACAATCGGATAATGATACAACATGCGTAGACAGAAATATTGTACCAGAATATATTTCCGTTGGTTGTCGCTTATGGAAAATAGAGTTTGATCTACAGCGCGGTTTGTTTATAGCCGTTTGTAAAATTATTCGTTTACGAGAATATGTAAGCATAGTAAGGTGTTCGGTGCATCGATAATACAATACCTTAAAATATTCATCTCTTTTACATTCACCCTTCTCCACTTCTATTAAAATAGAATTCATTGAATCGAAAAATATAAAATTTAATACATGTGCGCGTAACACGTATAAATGAGGCATTTCGTTATATTAAACTTGTTACACTTTCATTCAAGTTTTAGATAGAAATAACGCTGAAATTCAAATTTCCCCTGAATGCCTCAATTATCGTAAGAATCATTAAAACCCGTTTCCACGTATTTAAAATTATTACCTATAAACCGTTAAACGTAATGCTAGGAATGGCATGTGTACTGCATGCAAAGAATATTACATAAGTCTCAAGAAATGTACGTTTTAAATGTAATAAAATAGAAAGTACTAACAAAATATTCTCGATAGTAAAAGTGAACCAAGCCAGTATTCTGTTTTCCATTATATACAAATACGTTGCCCCTCTCGTGTAGTTAAAGTACTAATTTATACGTCAGGTTATCACTGAGATCAATCTATTGATAAAATATGTGCATCCGACTTATCAGCATATAATACTTTCTTGTATCAACTTATAGTGTCATTTGTAACTAAATGAATGCAATAGCGGTTGCATTGTCTCTTTTTTCCCATATCCGTTAGATGTACTGTACATTGCTTAATCAAAAAATACCTATTGTACCAACTATGTGTTTCTAAACACGTAAATTGCTTTTAACTTGAAAACCGCATACCTAAAATGGCATATTCCCCTAGAAATCTACCATAACTCTAAGGTATAACATTTTCCATTAACTAGCGGTTGCAAGAGCGCTTACAAGAGAAAAATGATCTGGAATACTTTTGCCTGAAGTCTTAAAAGAATCGACTAAAGAAGCTTTTCTTCTCGTCCTGCTTAACCGTTTTCATAAAGATTCGATCGATATCCTTAAAGACGTTTTTACTTGATTGTGCTGCATTAACATAGTAATGAATCCCCTGTAGAGCATAATAATCGACTAATGGTTGAGTTTGCGTATGATATGTTGCTAACCGTTTCTTCAGTGCCTCTGCATTATCATCCGATCTCTTAACTAGTGGCTCCCCAGTGACCTGTTAACAGGGAACATACATTCCTGCAGACACGCTTTCAACATTATTTAACAATTACAAGTCGACAGAGACAATCGTCATCGCTTACATCATCCTTCATAGGAACTTTTGGTGGAGCAAACTCTTCGTGGTATGATCTACCGCTAGCAGTATGTATTAGGCGACCCGTGATTCTTTTTATCAACAAATTGTCATCAATTCCGAACTCTATCACGGCATCTAATTTGGTCTGCCTTTTCTTGAGCATGTCATCGAGCTATTTAAATAAAAGAATTATGAAATGTGCTTCGTATCAGTTATATATACTGATTTAACTAATTTAAGAGTCAATGTTCTAGCTGCTTCAGATTTCCTATCTCAATGTCACTTCAAGGTCATCGATAATCTTTATAAGCCAAACAAAAACATGGACATACTTATTAATGATAACATCGTTGGATCTCTTAAATAATACAGATTAGAGAGATAATTAGGTGACAGAAACCAAATTGATACTTGAACATTGATATTTCTCTTGTTGACTTACTTTTTGAGCTTGCGGAACGCTCCTAGGAAAGCCGTCCAATAAAAAACCACCCTTGCACTCTGGCTTGTCTAAATTGCGATCAATCATACTGACCACAAGTTCGTCGCTGACCAATTTACCTTCGTCCATTATTTTCTTAATCTCTGCCCCAATGGGAGAACCAGAAGTGATCTCCGCTCTGAGCATATCACCTGTAGATAGATGACACACACAATATCGTTCTTTGAATAGCGGTGCCTAGAGTGTAATAAATATTCGATTAAAACACTTGTGGAACAATTTTCACCGAACGTTGGAACACCGTGTGCAAGCTGTAGCTTGTCATTAGCATAATCCGAAGGAACATACTTTTTACATTCCTTTACAGAAAAAACACTTTACCTGTGTACCCTTGCCACTACCAGGTGGTCCCAATAAGACCGCATTGATGCCTTTATTTGGCACGTCTTTCGGCGGTGCCGAATTTTCTTTCGCCGCTGCCTCTGTTCGTGGAGCCATTTTTATTCAGAAGAGCCTTTTTAACGTACGTTTAAACACACGAGCTTCTCGACAAACGCTTGTATTGAAATTCACTATCAAGAGTACATATCACTGTTACGAACAGTATGATTACGAAGCAACATTAATTACGTCCGACTCCTCTGAAATAACGCAAGGAAATGGTTTGCGGTGCGTATGCAACACTCGCCTCATCTATCGATCCTACTTTCAACTGATCTCGAATCGAATCGATCTCGTTCGCGAATTTAAATTTGAATTTCGAACATTGCCGAATGAGTTGAACGTTCCGTTAGATTGAAATGCAAATGAGTTTTGCTTTTTGCTATTTGCTACGCGATAGGATCGTAAAAATGATGGAGCGCAACCTCGTTTTACAGATTATGGTATGAGGTATAAACGTTTGCTCGAACGGAACAGTTCTTTTTGTAATTTATGTGTATTTTCATCTTATTACATTATTTTCGTAAATACACAGGAAATATACCAAATGAAATACAATATCCATAATACTCCGTATGAAATTGTTTAACATATATCAAGGTTTTAATTAAACGCTAAAAACTAATGACTTTTATACCTATTAACTTAAGAGTAGTTGCAATAGTATTATTCACAGTTAACATTTTTCTCCCGCTAATACCCTTAACTTAATCAGGATCAAAAGAGATTCTCAAATTTTGAACAAGAATCAGCACCCCGCGTTCTCTCCGCAATGAAAAATTTCAAAAACTCGCCTCCCATCGCTTAGCTTTATTATAAATAGAAGAGACGTTAGCGCCCACAGTATCCTTATATGCAAAAATAATTTTTTATCGAATTTATTGTAAAGGAACAACGAAAGGAACCCTTTATTCGAGAAGTTGCAGTCAATGACTAGACTACAATTAAGTTTTTAAACGAATATATAGTTTCACGCTTTAAAGAAAGCTAATATTCTGTAATAATTCTATGTTGTAACTATTATGAGTTTACCGCTTATAGATTTTCTGTAAAGAAGTATGTTAACATCGTTTTATCTGTGTGAAAAGTTATTATTGCTATATCCGTAATATATTTGAAATGGAGTTATTCCACAATGGGCGTATATTTATTGTCCATGTGTTAATTTAATGTCGCCTACAAAAGATTCTAAAAATCTGAACATGTTCTTTGCCTGCTTACACTAAAAGACATGTTTCCCAGCGAAAAAAGCAAATCCTATGATCATGATTAAGCCTCCCTTTATACAACACGGGTAATCAACCAAATTCAGTGTAAACCCGCTTTCGTAAATATATAACAACATTCGATTTATATTATCACTGAATATTGCTGTATTCGAATTCGTAATAGAACGTTAAACGAATCGCACGATGCAAATAAAACGTGACGAATAATATAACGCAGTTCGTCTAATTAAATCCTATAACTAGACGGTATTAGGACGGCGTGAAGGTGGATAAAATTAATGAAATACAATTCATTGGAAAAATAAGCTAATCAACGTAAGCGCCAAAATGTATAAATTATAAATCAACATTTTTCTCTAGTTTTTGTCTTGCCAAAGTTTTCTTTGGTCAAAAGTCCATAACTTCTGTCAATCATTCATCAACGGCATAACTATAAATTATTTATACATCGCAACTATGCAAACGTATTTATTGCGCAACAGAACTTTACCTCAATGATATTTAAAGTATTAAAATAAATTATTTGTACTCAATATGTGTATCCTGTAATCACAATAGAATTTATATATATAAATACTATATAAATTATACTTAAATAACGCTCGATCGAGTAATATAAATTACACCAAGAAAAAATTCATCGTTTTTGATTATAAAGCGAACATAATTCTTGCATTCTTTACCTACAAAAACAATGTTACCCTTTCGTAATGTAGCAACTAATCAACAATTTCGTAAATTAGTTCTTCTGTGTCCATATAAACTTCGGTACAAATACAATAAATAAATTACATTATTATACATTTCATTATTCTTAGATACTTAAGTATTAGTAGATCAACTTTGCTAAAATTGAAATTGCTTCTTCTTAAAGTTTTATATTCTATAGTTTATTACAAGTAGTGTTAAATATTGCACAATGCTTGGTGTTAAATTTGTTATCCTCTAAAAAACTTGTGTATACGATACTCAATTTCTATTAATCATCGATTTTTCCCTTTCATCTCAACATTTTAAATGTTATCGATTATTTACTAAAATAATACTAATATCAAGCTGTTTTGGTCACAAAGGCTTATCAACAATATGTCTTCTATCCTAGCTACGCTAATATGCCAACAAAGTATTTCTATTAAACGTTTTCATATTTCATTTACAGAAGTATCAAATAAGCATTTGATCGTCTGTATTAGTTTCAAAGGCTCTTTCACCAGCTTCCGATAGTGTGCAAATATTCTAAATTCTGTTCTACATATTGTCTATAAAAATGAACGGATACATACGTAGGTACGTAAAAAGGAAGTGTAAAATTTAAATCACATAATAAAACCTGATTGCATTAAAAAATAATTCATAAATATAACACAAACAGATTAGATTCCTTTCTATAACTGTATACAAGTCATGGCTATTATAAAGAAACTTTATAAGCATCGCTAACAGATTGCCTTAGATGAAAGCATCGAAAAATCTTATATCACACGAGCTTTGGAATATTTGCATACAGCCGAATATAATGCAGGTCATATAAGTACAGATAAGTTTTATATATTATATTCCATGCGAATCTTTATGGAAGTAATAACTAAATAATTTAAAGTGATTGTATTTTATCGTACTCATTCTCTTGGTGTCATTATAATATACAAGATTGAATACGAATCTGCATAACCAGTAGTAACCTCAAACCATGTAAATTGTAAGTATGCATATGTACGTGCATATACTTTTAATTCGCTATCAGGACACGTTTTGTACAATTCTATAAATGTTATACTCTTTGTACGAATAAATCTAGCCAATAGTAGATTCATTTAGTCAAATGCAAATCTTATCTTCCTTACATACAGTATTTTCGCTCGCAGGTTCGTCGGAATACACTTTATGTAAGAGAAACATTATGAATTCCTCTATTTTTTGGTTTCTCGCCGGTCTGGACTGTCCTTTCAAATTCAGCCTAATCAGATCTGGATTTTATAAATTGTACGCAATCGTAGTTGTTCATTGATTAATACGCTTAACGAAGCACGCATCGCTGTACTATGTAGTTTACAGAATTGGAGATTTAATACGGTTACACGGTACAAGTTCAATTTTATGCAAAATTCCCAAAGTCTTGTCTCTGTGTGTTTATATTACAATACCCTCCGAATGCAATCCTTAATACTACCCTTTACAAGTGATACTGGGCAATGAGACGCGCGTCAGCCTAACACACCAGATAAATCTAGTGTGTTAGACGCCTGTTTCATATGGTCTCTTGACTGTTGACCGACTGAGAGCTGCGCGAAGTTTTTCGATTGATTGGTTCCAAATAAGCTGCGGGCGCCCATCCTTCTACTCCGGTTCCTATCAATTTTACAAACCACCAACCAGCACACCCAACCTTAAGAAGTTCTAGATTGTCTCCTTCGCGCATTGTAACTTCCGACTGTCCAACTGCACAATAATCAGCTAATGCTACGTATCTTCCACCCTAATTGGATTGAACAATTGCGGGCGTAATATTAACTGCATCTAAACTAATGGCTATACCTTGAAAGAGAAAGAAACTTACAGGAGCCGGGCCAGGATTTTCACTGAACGCATCTTCGTCGTCGGTATTGCTGTTCTCAGAGCTCCAAGCGACATCGTCTTCCGTCGATTGCGAGACATCAGTAATGTGCGATATAACACTGCTACCGTCGACCGAGAGAGTACGCAGAGATCCGGAAATGCTGCCTTGAGCTTCCCACGAAATCGTCTGACGCAAAGGTCTGCAAATAATTCGTTCGGAGGACAGTCATTATTACCGGAGCGTGAATTTTCATGGGCAAATCATCTCACATACTTGTGGTTGGTCTTTCCAAGAGCAGAATTTTGTTTCCCCTTAAGTTCAGCTAATTGGGACATTAGAACACCTTTAATTTGACGCACCCAGGATTGTTTGACGTCAAGGGTGGATGCCTGAATCGTATGTACTTCAGCCCGACCCTGAAGCCAGATTTCGAACCGTCTCGCGTCGCCTTTAACCGATTCGGTCAGCCCGATTTGCGACATCTAATGGAAAAAGTAGAATTATGTATGGAATAAATGGAACGTAATGGAAGTAGTAACGATCTTTTGAAAGTTACCTTCAAATATCTCTTAAAGTGGTAGGTAGCTTTATTATGTGCTTGAGGCTTACTATGCTTACAAAATATAAGAGCCTTCTCGTACAAGAAAATATGACGCTGAGATGGTTTTAACCTGAGAAGTCGTTCTCGCTTACTGCTACTCCAGACACTAAACGAGCCTTGTAATAGGAGCTCGCCTTGTGCATTTAGATCCCCCTAAAAATGGGAAACAACACCGTGGTATAACGATAGAACGATCAGATTTATACGAGGGCCGAATAACATTGTACTTACGCCAAACCCAGTAATCGCAGTCTGATGCATGCTATCATTAACGCATTTTAATACAACTAGCATGCAATCCAAGGCTTCCTGTAATTCGGTGCAGCACGATGGCTCGTCGCTATATTTTAAAAGATCTTTCAGTAACAATTGGTACTTTGTTATACGTTGTACAGGTTTAAGAAGGTACGCAGCAAGAGGTAGCTTGTGGCCAAGCCTCTGTTGACAAGTTGCAAGAAACTGCGGCTCATTCTGTATCTGTTCTCGTAATCTTTCCGATCTCGGGATATTCTGGCAATAGTAACTATACAATCTGAAGAATACTTCGCGCTAGAAATGAATATATTTTATATTAGAATATTCTGTTACGATTTATTAGAAAGTTCTCTAAACGACACTTACCCTTTGTACAAAACATAATGCAACAAGTTCAGTATTTGAAATACAGTTCTCTAGATCTCTTAGAAACGTTTCTCCATGAAAAATGTATATATCTTCTAAATTACCAAACAAAATATCACCTTTTCCCTCTAATGCCGCTGGTATTAAATGAGCCATTGCCTCGTGCGTTAATTCCATTTTGTACCCTTTAATTATAGAGCCTAACTCGGCAACGTAGATTCGTTCGGTTTCAACAAGTTCTGCTAAAACGTGACCGCGTTTCAATCGCAAGGCTTCTATGTCTTTAGACTCGCTTTCGGGCGACGAAGATTCCCCTTCTATAGGACTCATCTCCATCTAGCAGAAGACGGCGATTTAAAATAATCGACAGTTCGGTGCTGGTCAGCTCGAACGTAACAATTTACCTTCGGCATGGTGTTAGCCTTTTTAAGAATCCTTCCAGGTTTTACTATCTGAGGCAGTGATTGTAGTGGCTTGACTGGTTCAGGTGTTACAGTTTGAATTGGTCTCGTTGGTTTAATCAATTGTTGCTTTAGCGTCATTATCCTTTTATCACACATCAAAGACACATCTTCTATTCTTTGCAAAACCTAATGGAGCAATTCCATGAAAGAGGTTTAAAATATTTTACACTCATCTTACAATTTATAGGACGTACGTACTTGGGTAATTAGAGCTTTAGTTTCTGGCATTATAGAATCTTGAAAAATACATCTGGGATGATGGAATTCTTCTGCAGCTTCTATTAACTCTTGCAACTCTTGAAGTGCTTGGTCAGGCGATGTTGCACTATTCTGCGACGCGAGTAACTCTATCCCACGTGTACACCACGTATTCGCCTATTACATATATTACACGCTGTTACAAATGTTACTTTATTTACGTTCTAAAAAACTTGTAAGCAGTTGCCTTATCTATCCGTTCCATGAGTTCTCTGCATTTAGTTAACATGTGTAATCGCCTTTCCAATCTTTGACTTAAGATAGTACAGATCCTTTGTAGTTCTACGCACTTAGGTTCTACAACGTCTGTAGGGCACTGATGCCTTCCAGACAACAGTTGCTGGCCCGCAGATATCACTTCCTCCGCTCTCTCTATGTCTCCCTATAAATTTATGTAATTTTATTCATGTTTAGTCAATGCTAAAAAGAACAAATTAACAAGAAAACTACAAACACTCATTGAACTCTTTTCCACCAAGTGTTCACTGCTCATCTAAACAAGTACTCTACGAAAAAGATACTATCTTACGTGCAGAGCAAAGTGAGAAATAACAATGATATTCATTCTCAAAGATTTATCATGCCAATACAAGGCATGAATCAAATCCCTATTCCTTCTATCTTCTTTAAACAGACAAATGTTTTAACTGACAATACGTATGTGCATTTCACAAGGCAACACCTTTCATAGAGATTTAATTCACTATCCCATAAAGAAATCGTTAAAAGTAATAGGTTTTTTTTTATTTTATCTTAAGGTATAGTAAACATAGAACTCGAAAGTTGAGATACTAAATTATTCTCACTGTATTCAATAATGTATCTATTACAAAATATATGTATTTCGTTGAGTGGATTGCTTACCAAGACCCAAATCCACATGGTATGCAATAAATAGGACTATCGACAAAATGAGGAAAGCGGTGCAAAGTATGTTTGTGCTTTGTATTTGTGCATAATGTGCGTTATATCTGATTGTTCATAAATATATCTAAACCAGAATCAACATTACACAGGAGATCGTTCACAAGTCATACGTAAATATTGCAAATACTTCACCGAAATCTTTCGTCGTGATTTAAATTAGAAAACTGGTTTAGATATTACACCTTGCTGCTTTAAGTGCATTGTAAACATTCTCAAATTTAAAGCCATTATTATTGTATCATTCTTAATTCTTTAATGGTGTGTGTGTGATCAACATTAGTACACGTTATAGTATATCTCATCCGGGGTGGTAATTCTTTTAACATTTACTGGATATGAATGCTATTCTCTTATGTTCATGTAAATATCTATTTAGGCAAACGTTACTTTTATGTACTTTTGTCACTCTGCGCCGTAATTTAGAACAGATGTCATTGTTTAACCATATAGAGAATGATGCAAGTATATATAAAATAAAGGTACATACTCTACATATTCTTTGAAATGCTGACGTGTCGCAAAGTAACTGTTCGACTCTTCCTTGCGTCTCTCCTACTTCCGTCATGTCTTCTATAGTTTTTAAATGTTGGTCCAATGTTGCTTGTAATTCTCTAAAGTCAGCTTCGAATTGTCTCAAGGCTAGACAGTGCCTCAAGCGGGAGCTGTGGTGTGACCAAAACAAGTCGAATGTACGTTCTGTTTCTTCCAGCTGAACGAGTAATCTGAAAGCAAATAACAATTCTCTATACTTCGTTAATGTATGTTCAGTGCACCTGTTTCTTCGAAATCAGATTATTTCGAACCTTTCTACTGCTGCAACGTTTCCTAGTCTATCAGCCGTTCCCTTGCCAGTTAGTTGCCGTACACTGTCCAACAGTGCTTCGCCATGTCTCGCAGCACTTAGAATTTCTTCTTTTAATTCGTTGTACTCAACTTGCTGTTGAGATAGTAAAGATGTTGTTGCAATGGTGTTATTAGGAAATTCAATCTCGGCTAGGCGCCGCGTGAAGGAGTCCAATGCAAGAGATACGTCTTGTGTCATTGATGAAAATTTTTCTAAACTCTAAACACAGCGCAAATACAATCAAAATTTAATACTGTATATACCTCTATCATTTTATAGTTTCCGATCTTACAATTCTGTTCTGTATCCAAGTGTGATGGCAATATGATAAATCACCACCAAGTTGTTCAGTTAGCTGATCTGTATCTACAAATTCATGAAGTTCAGCGATATTTGCTAGAAATATCACTCTAAATTTAAAATCCTCCCGAAATAATTTATTCGAAACTTCCGAAATAGCTTTCTGTAAAAATCCAGCTGGACGTAGAACATATGCTACGTGAACTAAACCGGGGAAAAAACCCTAAAAATAAATAATTACTTGGTCTTACTGATACATCTCTTGTTGCATCGTAAGCGTATTTTTTAATACGTATACTCACAGAAATTTTTAATAACACAGTTTTCACAGAGTTCCATTTATCATTCCTTCTATCGATTATTAAATGGAACCCCAGATCAGCTTCTTGTAAACTAAAAATCATTAAAAATAGATTCTAATAACAATTCTTCACAGAATAAAAGTTTAAAGAAATCTTAAATCTTACGTTGGCACAGAAGTGAGATACAGCATGAGACGTTGGTAATCCAAGTCACATAAATTGTGAAAATTCCCATTGTCGGGAAAAGTAATTATGGGACAACCTTCTCGAGTTTTCCCTCCTGCGCGTAATACATAAAATACATAATTATAAGCAGCAACTGACAATTAAAAATTACTTCTCAATGATACTAGCGAAATTTTTCTCCGTTTACCTGCTATGATAGCATACTGTGACTGGAGAAGGTCCGCAACATCTCGAATTGCCAGATCTCCATTTTCAATCTCACCAGTCATACTCTCTACATCTTCTGCAAAATGTAAAACTGATTGAATTGCATTAGATAGATTTTATAGATTAACACAAATTACATTGTAAATCTACACGGCGTTGCGGATATATCATAAAATAATTATACTATCACTTTACATTCACACATAGCACTTATATTTATATTATTCAAACTTCTAAATAACATTGCTACGCGACTATACAATTTTATAACTGCCACTTCATTGTTTTAAATCTTTAGTATTGTAAAATTCACATAGTACATTAATGAATAAGCTTCATAAGCTCTTTCTAGCTTAAACGTAAGTTTATATGAGTTTAAAGGAACTTCTTTAATTGGTCTACGATTCTAGGAATATTATAATTTGTACCGGTGATCACTTATGCAATATTTACTGTATATAAATGTAAGACCTCAAAGTGCACTCATATGACCTTGCTGACTCCATCTAACAGAAACAGTTTCCTGTCGTACCTACAATATTTCTTCTGTAACTGTAAAGCAAGAGGCTCTCAAACTTCAAATCAGCACAGCATGCAAAGGGAGACTTTTTCCATACAAGAAACAAAAGATACTGTATTTTGGAAGTAGCAAACAAATAATAGCTTTTTATATCGACAATTAATGCATCATAGATGGTGCTTGAATTTAAACTAATGATAGCTGATTAATCTTTAAACTGTTAATTTATTTTGTCGTTTGAGAGACACTGGATTCATGATTTTTTAGCTCCTTCATTTACATGTGTGGAATTCAACCGTGATGAGGATTGATTGGAACTTCTGCTTTTAGTCATTATTTCCTCGAAGACAAGCTAGTAAATTGCAAAAATACAAGTTATTTATTGCTTATATCATTTTATAAAGTGTAACACATTAACATAATACAATCACTCGTCAAATTTTTAATGTCTTTAAAGGAGTATTTTATATGATCGACTTTATACATTAGAATCAAATATTCTATAACACAACATAATGTAACAGCTTTAGAATGTACTACATTTAAATGTATATTCTCATTGTTATTGATACTTTTTACGTTAAAATACGGGGCACGAATTCGCACAGAATTGGAAAACAAGTAGAAGAGTTTGCTTAGCATGCTTTAACGATAACGACGCTAATACGTATCACCGAATGGTTATAAGTTACGACTGCCTGCCTTTTAAAGAGACCATTCCTCCTTTTATGCAAGTAATACTATCTTTTTAAATAAAAGTTAATACAGCGTAATATTTGAAATATTACTTAAATATTTAATTTGTACGAATATACAAATACATTTTACATATATTATTTTCTTAATTATATTAAATATTATATTTAAAGATTTATATTACTAAACGGCATTTACCTTAGCTAAAGTGATAGGCAATGCCGGTTTATTGACTAGAAACCCACTTGTTATCTGATAACTCATTCCACTCTGTAACTTGCTGACTGGGGTCAAAAAATAAGTGTCGCTTTGTCCTGCTTCGCTAGTAATTAATAAAGGTAATAAGGCACCGTCCTCTGTTAGTAAGTCTGCCGATTCAGGTGACTTATCACTCGTCAGATCTTTCCTCTCTAAGTCTACTTTACTACATCCCGGACTTTGCGTACTTTGATTCCTCACTACAAACTCTAACTTCGCAAATTTCACTTGCGGAAACTGAACCTTCATGAATCTCCTGAAGGTGGAATAGCCCATTATCTTTATATTAGGTGATACTTTCCTACAATGCTGTACGTACAAGTCGTACACTACTTTGCGCGTAATATCCGATGGAAGGTGTAACTGCGAGCTCTTAGCAACCTTAGTCTTTTGTTTTGTTTCCTGGAGTTCGATAAAGTGTTTCAAAAAGTCTGTGGCGATTTGATAGATATTTAAAGAAAATGTATTATGCGGAATTTTCCCGTGGTTGCCGTGAACTCGTGGTGTGACACCATGGGTCATCAAATGTTTCCTAATCCTCTTTATTTGGTAATGAGTACAGTTTTCCAAGTACAAAAAAGCATCTAAACAAACTCTTCGACCCTGATACACATACTGTGCGCGCAATCTACGCCGCTCTGTGTGCCTTGCCGTTTCGTACGGATTTGTTAAGCACGCCATAGTAACGCCCATTAAATACATGTCATGTTCAGCCTTTGTTAACTCCGCAATATTTAGTCTGTGCCGATACACCGACTCAGGATTAAGACCCTTGAAGCACTGGTCGTCTTGACATTCGCATCCCCGCTTGAATCGTTCCAATACTTGCACCGGGCTATCCTCTAATCTCGTGGAATCGTAAGTCGACTCCCCTTCGGGCTTGGGTTTCTTCACTTTAATTTTTGTCATGGTCTTCTTTGGCTTGGAGGGAATGCTCGTCGCGTCTTTGAGTGCACCCTGTAATATATTAAAAGTTTCTATGTACATTGTACGAAATCTAATGGATGAATCATTACACTACTACTTTATGTTCCAACAGCAAACTTTGCTATACTCTTCACAGTAATGCAACACTTACCTTTCCTGTGGTCTGCGTACACGTCACTTCGTCATTGACTATACATTGACAGTTAGATAACTGGGTCTTCTGTTTTTTATCACACAAAGCGTCTTGAGATATTACAATCTCTGCTTGCACTTGCATCTCATCTTTCTCACACAAATTAGCATCCATGTTTCACAGAATATTGTACTACGACGTGCCTTTTAACACTCTATATATTCTGTTAAACAGGAATATTTCGATCACATAAAACATACTATCAAACACCGTTTAACGAAAAGGCAGGAGCAGAGAGTCGTGTATTTACGAAACACTGGTATGGCAAATATTTGGACGGTGAGCAGTCTAAACAAATGATCAGCTGATTGAAATGTCACTTGTAGGCCCGTGCCAATTATGATATTTGCTCAACTAGAAATCCATTAGGGGCAGCGAATTACGGCGATAAAGAAGCGTGTGTCGACGGTTCTTATGTAAATGGGAAACGAGCGTGGATCTATTTCTGTGGTTGCCCTTAAAAGCAAAGGAAAAGGAAAAGAAGAGATGCGTTCGACACCGACAAGGTTGAGAATCACTATCAATCACGATGGCTTCCCAACTTTGATCTCTACGGGCACGTAGCAACTCAACATTCACTTACCTTTTCTCAGCTTGACTTTGTGATTGGCCACGCGAAGTCAACTACAAAATCTTTCGAAAGATACCGCATTTGCGATTGTGTGCGTTAAACGGTAGAAATTTCTTGTAATTCTCGGTATACCGGTTGATATAAATTACCACGCTCGATGATATGGCGAACGTAGTTCTTAAATGTCGCGTGGAGGGGATAACAGGTCCAGTCCCGTATAAACGGAGCCGTCTCCACGTTACACTCGCACGAGAGCGTATCCAAAATGTTTGGCCAAACTTTACCAGCCTATTCTATTAATTACCCTCATACAAAAATTCCGCACGGATATGGGTCCTCGAACACTTTTTCTTCAAAGAATAAGCAATAAAAGTTGGCTGACGAACTCCGACATTTTCCAGCCACGTGATTAATGGACAATGGTAGTAAAATTTGGGCGAACATTTCGGGGACACCCTGTATATAAAAGAGTAACCCATAAGTATGTAATTTCGTAATGTGTTCCGAATAATTGTTATCGTTTAAGTAATGTAATCACATCGTTGCATAAATTCTTAAGCAGCCACCGAATACATATATGCAGATGCACATGTACGTATACGCATAAGTATTCATAAATAAACATGTACGCATAAAAATAGTGTGTGCGGTATAAAATGAACAAACTTTCGCAGCAAAATTGGTAGGTAAATTTATTCCGGGATAAGTTAATAATTCATCGTGTTATCGATTATCTGTAACGCGGGTACTTGTTGTGCCTAGCATGTAAACAAATAATATACTTCTATAAATCAATAATCTGTTTATAGTTGAAACGAGCTCATAAAAGTAAGGTCCGCGATAATAAGCTTCGACGTTATTAATATCTATTCACGACGCCTTAATTTAGATGGTATATTTTAATTAGAGAAACGCGTGAGCCAAACCTGCACATTTCGTGGAGCAATGCTGATGACAGGGACAATTGCAGCCGTGCGCAGACTTTCGCCGAAGAATCATATCGCGGTTTCTTTTTATTTCACAGCCGAGTTTTTGTACGTTGCAAAATGTCACGCTGCGGTACTATCAGCGAGATAGGTGTTAACCAATTTAGTGTATCGTTGGTAAAACTATTCCGTTACCGATGCAGCGGGCCAGGCTAATGCATTGATTTTAATGAAATCTCGCGACGCTGGCGAACATTGTAGCCTGCACTTCCGATCAACTGTATAAGTACACCCCAAATATTACGAAGCAACTGCAACGCCTATCACTCCGCGGGACGAGGATGAACCGTGACTGAGGAATCCGATTATAGCTCAGCATTGACCACGTGATTCGTGGATATCTATTTGACCGTGATAAATTTTATCGGCGTCTCTTTACACGGCTACGAAATGCATCTTGCTACCCCTGCAGTTTGCGACTCCACAGCATGAATAGTTGCAACACAACGGGCGACGACCTCTATCGCAGCCTAACCGAGACACGACGCCATAATGCCGCTATACGGTGGAGGTAAAGACAAGACGAAAACAGCCAATCACAGAACACTCGATTCTCAAAGAGGGGTAGCTGCACGTGACTTGCAGCGTGTCACTGTCAACCCGTGTGATTAAATCGAAGAGAATTTAATTTTACTCGATGATCGTCCCACCGATATGTTGGAAACGTATCTAATCTCCGAGGACACTCCTTTTAGCTTTTTAAAACTTCCCTTGCACTTTGTAAATTTATGCCTCGACGACGAAAGCGTGAAAATACAATTAAAAGAAACCTAACACCGGGAAAGATGTAGCATTTGACTACGTAATAATACGTACGAACTTATACGAGCTGCTTCTTTATATAACAACGACTGCGGATGAGATGACAGTGTAAGTTACATTTACATACAGTTATGACGAAGGAGTGTGTTATTAAAACTTCAAAATGCAACATCGTATTACACTTGACAGATAGTATGACTTTGTGACCATTTCCATGTAACGATTTTGGAAACAAAAGCACCGTGTGTAAACATCTATGCGACTGTATTTGGAACCGCTAGTGTAGTCGAAGGTCGGGTACACCGAAATGTGCGAGAAACGCCCGAAAAATCAATCGACAACCGCGGAAAATTGTACGTGCCTCCGTATAGATGAGAAAGGAAGAGAGACAGAACAGTGGAAGGCAGGCAAAATTCAAACACGATGGGAGAATAGAACGTGACGAAGTTACAGCGGAAACTCACCAGCCTCCAAGATCTCGAGATCCAGGTTGCCACTCCGACTGTGGCTGATGCTGCTGCTGCAAGCATTGTAGCTGGACCTGTGGGACTCCTCCATAGCGCGGGAGGCACTGCGTTTGAACTGTTCCAGAAAACTGTCTATTTGATTTTCGATGCTGGTCGGCGAGCTGGCCATCTTTTTGCGCGCCACTCCTCGGTGAACGTCAACGTGCAGGAGATGGAGGCGAGAGTTGATCTCATAAGGGGCGAGTGTTGGTGGCCGCCGCGACTGACTCCGGCCAAATGACTGGCTACATTTTACGGCGTCGAACGGGCTACTCCAAAATCAGGAGGATTATAGCGCACCGGCGAACGTATCGTTGCAATTTCGACCGCTGCCGTACCTTCTCCTGCTACACGATGCATGTTTGTTTGTCGTCGAGAGGAACGCCCGGAACTGAAACGACGCATCGCCTACCGCAGTGTTTTCGCGGCAGGTGTCGCGAACGTCTATAAAATTCGCGCGCATGGACTGTCCTGTCTCCATTAAACTGCGCTTGCCTCTTCCTTGCGACTTCAATTTCGTATGCGATTTGAAAGCTGCGGTAAGTGATCGACTGAATGCCTTTTTCAATAAATATACATATTATTTAAATTCACTTGAATCGTCACAATTCTTTGTGATCGCACGACACTAAACTTGTCTGCAAGACACGCGCCGATTTTGACAACTGTCGGCAGGGTCATCGCGGAATAATTATTCTCATTAATTAATTCGACAAGTAGACAAAACGAGTGGTATTGAACGTTTTAGATATTCTAGTTAGATACGAGAATTTCTTTATTACTTTGATAGAATACGAGTATATTGCATTTCCCTGGGTGGGTAAAAATCATTTTTCACCATATTTAATTTCAATTCTAACCGCTAGTAGGATTGCGATCGAATGCCACTCGGAATCGATAATATTGCAAGCCACACGAAAATGGTAAGGGATGTTCAATGAAATATTAAATTAGGCTTCAACTGCTAGGAAAGTGTTCTTATTCCATAATATAGAGTACTGACACCACGCTACTCGTAAAGGTGGTGGAAAATGAACAAAGTAATAGAAAAATGTTCATTATTCTGTAATCTATTGTCTGTGTTGTTTGTGGCTGTGCTGCAGACCTTGCGGCCGATAATACAGAACTTTGGGTGGCGCTCGGAAACTGGCGGTGGGGAGAGCACCGCGGTTTGGAAGGAGTGCTTCGAGTCGTCACTCGTGTTGTAGCGCTGATGAAGTGCGTACGTCTTTTTGGCAGTTGTGTGGGCATCGGCGAGTGTTGAGTGTGTTGTAGAATCGGTCCGTTGAAAAAGAAACAGAGATTCCTTCCAGCCATGGGTGGTGAGTACACGAATCTCTCGGTGCACAATCTCCGTTCTTTTTCCTCTCGCATGGCCATGTCCCGACCTTAAGGTTATGTTCATTGAAAGTTCATTTGGGGTGTGTGATAACGTCGCCGGTAACCGGTCTTGACCCAATGACCTTCATACGATTTATATCTCCCATATACAACGAGCAATAACCTCTTAACGCCTGCGAACGCGTAGTTTTATTCTGCCCCGTGATAGCGTGATTTTTTCGTCAGGCAAGAAAAAAACTATACCCCCGTCGCAGCTTTTTCTCTTCTTTCCGTCCACTTTCAAACGCGTGCGTTTCGTTTTATTTTATTTCTCGGAACGATCGGCCCGATTCGCGCTCGGTTTCGTCCTACTCCTGCGAGCGCATGCGCCCGATTCTTTTTGCTTTTTCGTAGAAACTTGGCGCCAGTTTAATATTGTCCACTTGTACCATTATAAACAAGCGGACGAAACGCAGTAATCTTGGCTGCGTTTTAAAATCGCCACGATCATAAACTTCCAAGCACATTCGCTATTGCTTTCTTCTTTCCGAGAGAAAATCATTTTGCAAACGTGGAGAGTTCTATTTCCGAGAACGTAACTGGCGGCCATATTTAATGCCCTAACGTGACAAGACAATTTAAATAGCAAGCATTATCAAATTATAGTTGCTTTTTCAATACATCTCGATTTAGGGTCTGTTTAGAGTAAAATACCAGAAGCCCTTGGCGAGAGAGAACATTCCCTGTCCAGCAATGAAATTCATGCGATTTCTATCTTATTTCATACTCCAAGGATTTAATTAATTAAGCAGCGCGGTGCGAAGACACTTCGCGCCTCCCTTTTTTCATTAGACATCGGATTCCTTATATATAAAATAAGATAACTGTCGGCGGTATTCCTACCGTTTATTCTTAGACGTCTGGGGGAGAAATTGCGGCTCTCTGCCAAACCTCGTCGTCTATCTTTCTATATTTATTTCGCACGCGGCGAAATTTGCCTCGACTTTGTCAAAAATTTCCCGCACCATAATCCCACCATGCATCTCCCGTAAAAGAGAAAAGAACGGAAGTATTTCTCTTTCTATCTCCATGCCAGATAAAAGCATTTATCGTTGCTTTTTGGGGTAATTGCTCTGAAAACCAAGATTTCCATAATCACTTACCATAATCACCACGATATTAATATACGTACCGATCGTCGTTCAAACGATTATGTAACGGGATTGATACAACGCTCGCCAAATCTCCGTTAACAGAAAAAAACTCGACGAATAAAGACCCAATTTCGACTCGCCGATTCGCAGGAACAGAGTAGAAATATAAGCATCAGATTTACGAACAGAGTCCCGAATAAAAAGCGTACCGTCGCTGGTGTGGGAGTTGACGTTACGCTAAACGGAAGCTCGCATTGTTAAGTTCATTGTACCTCGATTGACGCAGGGCAGCCAAGTACCTATTTTTATATAACTTTAGTCTTGACCTTCGCCTGGGCTGTGCTCGGAATTCTAGTTCGAAACGTTCTTCGAGACACGCTCAGCCGGCACAGGCGCAATTCTCGTAGAAAAAAATTCCCACTTCAACTCAAGAACGCAGCTGTTCTTTTTATCTCGTTACCTTAATTCCACATTCGTCGCGTTTAAAATAGGCACAACACGATCCACTGCCGTGTCCCCGCTGGTCTCGCAATTCTCTCGAGTTCCATGTCTCACGGTTGATTTCTACTGGAGTTCTCCCCGTTTCTCGCACGAGATATAAAATCAAGCGGTTGGTATCTGCGTGAAGCCACAGAGCAACCCTTTGTAGCGGAAACTATTTTGGGCCAGGAGACACGGTACGCGCGCCTAATCAAAGGGTGTCCTGTGTAGCGCATACGTTGTACTTTGTTACAAGCTACCCTCGTGTATGTAGGACGAATAAGTTGCTTCCGAAATTTAGCAAAACAGTTGCCCCGGTGCGAAGGTCAAGCCCCCAAGAGCGCGGAGTTACGGTGATCTGAATTTTATAAAACGGAACCCACGAAATCCTCGTGTCCCATTTCTAAGCGGCAAGTTGGCGCGATCGGGGATTTATCTTCGTCTAGCTGGAAGATAAGAGTAACAACAATGGTTACTCGCGCCGCTAGTACGCGGAGAAAGTGTCGATTCGTAGGCGTGCATGTGTCACCTGTCTGTACGATCGTATAAGGAAATCTGGTTGGACTTGGGGAGACAAGTGCTTGACCTAAGGCAAGGTATATGAATGCATTTTGTACAAACGCGAGGCTGGCTTGCTATTATAAGCTGGTCGGCTTGTATAAATATAAACCTGTGTGGCACTCTGCCTCTCGGGTTTCGTCTGCGTATTACAATATACGAGAAGCCGAGCACCGCGTTTCTCATAGCCAACATAAATGTCCCGTTGCTCGTCTTTTTCTCACCCCCCTGTTGCCTTTACACGCTGCGAAAATACCAGACGCGTGACCCGTCCCAGCGACACCTCGTCCTTCGCCGAAACTTCGCCCGTGCTCGAGGGTTTCTTCTCCAGCCATCGACGGGCCTGCTCCTTCGCTCTTCCGTGACGAAATTCTGAAATAAACGTGACCAATTTACCGTGGCCTTTCAGCTTAGAATTTACGCGCCCGAAGTTAGAAACAGAAGCTCGAAGCTACCGTACCGAGAACCCTATTTAATTCGTAAGGATCCGATACGATTGAACGACTTAAGTTTCGCTGTAACACCGGTAGCAGAAATCCGAGCGTTTCCCCCTGTATCTATTTTCTTTCTGGCTTCGCTCTCTCCCCCCTTCTTTCTAGAGCCGTGACTCGTCGCTGTCCCTTTGCATTCACTGTATTTAATTTTACCAGCGCCTTCGATGCGCCTCGCGCGGTGGCTACTCGGACCCGAAAGCAGATGAACCTGATAAACAGTCGTGGCAACAATGTTCTGCGGGCAAAATATTCTTTTCAAGCCAGAGCACGCGAAGAATTCAGAAGATAGTTTGATACATGTACTTACATGTCGTGACATAACGTTTTAATCAGTCTTTGAACTTCTACCGGAAACCTAGAATTTCGTCAGGCATTGAACGTATTGATAAACTTGTCTTGCTGATAGCGGGCCGAACCAAGATTGCCGTAATTCGCGTGTACGTCTGCGACATTCTGAAACCGAGCCATAAGAATCCAGCCGTTAGCCCAACCGAGCGGTCCCTCTATCATCGGATTAACTGAAACATTTTTTACAACCACGGACCCGAGCATCGTTTTCGCGATCGCGACGATAAGCTCGCTAGAGTACCTAACGTCGGTAACTCAATATCTTATTCAATGTCGATACGCAACCATTCCAGAAACTTGAACGTTACATTTTCAAGGCTCGAGGTTACACGGAATAATTCTAGAATTGTTGCATGGCATGATCGTGTGGTATATTTCGTAAAGCCTCAGTTGCGCAGTAAAGCCTGAGAGGAGTTGATAAAATCGTTTGGGATATTGTCAGAGTTCGGTATACAATTACACATATAATTACGATGATGGACATGGAAATAGAAATATTTTTTACGTCTTAGCTCTGCTGATTAAGTAGGTAATTTTATATAATCCTGCGAGTCTATTCACTCAACACCAACATTATCTGAGGCCTGCTTAAGCGGGAAGGATTAGATTCGGTAGATCGCTACGATGATAGTTGAGACTTGAAGGGTTCGGTAATTCGTTTAATATTGATGTAATGAAGTAGTGAACGACGGAATGATCGCCTCTATCTTAGTGTCCATGTTATCTGCTGCCGCTTTGCTTGTCTGTACCGTTCGGAATAATTGTCTACGGTTTTGTTTTAAGGAACCAGGTCACTAGTGTCTAATAACGCGGCGAGCTAAGATTTAAACAATATAAAAAAGCTGTAATTAATTTCCGAGCTCTGTATAAGTTGATCTTAACTCTCCTATGTTACAATGAATCTTCGGAAGGGAGTACATAAAAGCTGAGAGTACTTTGAAATTTTATATTATTTATGCAACGTCGAGTAACGACTATGAAGCAGCTGATAACCAATTATCGTAAAGGAGCATAGTAAATCATTTCTTTCTTCCTTTTTTTTTTTCATTTTCTGATTATCCTATCTGGTGGATAATATTCTGTGCGCGGCATTCAGATAATGACTAAAAATAGAGCTTTATCCAGGGAAAACTAGAGCCAAATTTCTCGAGAGTCCGGCGACGGTTATCGAGAAGGTTGAGATGACATTCGTGAATTAGAAATAGAAAGCGTTATAAATAAAACGTGTTGAATTTCGCAGCCGCGAAAAACAACGCATTTTGGATCGTTTACGTTGGATCTAGCGGATCTAGTCACACGCCCTCTCCTATTTTTATCGGCCCTCGTTTCTCAAATTGCGCACTTTATAAACCGCGAGCGCAGACGATCTGAAAAAGTCGCTCACGAATAATTTACTTCGTGTTATTGAACAATCGTGTGGCACTCGGAGATTCATCCACCCTCCTGTTACCATTTCCAACTGTTTATTATTAACCGAGCAGCGTTTACAGTGTTAGCTAATTATTATAATTGTTTTTGGCTTTACGTAATCATTAGAAATGATTAACGACGAAGTAGAGTCAATGGCACCCGCGGAGTTCAAAGTGTTATCTCCGCTGAACTACATATACCGAGAGAAAAATGCATTCTAATTGGCGCCGTATTGATGATGTAATATCGAAAACAATTATTTAGGAATCGATGTCCCAGCGTCTGTGAAGTTAATTTCACCCGCTGCAGGCTGCTTATCTCAATTTATATGCATAACGATACGGTGAATACCAACGCGTTATCAATTAAAAAGGAATATGCATGCACGCGTCGTAATTTACAAACACGTGCGTGAGAGAATATCGGTCAATTGGTTGTTCTTCTTTTCCCCTTTTGACCATTCTGTATTATTTTCCCCTCGAATCGTATTGTTGTTTCGTCTAATCGGGACGCGCATAAAATATTCTTAACAATGAATACTTTGTTAACCGTAGGATACGCCTGGGTTACACTGGCTACCAACGATGCCTACTCCTTGGGCGCTTTAGTTCTGGCACACTCTCTACGTCGAGTTGACACCGTACACGAACTAGCCGTCTTAGTTACTCCCGGAGTAACGGAAACGATGAGGTGGGCGCCCGACTTGTTACCAATTCCGTTCATAGGCACCGAAACGCTACTTAATCTTTCCATCCGTACAGGGAGAAACTGTCAGCCGTCTTTTCCGTTGTTATGGAAGTAAACGTACTCGATTCGAAAGACGAAGCTAATTTGGCACTTTTAGCTAGACCAGAACTGGGTATTACATTTACCAAGCTGCACTGTTGGAGACTGACTCAGTATGAGAAATGTGTATTCCTTGATGCGGATACACTTGTACGTGTTCAAAGCAGCTAATCGCAAATTGAGGTATTTCGCTTTTCAATTTCAAGTCGCTAATCCATCTATGTTAGGTTGTCAGAAACTGTGATGAATTATTCGAACGAGAGGAACTCTCCGCTGCTCCTGACGTGGGCTGGCCCGACTGTTTCAATTCTGGGGTATTCGTGTATAAACCGTGTCAACAAACTTTCGCTTCTATTACCTCGTTCGCTGCTGCCAAAGGTTCGTTCGATGGCGGCGATCAAGGTTTATTGAACATGTACTTCAGCGACTGGGCCCGAAAAGACATTTCCAAGCATCTGCCGTTCATCTACAATATGTGCTCTACGGCTACATATTCCTACCTTCCTGCGTTCAAACAGTAAGGAAATGTATTTCGATATGTGGGTGTATAAGAGGATAAAGTAACTATAGATACTGTTTATATTTTAGATTCGGAGAGGATGTTAGGATAATACATTTCATTGGTATTACAAAACCGTGGTTACAGTACTTCGATACTTTAACTGGTATTGTCCAACCGCCGATGGGTTCTGCACACTTGCAACCGCTGCTACAGTTATGGTGGAACATATTCTGCGAGAAAGTTCACCCTCACTTATCACCTGTTATGGTAAGTGTACATAACCGTTTGAGATTAATACGACGCGCCGACTCGAAGGTTTAACTAGTCATGAGTGTAAGACGCGATACTCTTTAAGCAAGTTTGTACATTTCTTGTGGTTAATTGTACTTTACACTAGACTGAACCGTGAGGTTTTAATTTCCGAATGTAAGGTAAAGCGATAAGCTATTGAGTTGAAGCATAATCGAGAAGGTAAGGTAGTACGCTTTCGTTGCTCTTGTGTAGCGTGCCATTCACATTGTAAAATTTTTCTAGTTAGAATTAGCATAGATAGCATATCACAAGCACAATCATGCATTACTACATGCTTGATTAAGTATGATTGAAACTGTATATATTGCACATAACAAACATAGAACCACAAGATTATTATGAAAGTAATATTTAGAAGTAGCATTATAATAAGAAGCGTACGTAGAAGTTGTCAGAAAAGATTTGTAACATATTGGATGACTCTTTGATCGAGAATACCTTCTTCCTGTTTTGCAAAATTGAATGTGCGCTTAGCGATTTTAAGTAGCAACGCTAAAAAGTAGACGTGATCTTGATTCTTGATTCAGAAGCTACTCAACAGTAATCGATTCAATTTTGCAGATCTTAGATACATTTACTATTATTTACTATGACTGTTATTTTCTAATATAATTTGGTTTTTGTGGCATTTAAGGTGCATTTTTGGTTTTTTTTTTGTAACATAATCTTGAATATTGCTATTAATAGCTGAAGCGATATGAGTGATGTATTGAAACTGAAAGGAAATAACTTGTAAAATTTTATCAAGTTTTCAAGGAATTTCCAAAGTATCATAGCTATTAGTACTTGTACTTAATTTTTTTTTTGTAGATCAGTGTCCATTTTTTTCTTTCATTACATCACACTTGTAATATACGCATTTATGGTTTACGATTATTTGAATTCAGATGTGTGACTCATTTCGATACATAAGCAAATGGGTTAATGAACATAAATGTTCAGCATGTGCAGTAATAGTTATACATATTTCGCTGTGTATTAACGACTCGCAGAAGAAGACACTTAAAGATTCGAAGCGA
Source organism: Andrena cerasifolii (assembly GCF_050908995.1). NCBI lineage: Eukaryota > Metazoa > Arthropoda > Insecta > Hymenoptera > Andrenidae > Andrena > Andrena cerasifolii. The sequence goes on along the minus strand of NC_135131.1, from coordinate 10,523,165 downwards.
GGAGTGCTGCTCGGTTGAAAATCAATCAGAAAAATGGACACTGTTAAATTAGTTTTCTACTAACCAACTGAATGTGCATTTTTCTGTTTTGGCATGATGCTTGCATAGGCCACCAGCACATTGGCACCAATTTGGCACGAATTTTCTCCTATGCCTTATCAATCCCCTGCTCCAAAACCTCCCGTTTACACAGACATACAAGACAATACACAAAGCGACATTTATTCAGAGACACCAGATTTCTCAGAGTTTAAAGATCCATGGGAAAACTATTGTATACAGAATGATCCAGTTATCAATAAAAAAGAAGACAATAATGAAACTGAACAGTATTATTCCACGATTGACAGATCTTCACCCATAACTGTGTTACGCAATGAATTTAATTCTGTAAAGTTGGCTCAACAGGCTCATTACGAATCCCCGCTAGAACATAATAGAGAATCATTCCAGCAGCAACAGTACAACGAATACCGTGCTCCTGCCGTGCAATCTAATAAATTCGTTAATGAAAATAAGCAACAGAATTCGTTTTTTCACTCCGAGAACACGCCCAGCACAATAGGTCACTCTAATTACTGGGGGAATCAGCACATTACAGAGAGCTATGTACATAGTGCACAGAATCATCATTCCAGTGAATCTCAGCACCAACATCAGCATGTTAACCACCAACATTCTTGCAATGATAGTAACGCATCTTTATCTGAAGGAACAAAGCAGCATCAACATGTTGAGCATCGTCCTGCTTATCAGCATTCTAGCAATGATAGTCATAAGTCATTGCCAGAACAAGTAAGAGAGCATCAACATGTTGAGTATCAATATATATACCAAGATTCTTCTAATAATAATAATGACAAACCATGGTCAGAACAAGCGAAACAGCATCAGCACGGTGAGCCTCATGCTGATTATCAACATAATCAGCACCACGTGCATGATTATCAACATAACCAGCACCATGTGCCTGATTATCAACATAATCAGCACCACGTGCATGATTATCAACATAACCAGCACCACGTGCCTGATTATCAACATAATCAGCACCACGTGCATGATTATCAACATAATCAGCACCACGTGCATGATTATCAACATAATCAGCACCACGCGCATGATTATCAACATAATCAGCAACACGTGCATGATGACGTAAACAAGCAACAACCCCCTCAACATCACGAGCAAGAGAATCACATTGTTCATTCGAATGAGCAAACTAATTTTGTATATAGAAACCATGAATCCTTAAATGACAAGTTTCGCCACGAACAAGCTGCAGAAACTGCTGTAGCTCATCAGAACGATTATTCTATTAAAGAGAGTGGTGAACGAGGTGAAAATATAAACATTACAGACGAACGGACTCATACACAGATATCTACTAGCCCTCATCCTGTTTCCAAACCTTGTACAGATACCCACAATGTAGCAACGCAATCTGACCCACATGTAACGGAAGACAGTTCAAATGTAAGTAATTGTTCCCACATACTTCTCTTCAAATTGCATCAAAGTTAAAAAGATTACTTTATTATATATGTATATATTTCTTATCATTTTCTATAGCGTTTATATCCTATTTATACTTATGAAGCTACAATTTCATTGCATTTAATAGTTTCTGGGACATTACTTGCAGTTTTAATGCTGTTATTTATTTTATTCTTCACAGTTTTTTTAGTTCCCTCAGCATTATCCTACAATCATACCGATATATAAAGTAACAGTTTTTGCTTTAATACTTGTAGAAAGGGAGTCTAACTTCCTCCAGTTTATAACACAATCTATTATTATCATTTTACTAATTTCTGCTACGTTCTCTACATGTTTGTGATACATGCACTTGTATGTATATTTTAACAATCGCATATGGAAACCGTGTAAGGTACCCTGTCAGAATAAGCCCTGTGAATACACACTGAGACAATATTAGTCCTGTTACGATTTATACAAAAGATTATTCCTGTATTGCATCTCAGATTCATTACACCGCAAATAAATTAAAAGGAAAAGTGTTTCTCTTTGATTTTGTAGGCTGGTCTTGCCGGTGCCTTGGCTCAAATGACATTGGGTGAACCCAGAAGTGCTGCGCAAGTTGCACTAGAAGAACACATGCGAAAGCAGAGTTGGGAACAAGGACAGATTGATTACATGGGCCGCGATAGCTTTGACAATATCTGGAAGAAAATCTGCGAAACGCTTGCTCTCGCACCGCCGCGATTACCGTCTCCTCCTAAGGTAAATTAATTTACCGAGATGTGACACAGAAGTGGGATTAACGTCCAAGCATAATCGGGACCCAATTTATAGGAAACAGAAAAGCCTGCGAAAACTGCGACCGATGAGACTGCTGAACCTACTGAATCTATTGAATCTGCCGAACCCACTCAAGTTACTCAACCGATCGAAGCTGCGGACGAGGTGGATAAAGGAACTGGTATGTTTTACTTTTGTACATAAAACTTGCCAAATCAGTAATTCAAAAATTAAATGTAAAAGACAATTTCACTTTTGGCTCTGAATACGTGTACGTGTCAGATCACATATAATTCCGTTCTTATAAGTAACTGCATATCGAAGAGAGAACGCATAAAAAGTGGATTCTATCTGAAGAAAATTTTGAGCAATGATGGCAAATCTGTAAGAAGTTGAAAGTTAAAGTGCTCATAATGCAAAGCCATTAACTGTTTTCTTAAACACGCTTTGCGATTTTATTTTTTTCCCCCCTTTTTTTTTTAATACAGCATGTGGTTATTGATATTTCAAGATGAAATGTTTATTGTAGGAACTTGATTCAAAACGAAGTTAAGTGGTACTAAATAATATGCTCGATGGTTATAATATTGTTGTAATTTTAAAGAAGCGAAAAACGATATCTTCTTTATACAGTTTATCAAGTTTAAGTGTTTGAAACAGGAACAGAGGACAGCAACTAACAGATCCTGGCGCCATAGCATTGCTACGTCTTGTATTGTCGTTTTGCTTTAATGGGGTAAATATTTTGAGAACTCACGTCATCACACCTGCAATTTTTATAATCATGTTTTTGAATAATTTAAAAAAAGTTTTTTTTCACCACAACTAAACCTATACACAGTATATCTTAAAGTTTACTTCACTAGATTTACATTAGTTTATAATAAATCACGTCCTTTATGGATATTTATATCGTAGATTAGAAATGTTTTAGGTACTTGATTACGATATATACTTGTAAAGCTAAATTTCAAAGATTGAACACATCGCGTATGTATAGACTGTATAGACAATAATTTGGTAACTATTCATTTCATAGAAATCTCATTTGATATACTATTGTAAATTCTTTGAAGTGATTTGCGTGAAAGTAAATAACACTTTTCTAAATAATTGATTAAATACGACTTATTTTAAAAGTACTAAAGAACTGTAATACAGCTTGTTTGTATCTGCTTCGAAGGAAAAAGTACTCGAAATGTTTGGTGCTTGGTATAAGCAATCATTGTGCATGCATATGTCTGTTCATACCGTTTTTTAAACAATCATCTAACGCTTATCTAATGTGCTATGTTAATGTTTTATGTGCTTTAAATTAACAAGGAGCATTCATAATACATTCTCATTTAAGGGCATTTAGCTTTATTAAATCGCATTTAATAAGAGCACTTTCAAAGTAATAACTTCAGTCACAATCATTATACTCTTTGCATTAGCAGTAGAAACTTCAGGTATATGTAGTAGAAAGCAACGTTAGGAAACTAGAACAGCACTTATACATATACATTTAAATCTGTATATAATTTTATTGTACGATGTACACTTAATTATTTTTTATTCCTACGTTCCCTGCCAATCAAATGAATATATAGTACTCAAATTTATTCGGTAGAATAAACCACTGAAGATTCCAAGATGATTTCGATGTTAAAATTGTCCGGCACGGAGCGTACGAATCCGTAACCCTGTAAATTATGTCTTTATGCGTATAACGCGATCGTTTTTTCTTATTTAGCTCAAGCAACCACCAGTCATACTGAAGAACAATCTCTAGTTAACAATGTTCCTATAACAAACAATGATAATATAATATCTAAATTATCTGAGAAGGGTAAACAAGTTGTTGATATTACATCTGCTGAAACGAATGAGAATAAACAGCCAGTATCGGAAGGAGTAACAGAAGATATTACTCAAGAATCGTCTACAAAACCAGAAACAACTGAATCACTCGATACAATTGTAGACCCATCTCCCGCACAACCTTCTATGCAAACATCTCCTGAAAAAATCATAGAAGAACTGAATACAAGTTCGCTGTTACAAGAAGCCTCGCAAGAAACGGCCGAAATAGTTGTAGAAGAACTTTGTGCAGGTTCATTATTAGTAGAAGCCGCACAAGAAACGATTGAAAAAGTTGTGGAAGAACTTAGTGCAGGTTCGTTATTAAAAGAAGCCCTGCAAGAAACAACTCCGCCTAGAGTACCGGCTGACCCGGCCCAGTCTTGTTCAATTGAACAACACAGAGACGAGTCGCCGTGTAGCAAAGATAGTGCCATCTTTGCTGCCCCAACAGAACAACTTGCAAGTAACGTAACAGACATTATAGATCTTCAAATTGCCGTGGATGTAGAGCAACCAAAATCGTCAGATATTAAAGATGAAAAGCATGCGAAAGAATTATTAACTGCTTCTGAAGTCCTTACGATCAGTCCTGTACCAATACAAGTTGCAGAATCCGTTCTCCAAATAGAACCTAAAGAATCTGTATCAGATTCTCAAACGGTGACCGAAGAAGTTCTTTCTTCCACGATCACACCTGTCCACGAATCTGAAGTACCCTGTTCCGAAATCTTAGTAGACGCAGGGAATAAAATACAAGTAAATGGTTCAGCATCTGGAGTTGTTTCTGCGGAAAGTGAGGGAAAATCGAGTAGGGCTACTATCGAAGCTGTAGAAAGCATCGATGCTGTCACTATATTAAGCGAATCGTCTATGCCATCGACAGAAACTTCGCAAGCTTTACCTCCTACAGAAGCACCACTTCTCACAGAAACATCTGCATTACCTTCAAGTATTACAAAGAGCACAGAAACTTCAGAGGCACGTGTTGATAAAACTTCGCAACAGACAACAGAATTAGATCAACAGACCAAAGAAACTGCAAGCTGCACTAAAGAAACGAAAGAAACGGAAGAAACAAAGGAATCCACTAAACCTCCATCAGAATGCGTTGTAGCTGAGGCATCGCCGTCAAGCGAGAGTCCAGTTAGGCCATCGAGAGCGAAAGAATTGAATGTGCCTTCGACGAGTGCCCCGGAAACTCCGACACAGGAGTCGAAAGATCAAGAGAAGGTAACGAAGAAGGCTGCAAGAAAGTCTATAGATAAATCAGCATCAGAAGGAGAGCCTGGAGAGACAACTGAGGGTGATAGTACAGGGAAGAAAGCCGTGAAGAAGGTAGTAAAGAAAGTTACGAAAAAGCCAAAATCCAAGCCAGAAGAAGCACTAGATGATGGCGCGCAAGATAGTAATTCCGCTAACAAACCAAAAAAGACTGTAAAAGTTACAAAAAAAGGTACAAAGTCTTTGCAAACTCCCGATGCCCCCGATGCAGCTGTCTCCGAAACTCCATCATCTAGTACTTCCGATACTCCGGTCCCGCCTAAACGAAAGTCTAAAGCCCCGCCAACAAAGCCAGCTGTTAAAAAGCCCGATGTAGAATAGTAATTACTAAACAAGAACTGACAATAACGATCAAAATACTCTAAGGGAAAGTTTCAAAATTAGGAGCCATCGAAACAATAAAGTTGTAAAAGGTGATACTCGCTAGTCTGTTCTAATTTTTTTATATTTTTAATACACCTGAAATTGTATCACCCATAATTTTGATGTTTGAGTGCTTTGGAACTTACTGAGCAACATTATACTTCAATGTTATGTTTCGCTTCATAATTTATACATACTTTATTATGTGCCCCCTTTTTAATTAAGTATCAATACTAAATAAAGCTTTTTTTATATTTTATCCTTACCCATCTGTTTACATATATCTCTGAAGGAAAGCTAATACCAATTAGGTATAACGCTCTGTAATTATTATTTTATCAATATATAATACTTTAATATGTATCACGACTAATTCTTCATTCATTTATTAGCTTCAATTTATTTAATATCATTTGCAAGTAGCTGTGATTGATCATCTTTATAATATACACTATTTTGACAAAAAATGCAATACAAAATATATCTGTTATAATTTGTAGAATTATTTCTGAAGAGATCATATCTGAATTCTTTGTGAAATTTATACATTTTATATGTATCAATTTATATCTTTATATGTTTATACATATATATATAGAGAGAGAATGCAATCATGCTATCCTTAGCACGATTTCCTTATTTAAAAAAGCCCAGAAGCATTGAATTTGTTTGAATTACATTCGCCAACATGAAAGCCATTTATTGTTTTATTTATTACCCATCTGAAACTAATCTATTTGAATATGTAAAAAGAAACGCATAAATAATTCAATAATAAAGTTTATTTATACTTATACCGTCTTGTATTACAATTGAATTATCCTTTTTACCTGTGTATTTATTTGAAATGTATATCTACACATATGTTATATATAATATTCCATTTAAATAGCTGCATTCAGCTTTGTGACAAGTATTATACAAATAAAACATGGAGAAATTAATTTTCCTTTCATATTCATTATAATTATAGAACTTATAATGTACTCAGCCTCAATTCCGATGCATGATTACTGAAAGTTCGCGGAGAATACGATGTAATTGCAATTTATTTAAATTAAATACTCTCCATAAATGCTGTATCAATCGATTTAATTAGGGCGATCGTTAGGGACGAAGTTAAACAGAATCTTGTATTAGAATTAAAAGAGCAAGTAACGACTTAACGTAACCTTTCGGTGTTTTAAATACAATATTGTTTATTTCTTTGCAATAATATCTGAAATAACGTCACATTGGATATAATCTAGGCTCGATGGACGGAATACCCCTGCTATAGGGCAACCCGCGTCCCGCACAGCGCCGCAAGCTTGCGCTGAACGTAGACGCGAGTCTGTACCGTAAGTATAGACGCAGCAGTTCTGCGTCTCTACACTCTATACAGTCTTTTCCAGTCTCATCAGAATGGTCGCTTGTGCAGGTGTTCCATGAGTGACAAGTACCCGAGTTTTCCAACTACAAGAGGATAAACGCGAAATAATGATTTGCCGCAACTGAAGTGAAACCGAGATCGGTGTAATGATCAGAGAGATGGCTGATGATGAGGCCACGCAGGCCACTAACGACGACGCGAGTGAGTGTAAAAGATGCGCGGTGCAACTTGGTTACTGGTCCGATCCATTTATCAACTTGTTCGTGAAACAAAGTGCACGAAAAACGCCCGAAATCAATCGGGGCTACTACGCGAGAGTGAAGGGCATCGAGGGTTTCGTTGACAAGTTTCTTAAGGTAGGCGACTCGAGCCGAATCCCGTGGATTTCTCGCCACTCGAGACCCCCGAAATTGGCATAACCTAGTAAGGCGCGATAGAAACAATCCGGGATACAGCTGATTTGAGTATAGCAAAGGACGTGTGCAGTGCCGGAAACCTTGACCTGACCGAGGCCCTGTCCTAATTTCCAAGGTCCCCCTTTTATCGTAGAACAGTAATATAGGTTGACCTTATATACAGCTGTCGGGCTTTCTGCCCCGCGGGAATAATAAATACGAATACATTTTACAATCGTTGAACAACTTTATCGCGACACTCGTTCGGAAATGAAAATTATAAAATCATTTTGCTTTCTGGTTCGAGCGATGATATTAAAAAGGAAAGAAATGAGTACAATACGAATTAATTCTTAAGGTGGAGGTAGAATTTCTACACGTCTAATTTATTAAAATTTCTGCATTTCGTCAATATTTAACCAGCACGGAATAGGAATTATATGCACAAAGAAGGAGGCAGCTGAATATTGATTACATTTAAATAAGGAGGGAATTAATTTAGAATATTAATGCAGCTAGCTGGTGAGAAAAGCCAGGTGATAAACTTGGGTGCTGGATTCGATACCCTTTATTGGAGACTCAAAGAGACGGACAGGAGTCCGGCAAATTTTATTGAACTTGATTTTCCCAGCGTCACTGCTAGAAAATGCTATCATATAAAGAAGCACAGACAGCTGATAGATATGTTGAACACAGAAGGTGGAGTGTCGCACCCGATTACTTTCCTACCTGTGATAATTGCACGGATGTCCGCGTAAGTGACTTCTGTCATTCAATGATCTCCTTCTTACAGACGGAGAGATCAGATTCTCGACGACAGATCTCCACGCTCCTAATTACCACTTGATGGGGATGGATCTGCGACACCTATCCGAACTTACTAATAAATTAACGCAAGCAGAAGTCAATTTTAATTTGCCGACCATGTTCCTTGCAGAATGCGTCTTGGTATATATAGACGCCAGTGCAGTTTCTACATTGTTGAAATGGCTTGCCAGCAAATTTCCAAATAGTATTTTTGTTAATTACGAGCAAGTGAACATGAAGTATACGTTCGGTCGAGTTATGTTTGCCAATTTACGTAGTCGTGGATGTTTCTTAGCAGGGGTAGAAGACTGCGAGTCTTTAGAAACTCAACAAAGACGGTATGCATTTCTCCACACAAAGCGTCCTAGAGTTAGCACGCTTTGTCGCATAAATAACATAAACTCGTTGATTTCAGCTTCACGACAAATAACTGGGAAGGCTCTAACGCGTGGACAATGGTAGAGGTCTATGATTCGCTGCCTCCATCTGAACGTAGTCGAATAGAACGTATTGAAATGTTGGACGAACAAGAACTTTTAACTCAGTTATTGCAACATTACTGTATCTCGGTTGCTTGGAATGGACAAACATTTAAAAATCTGTCTATAGGACAGGGTTAGCTTTCCTAACTCTTAGTTACTCCAGGTAGTGATACTGCATCGTTAAAAATCTATAAGCTTGTAAGTACATATGTGGTAACTGGCAATGCAAAATCATTATTTATTATTAAAACTTGCAAGTTCTTTTCTGTCTTTCAAGCTACTAAACGCAAAGTAATAATCCAGGAAAGCCAAAAGTAATTTATTAAATTCTAAGGATGTATATTGTTAAATATTTCTCACACGTGCAACGTTTATTAATTCCATTCGCTTCCTGCAAAGCAATCTGCCAGCTTACGTTAGTTGTCAGTCTGGTGTACACAGATTTCAAAGTTTCACTTATAAACATATGTAAATGTGTTATTTTTTTATATATCATTTACTATTTTATACTTGGACATTCTTGTCGTTATAGTATTTTCAATACATACAATTTTTAAACTGACTTTAAGTATATCCATATATTTCCTACTAAATCGTTATAGGTGAGATTAGTGTTACAAATTGTTTATTAGCTACTACATTTATGCAATCCGTAAGATTGATTATGTAAAATAATAACATGCAACGAAAATAAGATCCGATTTCAGTATAAAAACTAGAGCAGCATACATTTGGAGAATTGATGTCGAAGCACGCCATTTACAAGCTTCTTAATCGGTTTCATTTTAATTATTTACATGTACAGAATGGATTAATTAGAATACAGTGGACGTTCATATTTACAGAATATTGTAGCTTACGCTATTGATAAGAAGTAACATGCGATTGTTTCTATGTATTAAAAAGCATGTATATACGGAAAATTGTACCTTCACCATCATTATAAGTAAGTACATTATGCATACACGGATTATAGAGTGGTGGTAAAAAGAAATTGTCAGGAATGAAATTGTCGCCATGTTAAGGAGATAATATATAGCTTGATTGCTAGAATAATAAAGATTTATTTTGTCGTAAAGGAACATCAGGGTTACAATATAATGCAAACTAAGGAAATATGAAAATAGAGTCTCTTCGGACGATACCACGAAAACTTAAAACTACAATAACGATACAACTATTCTTTCCTTCATTTTAAGGTAATGATTCTTCATTCACTTCAGCCACATTCTCCTTATTAATCACGATAATATATATTCATCAATATTCCCGTATGGGCTTGTTAGACCGTAAGATATTAAATAGGGAAAAAACGTATAAGTATGTTGAAGAAATTGTGAATTCATATTATCGGGGCTCGTATATTTTTGAAAGTAAAATTACATGCCTGGAGTAACAAGACACTAAAAAGTAATCTAATATTCTATTTTTCTGAAGAATTATGAATCACGGTTATATCTATCAGAAAGTAGATCTTTTCCTATTTCGTCTTTCAAACATTCGATAATAAAATCACACCTCATTGTAATAGTAATAGTTTCATACTTATCTTACTTACTTCAAATGATATTTATTATACATGTTAAATGTTTTAGGCAGCTTCAAGTTTGAGAATCTAATTATTCTTGTCGTTGTCAGAATTTGGGGAAAAACGCTGCTAATACTTAATTAAAAAATCTTCGAGTAAAACATGTCTTTAAATGATATTAATTGCTTTTTGTATTAATTCTTTTTATAAACTAGAAAGACAAAACTAATAGTTTGAATCTCAAACTTAAGCAACACTTCCCATGATAATGAATTAAACAATTCTGTTTCCGGACGTATTTTATTCTACACTTAATGTTATTAATGTCTTATACGGATACTGTAAAAGTTAAATCATACAATGCCTATACAAATATTCTGTGTGCTTCCATGTTATAGACAGATGTAAAACCGTAATTATTTCACGTAATATTGTGTACCTTTAAATTGTATATTTATACGGTGTATCCGATTTAAAAGTATACGCGCTATTGTCTCTCAAACGGAGGTTCGGAGGGGAAGGCGTAATATTGAACTTGAATTTTTCCTTTACTTTTAAATGTACGATAAAACCGGAATAATTGAATATGCTATTTCTACTTAGATTTAATCTAATTTATTATACGAAAATTACTTGAATATCATGCATATTATTCCCGAAACTTTCATTTTACTATTTTGTGAAGATTAACAAGAAATAAACAGCATCTATCTTCGTGTGAATAACATTATTCAAAAGTCTTTATTTACAATATACATTTCGTGTAAAAATATGAAAGATATTCAATACAAATATAAATTTACATATCTCCAATATTATATTCGTAATTGCATTGATAATTGCTTCAGAAAATATCAGTTCATTTTAAAATTCGATATTACTTATACAACAAGTGTTGTTAAAAATTTAGTGGGTTTAGTTGCACGGCTCCACCGGCATCGCACACGTTCCTCGAGATTTTGCTTAATCTATTGAATATATCTAACTGTTGGGCAGAAGAAACTGAATTCAAATTCAGACTCACGCGACTGGATGCCTGTAACAGAATTACAGCGCTTACTACATTTAGCACAACATACGATGTAAGCAATGGTAAAACTAGAAATGAAAAACTTACTTCACTGCACCAAGTTTGAGCCATAAGAATCTCATGATCCACAGTCGGCAGATTTTGGTTCGCAGACATGGTTGCTCTACTTAATACGACAGCCATAGTATATATGTCAAATGCTGCTTGCGTTATTCTGTTGAGAATAAATTGCTGCTCTACGATTCCTCGTCCGTGTTTGATGAGGACAGATTCTATACTTTCACCGAACGCTTGTATACTCTGCAAACAATCAATTATCAATCTACAATAATCGGTTAGCAATACAGTAAATCCTCGTTATGAGCCCGTTTCTACCACGCGTTTAAAGCCCGGCGACAATCCCCACCATTTCTTGGAATCCTTCGGACGAGAGTGAGGGAACCCGGGAACGAGCGAGAGCAGGGATCGGCGGGCTGAAGCTATGCTGATGGAGGGGGAAACACCTACAGGAGCGTAGCTTTAGCCCGCCGATCCCTGAGCGAGAGGCTCTTGCTCGCTCTTATGTTTTCTCACTCGCGCCATTGGCCGCGAGGAATAGTGTCCATACTCGCTACGAGCCCGCCGCCAGCCCCGTTCGTCGGGCTCATAACGAGGATTTACTGTATACGGAAGTTAATATTGTAGATTGATGCGAACCTTAGCACACAATGCAGCGCTCTCTTGCAAACTTGGGTGAACCAGATTACCGAAATTAGGCGTTGATCCCAATCCCATTGCTCGCGTGGCTCTCTTCGTTGCAGCTTCAACGATCAATCCTAAATTAGCAGTAGGGTTCTTAAAAGCTTTCTGCAGCTCTTTCAAATGACTTCCCGCGTATTGAATTCCAGTAAGCGAGACGAAAAGGCGGAGGATGTCGTTAGTTCCTTCAAAGATCCTGAATATACGTAAATCTCGCAGAACACGTTCGAGACCAGCATCCGTCATATATCCCATTCCACCTAGTATCTGGATAGCTTCGTCACAAACCCACCATGCAGATTCTGATGCGAAGCACTATGGAAAGATATACGTCACACGTGATCCTACCATCTTGCAATTAACTTTCACACTGTCCAATGAATCTTACTTTAGAAATCGCAGCTTCTAAGTGGTAATCTTGGCTTCCGCTATCCATATTACCCGAAATTGTGTACGCGAGCGATTCAGTTACATAGTGTAGCATCGCCATACGACCCAACTTTTCTTGGATACTTCCGTAATTATCTATCGTGCGTCCAAACTGCACGCGCTGCGTTGCGTGTTCGACTGCCTTTTTAATACAATAACGCATAGTACCGGAAAGAGCAGCTGCCATACCGAATCGGCCATTATTTAAAATAGTCATCGCAACCTGAAACGGCGTACGGTCCATTATTAGTCGAAATTCTACGTGAATTTTAATATTCGAAACTATTTAACCAGGCAAATACCTTGAATCCTTGCCCTTCTTTACTCAAAACATTCTCTGCTGGAATTTTAACATCTTCGAAATATACCTCGGCTGTATTACTGCACTTGATACCCATCTTCCTTTCCGGCGGCCCACTTGTTACGCCGCCGAATGATCTTTCAACAATAAAGGCAGTGACTTTGTCTTTTGTTTCGCCAGTTTCTGGGTCTTTTGTAGGGACTTGTGCAAAGACGGTCATTATGTCTGCTAAACCACCGTTCGATATCCAGATTTTGCTACCATTCAAGATATAGTGCGATCCATCCGCCGACTTAACGGCGCGCGACTTAACTGAACTCGCGTCCGAGCCACAACTTGGTTCTGTGAGACAGAATGCTGCGTATTCTCCGTTGCCCAATCTTGGCAGGTACTTGGCTTTTTGTTCTGGTGTACCGACTAATAGTATGCCCTGCAGAAGTTACAATCGAACTATTGGAGATGCAGGTTTCTCACAAAATTGCGTTACTAAAATATTTCGACATATATTCGCAAACATCGCGAGAAGCCTTGATCGAATCTGTACCTTAAATCCTATACTCTGATGAGCGCCCAAAGTAATACCAATACCTAAATCATGATATCCACAGATTTCGACAACCCTACTGTACTGAGTATTGCTTAGTCCCAATCCACCATACTCTGGCGGAACCTGCAGGCTGAACACTCCGAGTTCCCACATGGCAGCCATAGTTTTCTCATCTATCGATGCATTTTTATCATTTCTCATTGGATCGTTTACCTCCTTGAAGCGGAAATTTAAATAAGCCTCGGTTACAGATAACAAGCAGAACGGATACATAATTCGGTTACCTCAAAGAACTTTTCAATTGGATCAACTAACAATTTTAATGTATCACTTTGCTCCTGCGACAATGCTTGCGGATAAGGAAATACTTGGCTGGTCTGTAATTCTCCACGAAATATATTCATCGTGAAAGACTGAGACTCTTTCGCAGCTGTATTCTTCTCTACTTTCTCTGGCTTCGCATCTTTTACAGCCGCCTGTGTTGCCAAACATCTGAAATGCATAATATCGCGCGTTACTTTCAGTATAAAGATTGCCCAAGTGCTTGCAGTGGTTCAGAGGACATGAAATCAGTCATTTATTCTTTACTTCGACCGAATTATCTCCGAACGAGTAGGGACATCTTTATTCAAGGCAAACATAAAAATTCTATACTATTTCTTGATGGATAAAGACAGAGTTCGGAGGGATTCGGCTGCACTGATGGAGGGGGAAACACCTACAGGAGCGGTGATAATGTGTGCCTGAACTGCGCCTGCATCAGTCACGCACACATTATCACCGCTCCTGTAGGTGTTTCCCCCTCCATCAGTGCAGCCGAATCATTCCAAACTCTGGATAAAGTACATAGGTCTGTTTGTTCATAGATGATATCAGTCCAAAGTTCAACTGACTGACACGTTATATACCAATGCAGATGTCTGAAATACAAACATGCCGATGTATAGGTGATGCTTTACTTTACTTTGTTTAACCTAAACATCTATAAATAACTAAGCTATGGTTTAAATAATAACTAAGCTATTATTTACAAGGTTAAACAAATTGGCACAGGAAATATTCCAATGCATACAGGGTGCTAACACATCTGTTGTTCCTTGACTGACACTCTTAATGATTCCATACACAAATAGCTTGAGCAACAGGTAGCGAACTATTTAATATTACTTGAAACACTCAAAGTACAGTAACCCACCTGACATTCGAGTTGACAATTCTCACGATACTCTGGTGTTTAAATGCAATGAAATTCGAGACTCGCAGCATCTTCACGTCGACTGGAATTGCAAGGAGCGCTTGTGAAACTGAAAATGAAATGACTGAGTTGGTTTACGCGGTGTTAAGGAAGGCAACTCGAACGTAAGACACGTAGCGACCGACATCGGTGTATTTGCAAAAGTGGATCAAGGTTCTGATTTTGCGCTACTGCTCCTTACGATACTGTATACGATACTGCCGTTGAAAACAATGAATTAACTTATAAATGGTTTGCAGGAAGTTACGTGTGTGTACATTTAAGTATAGGCGAGCGTATTTATCTGCTTAGATATGACACGAATAACCTGTAGTTACTCAAGTGTTGTTTTATGTCGTTACAAAATGTCCCTTGTTGTTATTTAACGTGCGCATAAATCTCTTCTTAGTTTACAGCTTCATACATCGGGGGGGACTGAATGCGTCTGTTCTTATTATAGCTTAATATCGGTCTCTCTGCATTCCTATATCAAGTAGTACATACTAATCAAAAATATATTCTCAATGGAAGTGCATAAGGGTGAGACTAGAAACAAGGTCGAACTGTAGCGTTTTTCTACGCGAAGATAAAAAACATTGATAAAGGGATATGTTTGCCGATACGGTGGGATTTATCTTCTTGTAATCATCACATATGTGCCAGAAAGATTGACGAATGTCGGTTGGTTCGCACGCGAGAATTCTAATTGGCCGCTTCGTCGACTGACTTCGCGAAAAGCACGGTATTTCGAAAATCTCGCAGCTGATTAAAGGAAATGTGAGTGATCAGTATTACTCGTGGTACTCGATAAAACAGCGTGAAAGTTTAACGAATCGAAAAGCATCCGAACAATCAAATTAACGGGCACATGTAAACCAAGAATATGGGTTGAATCATGACTCGCGCAAGATGTGAGTCGAAAGTTCGCAAGATCGATCCTCTTTTTTTTCTGCACGTGTCACGAATTTACTGTATAAAAAATTACATAATGTGGCCAGCAATAACATGGTTTACATATTTATTCCTTAATTATTAAGCATACGCAAGAGTTTAATGTAGCTGATCATAAAAAGCTTATGAACCAATGTGTTTTGTTAAATGTGTTTCAATAAATATATATTCTATCATTAACATACTAAGTGCAATTGATTTTTTTTTACATAAAACTATAGTTTCGCCTGTGTAATTGCTTAATTTCATTACGTGGCGTGTAAATAATGTTCATTACTAAAGTGACCAGATATTTTCTGTTCCAATGCGGGACAAGCAAGCAAGCAAAAAAAAAAGGTTAACAGATCCGTGAGATTTTTTCCGTACTTTATTAGAGCATTTACAATATATTTAAAAGTACATACTTGTGATTCTAAAGTGATACACTGAAACGAAATTAAAAATATTTCTTTTTTCACAACAAAAAAAGTAGAGGAAACAGTAACCTTATGCCACTGCGGAAAATGGAAAAGGTTACATGTTCAATCTGGGACACTTTTCAATGCGGGACAAAGTGCTCAAATGCGGGAGTCTCCCGCACAATGCGGGATGTCTGGTCACTTTATAATCATTACCGTTCAGAACTTGTGTGTGTCACTTTTATCTACAAACTGGTCGCCATTCGTTGTACTTAATATAATTGCTGTGGTATCTTTCACAAATTTAATTCCTGTAATTGCTTTGGTCGTTACAGGTAAATGGTTTGTTCAAGCCAAATGATTTGAAAAGGATGATTTAAGTAATAAATAAACATGATTGGCCATTCTAAATTGTTGTACTCTATATGAATAAGTTATTGTAAGAAGTAGTAATATGAGTAACGTCGCATCCCAAAAGGTTTCACTAAGATCGTCGTTGTCGCTTAACAATAATGATTTTAAAGAATTTGTTTGCGGTTGGGGGGCTGCTGTTATTAACGTCTCCATTACCTTTCCCATTAATAAAATCATATTTAGACAGGTACGTAAAGGAGATTATTGAAACATTACCCTAAGTAAGATATTTCTACGTGTGTATAATAAGGTGATGAATTTTTTGTTACTACCATACAGATTTTGGAAGATATGCCAGCCAATACTGCGTTACAGCAGATATCCAAAGAAGGAATACGGTTATTGTATCGTGGAATTTTGCCACCCCTTTGTCAGAAAACTCTATCGCTTAGCGTAATGTTTAGTATGTACGAAGGATGCAAAAAACGTTTGTACTTGTTAACGAGCAATGATGTGTTAGTGAAGGTATTAGCGGCCCACTTTGCTGGCACTGCCGAGGCTGTGCTCATGCCACTCGAACGGGTACAGACGCTGCTACAGGACTGGCGGTACCACGATAAATTTAAAAACACTTCTCATGCATTTAAATATCTATTGAAAAATTACGGTATAACCGAATATTATCGTGGCTTAGTTCCAATTATATATAGAAACAGCTGCTCTAATCTTATGTTCTTTGCTTTAAGAGAACAGTCGAAAGAATTGTCAGGCGAGCAGGAGTCTGTATTAACAAGCTTCATTAACGGCGCTCTGATAGGCGGTCTCACGAGCACCATATTTTACCCGATGAATGTGATAAAGATACATATGCAGTCAAAAATAGGTGGCAGCTTCGAGAAGTTTATAACCGTTACTCACGATCTATACGTTACAAGAAATAGAAGTATAGTAGCATTTTATAAGGGCGTACATTTAAACTGTATGAGATCGTTTATTAGCTGGGGAGTCATCAATGCTTCTTACGATTTCTTGAAGCAAGCCATGTTCTCATAATAGTAATTTACATTTATATAAAGAGACATCGAACTCTCGCGTAATATATATCTTGACAAATAATATTTATTAATCGAAACCATACCGTCGCACATCTTTCCTGCAATCAATTATCAGGACTGCACAGAAGAAAGAACTTGTAAAGCTGCAAGATGTTAATAATAGTAGATAGATATACATAGTGTTTAAAGTGTATATGACTAGATGTTTCGTAAAAAATATTATAGAATATTTTTTTTAAAATTCATGGAAATATACGTGCTACTGATAGTGAAGAAAATCGACGATTACAATATTTTAGACTTTGGAGGAAGTTATACAGAGCTATTTTTTTATTTAACATAGAGCAGCTCTCTTATTTAATTACACATTTATAAATAGAACGTTAATTAGAATAATCCATAAGTTTATTTATTACAGATGTATTGTAAGACATTTAGCTGGATTTTAATTAATGGAGGTAGATGGAATTGTGCAATGTATAATTTGAGTTCTTGAAACGAATGTAACAAAAATCATATAGCTAATAAAGGATGAAGTGTTGTAATGCTCGCCAACAATGTAAATAACCAGACACAACAGAGTATGTATAACAACGAAATTACACGTGTATCGCATCAGTAAAGAGAGAGTCGTTGTTTCAGGGTGGGGGGCGCTCGATCTTCATATTTCCCGCGATTCGAGGGAGACGAGTGCCATCGATGCGCAGCGCGCGATAAAATCGATGCGCCTCGGCCGCGGGCTTTTAGCTACTTTTAGCCCACTCCAGTTTTTCTGCGTCCCGGTTTACTACGAGCTTTTTACTTCGACCGATCGTCTCGAGACGTCACGCTGTACGGTTTTACGAAACGGAATTTCGAATGAGCGTGCTTGGCCGTGTGCAGTGCCGCAGGATCCGCGACTTTGTATTTCGGTGTCGGTCGGTGCATATCTCTTTCTCTCGATTCAGTTTAAAAAAGACAGATATGATCTTGCACGCCCGTGGCTCGGGTATTAGCCCGCGGTGGTGTTGAACGAGCGGTGGGAAACTAACATGCGACCTGGCACGTCAACGAATTCGGAGATTCCAGCCCCGGGGACTTGCGTGTGGCAATACGGGGAGCTGCTCGCACGGGCCGCCTAATCGCGTTGAATAATGAGAATCAACGCAACGAAAATGAGCACTCCGATCGAGGAGAAGATTGATCAGAAGCTGAAGGTGAGAAGCACCAGTGCGGGTTTTTCTTTCGTTGTCATCGTATCTCGCCCGTCGCCCCTCGGCAATTCGAATATTTCGAATGGAAAAGCGCGGTGAATATCGCGATATGCACTTTGTCGCACAGTTACACCACTGCCGTCGGGTTTACACGGTTTACGCTGGCTTATGCTCCCCGAGGATCGTGTGTTGTTCAACATTCCGGGCCGATTATTTCTTAATATAATAGAATAAATGTGGGAATGTATATGTCGCGAGAAGGCTGTACGCTTCTCACGGGAGACACTGACAGAGCCTCACGAATATGTGAGTGAATCTCTTTATGTCACGCCGAGGACGTGTTTTAATTTAACTCCGCGGTCATTTAAACGTCAGAATGTATAACAGAATCGATCTCGTTCGTTTGAAAGTATAATGAAATCTGCTCCCGTGCTTATATAAATGTCAAATCAACTGTAACAACATATCTGTACAAATGAATACATATATGCACAGATATTGAAGCAATGCAGTTAATTAATCAATATACAGAGGCCTGTTTGATCTTAATGAAATTTCTCATTTATTGCTTCCTGGCCAGCGACAATGCGACGTTGGTCTGATTATGCTTTACCATATATGCTTCTATCTGATAAAGTACAAGTTATCGAATAGAAATGTAATGCGACTGAAATGAAGCAGGAATTAATCTCTACTGTTTTCGTAAAGGTGAGGACAGGGATGGTGACTGTTAGCGATGGCAAGAGTAAACCCATTCCGATGCGTTTGAATTTATCTATGGAGGTACTGAAGCTTCAGAGGGAAGATTTAGAGGTAGAGTTCGACGTAACTACTTTTCTCTGTTCCGGCTTTGTGGATTATATCTAGGGAATTCAATCCCGGGATCGTAATCCCAGGATCCTGACTGGTTTTTGAATTCTAAAACTCCCAGGATTTGATATATCAAGTTATAACTTATCCCGAGAATTTCGAGAATTTTTAAAAACGTAATTACTTTATGAACAACTGAAAAATATAAAAATCGAATCCAAAAAACAGCCGGGATTACGGTTCCGGAATTGAATTCCCTAATTATATCATACACCGGGTTTATAAGAAATTACAATGATTTTCAGCAGGCAGCGAATCACAATAAGCCACCGTTGGACGCTAAGGAGCGAATGGTGCAAATCACCAGGCAGAAGGTCGGAGGATTAGGATTAAGTATAAAGGGAGGAGCGGAGCACAAGCTTCCTGTACTTATATCTAGAATATATAAAGGCCAAGCTGCTGATCAATGCGGCCAATTGTTCGTAGGAGATGCAATTATTAAAGGTAAAAATACATTACTTATAAAATTTGTATAGTTAGCACTGCGCACGAATCCATAACTTCGTTGGAATGTTTTTCAATTTCGTGATAGTTAGGTGTCCACTTTCCATGCCAGTGGAACTGAATGCTTATTCTATTTCTGTCAGGCCTGTCAATATTGGCTCCCCTCCTTTTCAAACGAAGCCTTGCTTTGTTCTGTACTATGTATTCATTTCTATCGCAGAGTAAAATCTGCAGCGAAGCTGTTACAATAAATCGTATTAAACTGTGCTCTGCGTATAACGATAAACGAGTTTGCAACATTTAGAATTATTTAGGTATATTGCTTTTCTTTTCAAGTGTACTTAATCCTTTTGTAGTGAACGGCGAATATATAACTGCATGCAACCATGACGATGCTGTAAACATCTTAAGGAATGCCGGTGACATAGTTGTTTTAACAGTCAAACATTATCGGGCTGCCAAACCATTTCTACAAAAGAATGGTAAATACACTTATATATACGCACGCATTTGTGCACTGTAATTCATTCTAATATTTACGTGGCATTACTTTTAGAAAAAGAAGAGAAACTAGATAATGTTGCGAATGGCAGTTCAGAAGACGAATGGTTGTCACCCAACAGACAGCCCGGCAGTCCCAGATGCGGCCACAGTCGACAAAGTTCAAATGCGTCTGCCACTTCGATGCAATGTAA
Organism: Andrena cerasifolii; assembly: GCF_050908995.1. Lineage (NCBI taxonomy): Eukaryota > Metazoa > Arthropoda > Insecta > Hymenoptera > Andrenidae > Andrena > Andrena cerasifolii. The sequence continues at coordinate 10,502,588 of NC_135131.1, read as the reverse complement.
AAAATGGGTGGACGTTATAACAGGTTACAGCAATCATTTCTTAAATTCGCTCTAATCTGAAGGGGGCGGCGATGAATAAAGGGGATGTTTCCTGATTGCAGTTCCACTGATGATGGCGTATGTAACGAGGTACATCTTTGGAACAGATAAATTGAGAAGGAACGCGTTTGAAGTGAGAGGATTAAATGGCGCGCGCACTGGCGTGATACACTGCGATGACAGTGCCATTCTGAGCCAGTGGTTGAAGTATATCACAGATAATATTACAGGCTTAACACATTTACAGGTGAGGAAAGCTTCTTTCTTAACGATAGAATAATCCTCGGAGGATTAGATAATTTTAAAATGCGTTTGTAATGATTTTCAGATGAAACTGTACAACCGGAACTTCGGAGTGGGTGAACGTATCGAGTACATGGGATGGGTGAACGAAGCAGTGAGCAATAGTAACCAGCCATGGCAAAGTTACAGGCCCAGATTTTTGGCTCTAAAAGGGCCCGACTTGTTGCTATTCGAAACGCCTCCCGTAAGTGTTAATTGGTAACGCATTACTCAATCAAGATATACGATGTATTCTTTATTTTTTGCTCACAGTGTAACATAGGAGATTGGTCACGATGCGCATTGACTTTCAAAGTCTATCAGACGATGTTTCGCGTGATGCGGGAGTCTGAAAACGTGGACGAAAGGCAGCATTGTTTCCTAGCACAAAGTCCGGGTAAACCACCGCGATACTTGAGCGTTGAAACTAGACAAGAGCTCTTAAGAGTCGAAGCAGCATGGCACACCGCAGTTTGTTCAGCCGTTACACACTTAAAAGTTAGCCCCGTGTTCTGATATTATGGATTAAAGGTTCCTTGTGGAATACTTGTAACTGATTGTTAGATACGTTTCCTGTTACAGAGTAAAACATTCTCCGTGACTTTTAACGGGAGGAGTGCAGGCTTAACATTAGAATGGACCCAAGGGTTCACGCTTTCTTACGAAGATATTGGAGAGATCATATGGCGTTACAAGTTCTCGCAATTAAGAGGATCCAGCGATGATGGGAAGAGCAGGCTAAAGTTACATTTTCAAGAGCCCGATAGCATTGCTATTGAGACAAAGGTATCTGACAACATCCATAAGAAGAAATAAAATATATAAATATTTATTTCGTTTAATGTTATACATTTCTTTCGATCTCTAGGAATTGGAATGCTCCCAGTTACAGAATTTATTATTCTGTATGCATGCATTTTTGACCGCAAAGGTTGCCGCAGTTGATCCAACGTTTTTAACGTCAACAACTCCGTAAAATTGAAGTAAGTATTATTGCTAATAAATGAGGAAATGGATCATTGTTCAACATTCGTATATTTGCATAGACGTACGGAAATACTTATTGTTAATTAGAACGAAGACATGTCAAATACTAGTCAATTTCCGAGATGGAATATCTTTTATCGTTTCTGAAAGATTGTATACATTTTTTACTTTGATGCCTTCGGTTATATTTCTAAAGAGTATCGATGGATTATTGTGTAGTTAGCAATACTAATTGATAGAAACTTATTTTATTTATATATACTGTTATGTACCTTGCTATTAACGGAGCACTGCTATTTATTTTTTTACACCGAACGGATTAGAAGTTTTTTAGAAAATTTATTTTTTACCGCCGATATTTGGACCCCGACTACGAGGTACGATTGCAGCTACTTTAATTGCGACGGTATATTATTTTGCGTTCGTTCTCGCACCGAAGCAGGCACGCGCGTTTATTTAAGGACAAGCAAGAACGTTTAAGTTGAAGGTTAAAGAATTTCTCTACGCGCTCGTTCATGATTTTTAAGTTCCAATGATAAGGCAATGTTCTTTAAGTAACGATTCACACACTCATGTGTTAACCTTTCACACATATCTGGTGCCTTAAAAACCATGAACAAGATGTAATTAATAATAAGTTAAAAGGAGCATCGAAGTCGTATAGTTCACTAGAACAGCAAGCTTTATGCGTCTAATGCCAACAAATATGCGTTTTAATAGGAGATTTTTATCTTATGTTAAATACAGAATTGTGAGATTATTATATTAGTCTAATATTAATTTTAGATCAGTATTGTATGAAACAAAATCGTGGTGTAACAACCTAATAGCAATAAGTAGTAACATTAGGCCATGGTGGTTGTCTCTTTGAAATTTAAAAGTTTCTTTATCAATGTACGAATAACGAGAATTAGATCACAGGGAGCAAACGTATGATTAATCGATACACGTTTTTCAATGAGCTTTAGAAGTATATTAAATTGTTGATTTCTTGTTAATGAAATTCAGCAGTGCATTTTTAAAGAAACGAATTTTCTTCGTAGTCGCAATATTAATTTAGAAATAGATTCTAATCGTGTTCTCATCATTTTTATATGCAGAAGAATTCTAACATACAGAAGTCTGTTTTCTCGTCTTATCAGAGCCCATTCTTCTCTGTACCTCTATCGTCTCTAAATGTTCTAAGGTTACTAATCGCATAAAGTAACTGACAGAACAAATATCACTCCGTGCAATTAATCTATCAATTCGCAGTTCTATTTAGAGCAATAAATGTATACCGAACGAAGAAACAAAACAGAAGCTGTTTAGAACACAAATTGCACTTTGTATTAATCACAATACACAATCTCTATCATTAGGATATCACAAGAAGTCTATCATAACCATCGTGAAAAATAATATAACTGTGCGTGCTTATAGTTGCATACTTCGATACGTTCTAATTCAGTGATCGATCATTCAACATTGTCGGCCGACGGAATATTATTTTGTTTGAATTGTTAGAGAATTATTTTCAACGATCAGGAGCAGGATCGTGAAACGTTTGATTTCCAGTGCGCGTTTAAGGGTCTCCAGTTACTCGTAGAAAGTGCCTATACAAATATATATAATACAATAGGAATTATTAACGACATCTGTTTTCGTATATAATGTAATTAATTTCGATCGTTTCGTTTCCATAATACTAAACTACGAAGGCGTTAACCACGGTCCGAATTTTGGATACTGTCACTGAAAGGCACTCTAGGAAAGGACGTTCTATTTCATTGCATCGCACGATTTCGTAGCGTCCCCGTAAAACAATGCGTTCCTTGTATTCTCTTATTTCAGAAAATGACCACATACGTGTAATAACATTGAACGATAATACGGTTAGAAATTAAGTGGAACTCACTACTGAATTTAATTACAGAAGCATTGCGGTGAGATTTTATAAAGTTTAACGTTGTTAGCAAGGGCCAAAATAGTTTAAAACGCAAACGCAGGGCGAGTACTATTTGTAGGCGACCACTTGTTAGATTTGCAATTAATAAAAGTGTAATATCCTGAGAGTATAAAAAAAAAAGAAGAAATACGTCAATGCATCCAGGAAGCAATTGTGTGTTACATTTATTAAGTGCAGGGCATGTTACAAATATTCTATAAACGACATCGCTGTTTTCTATTATACGTGTACATCGCATGCGTTCTATAGTTAAATTTAGATTATCGTAAAATAACTGCACAATTACATTGTATAGGTAAATTAAGCAAGAGAACATGAAACTGAGCTGCTGAAGTTGAATATAATCGCTACTCATAGTTATTTATTCAACGTTAATCATTCTTTTTTTAAGACTAGCTATTAAAGCTCAATCATTGGAGAATCCATTTAAGAATTTATGATTCGTGAGAAGTAGCTGTAAGTGTTCGCCTCGGTACAAGTATGTATGATACATTAAGTGTGCGTAATCTATCGAATCGAAAATTATAAACGAGATCGACAACTTTTTGTATTATTCATTGTCATGGAAAAAGTCTTTTTGTAATTTGTTAAAATTCCATAACATTATCATACTTTAATGGATTCTGTGATGCTTTTGTATTTGCGTAGGTGTCGATTCAATTCTTTGTTATACAGAGATATTGACGGGCACGGAGAAACATGGCCATACAATTTCTAAATACTCGCGCAGTTTTAAGTTCGAAAGATTTCTTGTTCTGGAATCCCATTTCTTCCTAATTTCCCCTGAATGCTGGAGGAGCTTTGTTTTGTAACAGTGTTAAATCGACGTGGGATTACAGAATTACAGACTGCTAAAATAAACAAAAAAAAACATTCTTATCTTATATTTTACAATATAGTTTATATGTTATAATGTCTATCCTCCCATTGACAATATGTTTTAAAATATATTATTGTTAGAAGTTAAAGGAGCGGATTTGAAATATGTACTAAATTCTTGCATCCCTTAATATAAATCATGTCCTACATATTTTATGGTATTTAGAATTTAAAGGATGCGTGTCTTCGTCGTAAAACGGGAAAGATATCGATTTGGAACTTCGTATAAAACGAAAGTAGCGCGAACAAAAAGTATCGACTTCAAGGTCATATTTTAGCATCGCAAAGATTACCCTCCTTCCCATGGTTCTGAAAAACTTTCAAATCTTAGCGATCTTATTGTTTTAACAATAGAAACTTCACGTGATAAGCAAGCATCAATGTTTATCGGCCTACGAGAGATCTTATCATTGTCCATATAAATGCTGATTAGTAGTACTACAGATGCCTAAGAAAGAGCAGTCTGCTCGCTCTATTTTCCATGATTTTCTAATTCCATGTTCGAGTTCATCAAATGCACGTGTTTCTATCGTTCTCATGTCTAATTAATCGAAATAACAGAGGGTCATTTATATTTTAATATACACGCGTGATATCGACGATATCAGGCTATATATCTTATTGAGTTGCAATCCCTCGCAAGCATGGTCTTTAGCTGCGCATTTTCCAACCAACGCTCAATAATCATTTCCAGGCGAGATATGCCGATATCGATTATGTGAGAATAATCAGGCTATCAACGCGGAAACGTGTCCCCGATGTTCGTGTCAGGAGCGGGATCCTCGAAAAGATATTCGCTGTAAAGTGACAGCTTGTGTATCAATATGGCGGCGAATCTCGAGGAGGAGCAAAGCTTCAGAGAGTGCGAGGAATACGTGCAGAGACACAATATTCAACAAGTTTTGAAAGACTGTATAGTGCAACTATGTGTGGGGCGTCCTGAGAATCCTATATCCTTCTTGAGGGAGTACTTTCAGAAGCTGGAACGGGTATGTATCAAATCGTATCCCGTGTGAATAACCTCAGAATTCCTTTTCTTTACCCGTGTCATCGCTGGTCGCGAGCCACGCAAACATTAGGTCGTTTCGCCAGTAATGCGGCTTTCTCAAGTACTGCGTAATAGAATAAGGCGAGCTTGACGCGATGTATATTTATTCGTTTATTGTTTTATTACGTATCATTGTGCAGAGATTCTTGTTGGATGTCATACCACTGCCAATAACCTACTTTGATAGTGTCCACAACAAAAGGAAGGTAACACGGTTGTGACTTCCAAAACGCAGGTGCATTGGAAGAGTGCCATTAGTATAAATCGATTTAAGAGATAGTACAGAGTTTTTTGGTTAGGAAATTATGGACTCGATGATCCCAATGTCAGAGATTCGTACAAATTACTGTCAACCAAGACCAAATTGTAACTGTTGGGAAACTGATTTCGAAGCTGGTGTCGATTAAAGTACCGTAAACAATGGGAAAAAGGTATATCCGCTTTTCTTATCTGGCTAAACAGTTGTACAGAATGAACAGTGGATATTGTACAGTATCGTTAAGGACAGAGAACTTTGTAAATATTTCCTGCGCGTATACAGTGGCCGTAGAGTTTTCTTGCGAGCCTTATTACTCAAAGGATGACCTAATAATTTAGCTTCTTACGTTATCATATTGTTTACTGTTAGTTATGTCTGATATAGAACCAAGAAGTATTAAGAAACACAAATTTTCTCACATGCGTCCAACGCGTAGATCAATGTTTTTTTAACGCTCAGCGGAGCGAAAATATTTCACGTTGAACACGCTCGTAAATTTAACATCGTGGCAAATATCTGGCACCGCGAAGTATTTTTACCTCAAATTGATGACTCCACGAAAGTTACGCGTCGTGTTCGATGTGAAATATAGTCGACTACGTATCGAGCGCGTTGCTTTAATTTAACGTTAATTGGTTAATTATTCTGCAGCCACGCGTGTTGTTTTATCGAAGCTTGTACTTTACGCGGAAACATGCTCGAATATTGTCTGTTTAACGTGTTGTGTTTGGCGCCAAATACGCTCGTTTGACGCAACTGATGTGGGAGCTGCGGAGTGGGGATGGCGGTTGAAGTGGGGAGATGACACCCGCGGTATTAATTTTCCACATTTACTAATTATTAACAACAGCGGTAGCCTTTGTCGTGTTTTAAGGTTCAACGGAGCCGTTTAAAGTTTATTCGAAAGCTGTTTTACCGTGCTGCATTCTGACGGAAATGGGATGGAAAGTATCCTCGACTATTAAAAACTTTCTGCATCCTCGGTACGCAAGTACCGAGCGATTTATTATTCCTCGCGTAATGCAGCATTGTCCTTGACAAGATTTTCGCATCTTTGAAAACAACGGCGACATTTAGGTGCTCCCCTTTCCGACTTGTCGTATCGCGTACAGCTACACATACATCGCGCGAATGATCGATACTATTTTCTCCATTTCTTAGTGGTAGCGTGCGAGCGACAAACACAAGCGTTAAATCCCGCGGAATCAGAAGCACGATCAGAGTCCCGCCGCTGTACAGGGTGGAAAGAAAGATAACACTGAATTTCCTAATAAAAAGAATTGCTAAAGTCTTTGATACATAGTGGAGGACAGAGTCGCGCGAGGACTTCTAACCATGAGTAGCATCGGTGCCAGTATCGTAACAAGATGGAACAGTCGAAGACTCTCGCAAGTCGAGATGAATATTGATCCGTGAAAGTAACAGCTATTACTTTTTTTACGCCCTGTATGCACGGACCGGAGAGTGAGTCGGTATGCGCGATGTATAGGAACTGCTCTAAATATAGAATATGCTCGAAATATAACGAGGTGCAACCTTAGCCAACGGCCAACGAAAACCCCCGTGTAACGCGTTGTCCTCGAAAAATCCGCGCCTCGACATTTTCAACGGAGACAAGGTGGAGAGTGCTGTTGTCGTGGTCACTCGTTTGTTTTCTTTTCGTCGAACCTGGCCTTCGTTGGTCCGACCGCATTGGCGAAGATTTTCGCGGCACAGCCGCGGCGTTCTGTTTACAGTTCATATAGAATCTGGCACGCAGCGGCGATCTCGGCAGCGACGGCACGTGTCGCACATTAATCGAATTTGGTGAGGCCTTAGAAAATTCCGAGGCACTCGCCGGGTCAGACGTGTTGTGATCGCGGCAACGTTCGTGCTCTCGCGTCTCGTACGTGTTACTTTCGCTAACTGCCTCCTATCGCGTAAGAAACGTTCCAGTCCCGTTTCCTCCGTTCGCGCGTATGATATGTGTAAGTGCATGTGTGCGAGCGATAAGTGTCAACAGGAGGATATATTTGCGTAAAATCGAGAGCACGCGCTTGTACGAGTCTCCTGCACGATCATTCAGCAACATCTCGAGGAATAATGAACGAGGTATGGTCGCGATGTTCGAGATATTATCGTACGATTATTGCAATCGAGTGGTCTTTGTTTTGGCGAGCAAACGAACGACAGCATGCGCGAAGGAAATGTTTAATATTCTATATCGCTATTTTTATACAATTATCGTAGTCGTATGACGTTTTGTCGCGCGCAGTTACGCAACGTAACTTTGGCGCTATTTTTGAAATCAAAGCATTCCTTTCCTTCACTGACCTAATTTAAACGGATCTGCTTTACCATGCGCTAAGATCACTGACCGACTAATCTTGACACTGTGTCTTCTTTTAATTGTGTACTATTGTTAGCGTAGTTCGAACGTTCCACGCGAGATAGTGTTATATTAACATTTCCTTATCGCGCCTTGCGTGTGAACAAGACTTAAACATTTATACGGTGGTATGTCGATAAGGGCATCGTCTTTAATTCAACATTCTGATTTTGGGAAAGGGATCGTGCGTTTTCGTTTCGTTTTGCTGTGTACTGTGTAGTAATAGGGATCGATGTACAAAAGAGTCTAAAGCAGCCAGACGTGGTTTATCTTGCGACTGTATTATCATCAAATTTCACGAAACACTTCAAGCTAAAAAGGGAACACTTTCCGTGGACATTCGATTTCGACCAACCTTTCCGAGTGTAATATTAATCGAGAGCAGAAGCGGGAGTATGTCGCCGCGTTATAATGGCAAATCTGTTCGATGTTTTTATACAGTTTGCTACACATTTACGATGCGGCACTCAACCGTGAAAACGCCAAGTGACCTATGCCATTATTTGCTTACCCTCCCATCCCGTGCTCGGCGCTTATAAGCTCCGTGTAATATTTTATCCCAGGGCTTATATAATTTTACAAGAAGCACGCTCGATGGAGGAGCTGGGGCGATGGCGTGTTTACACGCGCGTCTAATCATGCAGATTCTTCTTGCCCTTCCGAAATACACTCTAAAATTATCAATACTGTATCCTGAGAAAGGTTGATTCAATTTCGTAGTATTTCATATCAGTTTTCTACGTACGTTCCCTGTTCGTGTGACCTTATCGCGTTCGCACGTACAGAAGGTTTACAGAAGCACATGATTTCATTAAAGGAAGGGCGCAGCAGTGTCCCGCGCATGCCTAAGCACAATTAGCTCATAAAAGCGGCTTGTTGGTCTCGCGCGGCCCTTGAAGCCGCATCGTTTGTCGTTATCTAAATAAAACCAAGAATTCAATTCGCGCTGTGTGTGTCGATCTTGACAATTAGTATTGCAAAACGATTAGGAAAACAATAGTGTCCAACATGGTGCAGCAGGCAAGTAGAGCGAAATACGTGGGTGGTGTTAAATTGAATATACAGTAGTAGCGGACAAAAAAGTCACCACTTTTTCCAACCATCCTACTTCTATTATTTTTCAATGTCAACTCAAAACTGCAGTATATGTCTAATATAAATATTATGAAAGAGAATTAAAAGCTGTATAAAACTCGGTTACAGTTGAATTTATTTAACTAACAAATAAAAATCCTACATAACATTAAACAAGACAACACACTTTTAAAGCCAACAAAACGTTACCACTTTTCAACATTAATAACAAAATTAATATTTTGCGAGGGCATCTTTTGCTTTTAGGACAACCTAAAAAGTTTGTAAACGTGGTAACTTCTTTGTCGGCCCCAAAAATGTGTTACCCCGTTCAATATCATATAACACTTTTGTTTGTCAGTTAAATAAATTCAACTTTAACTGGGCTTCATACAGCTTTAAATTCTCCATCAGAATATGCATATTAAACATACCACAGTCCCAAAATGTACGCAAAAAAAAAAAATAACAAAAATAGAACAAATAAAAAAAGCGGTAACCTTTTTGTCCGCTAATGTACATTAGATCCAATATCCGAGATAATTCCTCCATTAATCCACCCTTTCCAAGCTACTTAGCTCAAAGCGTTCGAGCACAAGAAATTGACCTCTGTACTAATTCGCTCACCCACGATTCCAGGAACAGGCTCACGATGCGAAGCAGCAAATCGCGACCAGTCCCGAGGACACGGAGGACATACCTGCTGGCCAACAAGGTCCTCAGGTCCCAAGGCGCAGAGGTGGCATCTCCGCGGAGCCGGTCTCCGAGGAGGACGCGACCAGTTACGTGAAAAAAGTCGTGCCTAAGGACTACAAGACGATGGCAGCTCTGAGCAAGGCCATCGCGAAGAACGTCCTTTTCGCTCACCTAGACGAGAACGAACGCTCCGACATATTCGACGCGATGTTCCCCGTTACGTTCCTACCCGGGGAAGCCATCATCCGCCAAGGTACTTATACCTCGAAGCGTGCAGCGCGCGTCGCTCTGTTGTTAGCTGTATGGTAGAGTTCACCAAGGAAATGTTCAATTCAGCTGAAGTTTCGTGGCGTTTCGACAGGTGACGAGGGCGACAACTTCTACGTGATCGATCAGGGAGAGGTGGAAATATTCGTGAACGGCGAATTAGCCACGACGATCGGGGAGGGCGGCAGTTTCGGCGAACTGGCGTTGATCTACGGGACGCCGCGGGCAGCTACCGTTCGGGCGAAGACCGACGTGAAGTTGTGGGGCATCGATAGAGACTCCTACCGCAGGATCCTCATGGGTTCCACTATAAGGAAACGAAAGATGTACGAGGAGTTTCTATCCAGAGTTTCGATCTTAGGTGAGCTCGACTTTGTACTCGGCGGAGGCGGGTGGCGACGGAAGCTGTTGATATATCCGAGGCTCGTTCTATGATTAGAATCTTTGGATAAGTGGGAACGACTGACGGTGGCCGATGCCTTGGAGCCGGTGGCATTCGATGACGCTGAGACGATAGTTCGACAGGGCGAGCCGGGGGAAGACTTTTATATAATCGTCGAGGGCACCGCTGTGGTTCTTCAGCAGCGCTCGGAGGGCGACGAACCGGCGGAAGTCGGCCGCTTGGGGCCATCCGATTACTTTGGTAGGTTTCTGATACTTTTGCGACTGAAGCCGTTAGCGGTATACTCGCACGCTATCGATGGTACAGCGGGGAAAGAGTCAGCCAGCGTTCTTTGTACATCTCCGTTCAGAGCAATAAAATTGTTACTTGATTGCAGGTGAAATAGCGTTGCTATTAGATAGGCCAAGAGCGGCGACTGTCATGGCACGGGGTCCCTTGAAATGTGTAAAGCTCGATAGGGCAAGGTTCGAGAGAGTCTTAGGCCCTTGCGCGGATATTCTGAAACGCAACATTACCCAGTATAACAGTTTCGTGTCTCTCTCCGTATAAATTGCTGGTCGTGCGACGTCATTAGTCATCCCCTCCCGTTTCTTTTCATGGAACTGCGTTTCACTATACGGTTAACATTCTTTTCATTTGAGTAACATGTAAGTAATAACTGTATTACGTTCAACCAACAATGCGCGCGCTAGGAATTCTGCATGCGCCACTGTCTTTTGAAAGACAGCACAGGCATCCAGAATTTTCGGCACCGCGGATCGAGCTACTAGAAATGCCGCGATACGCAAGGCTATTACACGCTTTGTAACTCGCAACACGACGCTATGCTAATCGATTTTAATCCATTTTACACGAACGTGCCCTGAGAACGGTGGGAAAAGGTAAATAGCAGATTTTATTGTACAACGTCGAACCTCTCTAGGGTAGAAGCTCCGATATGTAAGTTCGCACAATTTTACCAGGAATCCGTGCACAAAGAATGCACCAAATGGAAAAGAAGCCCCTCGTAAAGCTTGTATCAAGCGGTCGTATGTATAGATTTCCCTCGACCTAAGTACAAACCTCATTGAAAGCGATTTACATAAAGTTCGTCGATAGAAATAGCATTGTGTTGCTTGATACAATTCTGTGATCATCATATTTGCAATATAACGAACAGCTGTATATTGTGAACCACGAACACATCCCAAGGAAAATTGTATGTATATCGTCAGTATATTTTTTAGTTAATGTGAAAAAAAATACCTTCCTTCTTCTTTTCAATGAAACGATCGTTTTTGGCATTTATATAATTTTCTCTGGGCAGTTGTAGTTTTGAATCCTCTACTGCATAATCAAATTTTCGTTTTATCGAATGTATCTCTGGTAGTTTTTGAATGAAATTTTTATAACGCGTTACGTAAGCGGAATTATATTGCTTGAAATTTAGTTATGTGGTAGAGAGTTTAACCAAAGATTTTGATTTTCAGTTACCAGTTGAAGTCATTTTTAGCCATTGATGCACCGCGTGCAACAATGGCGGGAAGTGGATTTACGTATTAACTGCCGCCACGGTATTTTAATGGTTATAATTTTTGTTGCAGCATTATTTTTAACGTGATAATTTTAGAAAGAGAGTTTCTAACTATTTAAGTTAATGGCAGTGGAATAGCTATGTATTCTAGGCTTTAGTAGGTACGTATCGTTCGGTAGTTTAAAGCATCTTGACACGCATTCACATCTGTCCGGTCGTTATTTAATATCTGCTAGTTCCAATCACGCAGACAAGAACCGGAAATTCTTGTTGGTGCTAAATCCGTTGAACACTGTTAACAGAACATCTATTATTCATTAGTTACGTGCAAAGCCATGCCCGTCGGCGGTTTTTTAGCATAAAACTTGTGTCAGTTGAGAGGAGTGAATTTGTATGTGTACGTTCAGTCAGCAATACTATCCAATCACAATGAAGGTACATACAGTTTACAAATTTCCGACGAGTAACGATACTAAATAAACGACGACTTTCACAAGGTATTTCTAATAAATTATTAAATTAAGCAAAGAGTCATTTCTAACGAACGTAGGAATAATTATCGAGGTTTCGATTAAACGGGCGGTCGGCCCGGCGCTATGTCTAAAATCATTAATCCTATATCTTTCGAAAGTGGAGGATGCCGCGAAGCTTTTTTACTTTAATCTGGGAATCCGGGTACGGCGGATTAAGAAGACAACCTAGTATCCGAAAATTAAATAATTTATTATGCACAACACCCATATTCAAATATGATCGTACAATGAAGTGTCTATTCTTCTCTCGATTATGACCTTGTACCCCTGTGTGCTTCATGCGTAGACATTATCCTCGGTGACCGAGAATCGATAATAAACCATCGAGGGAGAAAGAATATTTGTCCTGCGGTGAACACTTAAGAAGATAAAAAATAATCACTCATCACACGCGAATGGCATTTGGGCGCCAATAGAGAATTGTCCCGTTGAAAAGTTCCTAGCTGTTGCATTCTTGAGCACGTGTCACGTCGAATGCATCCTCAGAGTCCAAGCCTTTCGTCGTTTATACACAAATAAAGGCACAACTCGCTGATCTCTTTGAGTATCTTCTTTCTCTTCCTTACGGACGCGGTTACCGAGTGATGCCAGTTCCCTTTCAAGTCAGCCATTTCTCCACCGCGGAGCCGTCGAATAGTCGGGTGGGAGGGCTCGCATCCAGCGTGGCGTTATCTTCTTCCGTACGTGTATAACTCGATCAATTCCAATTACTCTTCGCGCTCGAACAGGAGATATCACTGCGCTTTCATTTACACGCGACGTCTTCGTAGATCCGTGGGCATAGAATCTCGAAACTCCACCCTGAAGTAACGACGCAGGTATCCTTGTCCGGCGAAAGGGCTGGCAAATGGTTAAAAAATTTCGCTTCCATCGTGGACGATATTTAAAAAGGACCACCAGACACGACATTAAAAAACACGTAACGATACGTTAACGAAAGGAGGGCTGGCTGTTATCGAAGAATTCGAAGTTCGACCAAGCGAGACTTTTCCGAAAGATGATCCGTTTCCTTTCCTTTTGTTTCTTTTTATAATTCACTACGATGTTCGGTTTCATACCGACTTTCATTGAGGTAGTTACGGACGACCCAGAACTAGATCATCCTACTCTTTTGTACAATTTCTGTTAGCCCATGAAAGATTCTTCGTTTGCGATATATATATATATATATATAGATATATATATGTGTGTGTATATATAAACTGTGCGTGGGCTGAGATTGGAACGTTATGTACAAGTTATCGTAAAGGAGACTTTCGTTTACGAAGTGTTGCTCGACCCCATCGACGTCGACCAACGAAGAACAATTATTGAGAGGATAGCAAGAAGAATCATCGGTAACAGGGCAACGTGTATCGCGATATATGCACATGCATATGTATGTACAATCACATACGCATATACCGAGAACGTATGCATGGACACACGCGCGCACAAGGGGACTTGTGCTTAAGAGTGTGCACGAACAATGGCTTTGTTATGCATCTTCCACGAGAAACTAGAGCGATGTTGCTTTACCAAGCACCTACAGAAGCACTGCTTGTCTTGCAATCGATTAGATGTTGTTCAGGATCAGCATAAACCAACCCGAATTCATTGACAAATTCATAAAACTTGTCCAACGATTCAAAGGCCAATTCTGCTACGACGAAATCAACCGCCAAATTTTGCCGGTAGCTAAACAGCAGAAGAAATGTATCGTTAGACAATTATACGACAAATACATGGAAAATAAAAAAAGAAAGTGACATATAACAATGGTAAATAATATGCTAAATATAAAACTAGTCATTTTTTTTCGGCTACGATGTCCTGTAACAGAAATCTATATATGATTATCAGTGTTAAAGAAATTATTTACAATCTTCCACTCCCTCCACACAACGACGCGAACCTGTATGATAATATTCCAGTAAAATCGAAGGATTCTCGACATTGAACGGATTTGGAAATACTGAGATTCTATTCAATACTATCACTAACTTATTCGTCGCTATAATGTTTATATAAGCAAGCAATAGATGGAGTCTACTGTAAAAATTCCAGTTATTTTGCTAATGAAAATTAATTTAAAAAAAAAAAGAGTCGTCAATTAAATGCACCTGGTAATGTTAAATTGAATTAGTGTTTCTAATGTATAATTAAACTACTTTAGCTCGATACTCAGTCGGAGCTTTGAAAGTTTGCTAAAAGTAGGATGCAAAGTATTAAACGAAAGTTTACGATACGTTGGTAGTATTCTAGGAAATGTAAATAAATGACCATTAAAGGATCTAGTACGTACGACTTTATCATGCACTTGAGTGCATTCTTGCGTTCTCTTGCGACAAACCAGTCCATAAGGAAGGCCGCCATCCTCGGGGCAGATGTGTATAATTTGAAAAAGGCATGGAAATTACCCAGCCACCAAGCCGAGCGTACTTTCAATGCGTGTTTTATGCACTCATCGTTTTTGTCTTCGCTCGACAATGCTGCTAAAATTGTTGATAAATCTGCAACACGAACATTAACGCTCCTTTACCATTCATCGGGTTTGAGCATCCGTAGATTTGTCCCGATGATAAATTCGACTCCTTACCTTGAGTATTCTTTGTGAAAATATAATACAATATCCGGTACGCGATAAATTCACACCGATTGTCTCCGCCGACATCTTGATACAGCATCCTTAACTGTGTCTGACACTGATTGAACTCCTCGTGATCGCCTTTTTCTAGAGCTACACGGGCGTGCGTTTCATACACGTGGACTGTAAATGCATCTCTTACACCTTGGACGGTAAGATCTTGACGAATGGATTTAAGTTGATCGCAAGCATATCTATAGTCTTGATCAGCCACCCAGCGCTTCTTGACATGTGCCAAAGAATTTTGGAGAACACTTACCGGTCGTACAGCGGAGGGAGCTGGAGCCTGTAACACGCAAGCGTAGAGAATTATGTTAAACCACTCGTTCCAGTGATTCCGCGAATGATCAATGAAAGGGAATCTTACAGATGTCAAACGCAAGTAGGGCTTCTCTATATCCTTGCATATTCCGACAATGTGGAGTCCAGTAAAATCAAAATCTGCAGACGAGTCGTCTTTATCATTGCTGACTGTCCTAGAAATAGTATCGTTGAATCTTGCGGCGCGTTGTTGCAATTTCTCCTTGGACCCTAGCTCCTCAGTGTTGCCTGTAGCTAAACCAAATTCTGAATAGAAATGTGATTTCATCTGTTTAGTCTTCTTTGCCTTCTTGCTGCCGTGATTCTGTTTGCTTTTAGCGGACTTTTTCGGCTTTAACAACTTATAATCGTGCTCCCGATCGCTAACGTTCGACGAGGAGGACGTACTACGCCTGTACTTTCGGGATGACGGCGGGCTACGTGTGTTCGAACGCGACCTCGACCTCGACCTCGACTTGGATCTCGACCTCGACCTCGATCTAGATCTCGACTTGGATCTTGATCTTGACCTAGTCCTCGACCTCGACCGTTTATGATTCACAGAGAGACGCACGCCAAGCCTAGCCCCGAGAGAAGTGGAGAGACCTGGCTTGCGCAAGCCTCCCTGTGCATTCATCAGCGGGTTCGCCAAATTATTCAACTTTAACGCTGGCTTTTTAGGCTTTATCGTTATGGTCATACGTTCGCTGTGAATGCTGGGCAAAGGCTCTTGGTCCCAGTCCTTCACCCATAGCGAGCCATCGTTCGCAGCGCGCGTGATCTTCCCTTTCAATATAATCTCAACTTGATCCTTGTCCACTGCCGTTTTGCACTTTTCGTAGCATCTGTTCACGTAGTTCTTCAAGCTATCAGGCCAATCTATCACCGGACTGGGGGTTGTCACGATAGAGGGAGTACCTACCGCTGGGGTACCAGCACTAGTATTAATGGTGGTAGTGGCAGGTGTAGTAGGAGCGGGGGATTCTTCGTTTGGCGGAGGAGGAGCTGCTACTTCACGCTGCGCGGGAGGTAAGGGTGGTAGTTCAGTCTTGAGATTTGGACCCGGTACGAAATTGGTGGTTGGACTATTCGCCTGAAAGCTATTGTTGAATTGAGCTGCTAAGTTTTTGTTCCGCTTACGTTTTTTCTTCGCGGCTCCACTATTGCCAGATGGAGTGAACGCTAAGCCATTTTTCTTATTCTGTACGTTAAAGCGTACTTGGTTGCTGTACTCTGAAAGAAGAGAAGAAGAATAGAGGTTGGTTAGTAGGACGAGCTTCGTCGGGTCCAGGGATTGAAAGAATAATCGCACGGGTGGACGCTTACGGGACATATCGCCGTGCATTCCATTCCAGGTGTTATACGGGAACGAATTGTACATGTATCCTGAATGGAGTTGCATCAACGGCTGCACTTGATTGGTGTGCTGTTGAGACGTCTGCACGGACGGCGGCGGTCCGGGTGGCAATGGAGGAAGATCGGAATCGTCGTCCAAGGACATTGGTGTCCCAGGTACAGGTGGTTGTTGGTGCAGTTGTTTTCCTTGATTGTTGCCCTGCTGTTGTTGTTGTTGTTGTTGTTGCTGTTGCTGCTGGTGTTGCTGCTGCTGCTGTGGTATCTGCTGTGGATTAAAAGGTTGTCCATATCCAGGCATCATTGCATGATAATAATTAAATATTTGCCCTTGATGAGGTACACCTTGATATCCAGGTCCATACAACTGTCTGCAAAAAAAATCATACAGGCAATTAAACTCGTTGCTCCTAGCCATATATGGGTCATAGGATCTGCGAACACATTTCAAATACAACTACATTCAATTCTGTTAAGATGCGTGTTTATATATTTCCAAACGCACTTGTGCTACACGCGTTAATCTAAAACTAGGTCAACATTAGTTAGATATATCAATACATTTCGCTACACAAGGTAAATGGTCCAGTGCTTAAACAAGGAAAAATAATTAATTCGGGTAAATAATAAAGAAAGTAACACAAATTTATTATAAATAAAATATTTTTATTACCCCAAAATATTACCATATTGATTTCTTTTCATTAACTGATAGAAATAGTTAAATTATATATATATTCAATAATTGGGGCACTGATAATTAATGACTGGGACAAGCTATGAATTTCAATTAATTACTGGGCCATATGAACAGTTTCATGTTTTAATTAATTTAAAACTTTTCTTGTTACTTTATCAGAAAGTAGATATTTTACGCTTTCGAATAATCATATTTAGTTATAATTTTATACTGTTTGAATATAAAAGAAATTGCAATTATCTCAACTGCTTCCTTAACTGTTCCACCACTGGGCCATTTACCTTAGACCATTCTCTTTTTTTTTTTACGCTTCGATCTTTATTTCATCCAACCATCGATCGAACGGAACGTGGAATACGTTTGCGTCGGTTGAAATTGAACCGAAACATGGGTATTCGAACGAAATCGCAGAACGTTACATCTATTTGCGTCGCCCGTGGTACACCCACATCGTCCTTTCGATCGGAACGCGCCGCATGAGTCATTCGATTTTGTTGCACGACAAGATCTGGCTTACGCGAGTACGTCGAAATGAATAGGAGAACTTTACCCCGGATATGGAGGAAACATATTATGCATATTGTTTGGCGAGGGATATTGCCATGCCATATTCGCCATTGAGCCTACTCCAAGCTGAGGCTGTTGCTGAAATGGCTGCTGTTTCTTCTGCGACGCCGTAGCCTCGCCTTCTGACATGCCGAGGAAAAAATTAGAATTGCTTAAACAATTTTACACTTAACGTTTCACCGCCGTATAACGCGTTTTGCATTACCACGGATTAGTCCAAGTGGAAGCGTTTTAAAACATAGTCACGAGCGAAATTATACGTTATCGAACCCGTAACCGATCACACGTAACGTAACGACTAAAACCAGCTTCGACAAGCTAAAATGGAGGCGACGATGACTTACGCGGCACTGCGCTGTTAGGCGGCAGCACTGTTGCGGAAGCTATATTATTTCACGGTTACTTGGCGTTTAAAATACACTCGTCTTATTCAATTCCAACAAGTCGTTTTGTTAAATAATACCTGCGCGTTCCAAATATTTCAGCTGGCAAAGGAATGCAATGTTTTCGCTCTTTCAACTTGATACCATTTCAAGCGAGTCGACCGTTTAATTATATAGATAACGTTATCGAAGGCGGAGGACTGGAATCTTAACTTAAATCTCTAATTCATATTTTAATTACAAATGCAATTTGTCCATTTTGGGGACGAAGAATTAACGTTTACAGGTTTAACGGATTTGGCCACTGTTACAGAACTTGCAAGAACCGGCTGTTGGTCAAAGCCACCTATCGGTGAGTTCACGTAATGCCGCCACTGTGCCACGAGATTTCGTATCGCGCTCGTTCCTTCAAGTATCGTTTTGATGTGCAGTAACTGCAGTGTAAAGGTCCGTAAATTTTATTACAAGTTTATTCCTCCTTTCAAGATAATTCTACTTTACTCTGTCGTTTTTTATGGTATCGATATAAATTCTGTGCGTTCACGATCGGGCAAGCGACGGGGGTGGCATTTGGTTAGTCTCTCGTGCAGTGGAGTGGGTCGAAGGATCTATAGGAAATAATTGACGATAGGTGTTACTTAACGCGACAGGGTAACCGTAATGAAACACCCAGGTAGTTTTGCAACGGAATGGTAGAAACGGAATATGGCCTAGCGCGAATGTAACACTATATCCGAAGGATATCGAATGAAGTTGTACGTAGTTGTGCTGTTTTTTCCGTACCGGAACTCGATTCGACTAAAGATAGATTTGTAACATTCGAGCAGAGTTGTAAACTGCAATCTGTTATCTCTTAATCCAGCACAATTAATGGTTCTCCCGTCGGAGAGCATTGCACGCCGTGGAGCAGGCGATCCTCGCAACAGTAAAATCGTTGCGAAAAAGATTTTTACATTTGCAAAAACTCTTTCCCTCGATACGCTAATGGGTTTCGTGTTTTAAGGGGCTCGTAAAAATGTTCAGTTCTCCGTTTAGGTTATCGTAATCGATCGTTTCGATGGTCAACGCAGTTGCGCCTAGAAATTGCACGGTTGCGATACGAAATAAATACAAAAAGTGTCTTCATAGGAAATCTGGTATTGTTTTTGCGATTAATGTTTATACGAAATTATATTAACGATCGATGATGGATTCGGATTTTACGAGGAATATTTGTCGGTCTTTTTTCGGTTACCATCAATCGATTTCGCGGCAGAATAGGTTATGATGCAATCACGTTGATTGTTTCATTTCGTTTTATAGTTGAAATATCGGGTAGTTAATTGATAGATATAGAGGCATGTAGTTCGCCTTGGACGAGTTCTGGGCTTTTCCTTCAAAAATATTGATAAACGAATAACACAGAAAAATTGTGCAGTCGTAAACGATCGACAATATATAAAATATACAATTATTCAATGGATTTATATAACCTAACATACCAATAGAAAATCAGTAGCTCGATATAAGATAAAAAAAAAAATCTAAACGAGATGTAAGAGTGTCTAACGTGTTTGAAATCCATCTGTTGACGTTAAAATGATTGCTTGTACCCTAAACGATCGAACACGTTACTTTTACTGCTCTAAAGTAAAGAAAAAAAGGAAGTTCAATTACTTAGTCGGTGTCTGGAGTTAACGCTCTTGCAAAACCGATAGCATGGATTTTCGTTATGTAAACAACGGTTAAGGAGCCTAAAATAGACGGGCGGACTAAAAACACATCGATTGGGAAAGGTGCATTCGGAAGGATAATTCAAGTTAATAGGCCCTGTCGGATCGTTGGCTAACCAAAAAAAAAAAAGAAGGAACACCGGCAACAAAGTGACGAATCGTTGCGAGAATAAATAGATGAAGGAACAGAGCGCGCGACAGCATTCTCCATCCCTCTTGAAAAATTCATACCACATGCTGTGGAAATCAAACTCAACTATCGTTGCACGTTGCATCAGCATTTTCCACTTTCGTCTTTCCACAAAGTGCAAGTGTGTGGTGTCCACCTCGCGTAATCTGGCCATAATATAACGGGGCTGGTGAGTAACAGTATTAGAAAGTCCGCATAATTGACAAAAAAAATCACTCAAAATTACATAAACATCTCGCGTGGATATCCAGTGGCACACGCCTGTTACACATTGCCATTGCAAACACGCGCATTATTCTTAATGTCCACCTTAGACGCGGTTACGCCTTCGTATCATTCTCGCGTGTAGAAATGATGGCAGGGCATCGATTATTCGATAAAGCATCCCGTCCAGTTCCAGCGACGCCAGCGGGGATATAGAAAGGCGAAATTCTGCTCCCATATAGGCAGCGATTTAAAGAAAAAAAAAAGGACGTTTATTTCTTGCATCCAATTGCCACTACTAATTGCTAGTATCTAAATTTTGGTCTCGCCCAGTTCGTTACGATCCAATCGAGATAATGTAGCAGCCTTTTATTTCACTTTCTCGAAGTCCGGCGCATGCAACGCGTCTACAAAAACTGACATGTAATTATCGAACTGAAAATTTCGAGGCCGGGGCGGAGGAACTGGTAGAACGTAAACTCGAACGTTTAGTCACGTGTGCAGTCTGCCGGGTGTCGAAACATTTGTGTTTCGAGAAAGGTATTGAAGTTGGTAGACGTTAATCTAGAATTACGAGCCTGAAAATTCTATGTTTTTTTTACGAGTCATGCTGTTTCTTTATCTTTGTCGTCCTCCTTCTCTTCCGTAGTTTCTGGTTCGATCGGTTCCTCTATTTGTTTTTCCTCCGTGTCCACCGATTTCGAGACCTTCTTTTTCCTTATTTTTTTAACCTTCTTTGTCATATCCATAACAGGTGTCGTTGTTGGCTTCCTTCGAATTAGCTGTAGCGAACAATATTCCTATTCATATGGTAAATAGGAATTTATTCTGATTCACGTTTGGATAACCTGATCGTTTAATAATAGGGGGTGCTGCAAGATTTTTCTACTTTGCCACGGAAGCGTCGCTCTTATCGTTCGTAAAGAAATAATTTTTTCGAGAGTCGACAATGAAGTGTAATCGTCGAAAATGAAACTTTAAACGAACTAAGAGGCATCGAGTGGTGAATGGATGTTCAGAGGAAATGTCCGTTCGTTTTTGCTCGACGAGCTATCGCGAGAAGTGATGGTCACTTTCTTTAAGCAACATTAATTGTAACGTATCCTGCTAAACGTTTACGGTGCTCGTTCCTTATCGTTTACGAGCCCCAGCGATATTCAATGAGTGTAAAAATAAGATATAATCATTCGCCACTGGAGAAAGGCAGAAGAAACGGAAAGCAGAATTCATTGTGATTATGGCAGAAAAGTTCAATTACCCTCTACGGCTCTTTCTTACCATACGTTGTAATAATTTTTTGGTAGGAATCTTGGTGCTGTGCCTTTTATCCCATACTTCCTTCTCCTGCCACCAGATGCGTTGGTACTCGTTCGTTAGCAACTGCTCTATGCACGGGCGCCTCTCTCTACTCGCAATTTTTCACCACGGCTCATTAATCACACATAAAACCGACTGGATCGAGATAACGCGAAAGATAGCATACCTCTCGTAAGACGGCACGAACACTTTCATCGAGGTGAACTCCGAGGAGACGATATTATCGGGTATCTTGCAAGGAACCGAGGGTGCCCACGCCTTCACCTTTGCATCAGACCCGGCGTGATTCATATTTACCGATCACAGAGTTTCCTTCGTTTCGAGACACAGGCTTTCCCCCTATCGCGCGTTTTTATAAATGCCTATCCTACGAAAATCGGCCGCGTCGAAACGATGAACCGTCGAGGAAGAAAAGGGAGCTGAGTCAGACAAACGACTGCGGCGAAAGAGTGAAAGCTCGATGTCCGAAATTGCACCAAGGTAGAGGTCAGGTACATCGAAGCGATTGTATTTTTTATATTCTAATGGTGACCGATTTTTTCGCGACCTTTCCTGTCTATAGTTGGAGAGTAAATTGCAACGCGATCTAGTGGGAGTCAATCGTGAAAAAGGGGGCGCTACCGGCAAATTGTATCGCGGCTTTTTGCACGCCGTGTCGCGCGACACGGCAATTAGAAAGTCACGCTCTTCGATCGGGATGTCAGTACAAAGAAATGTCGATAATTCAGAGAGCGGATAATTTGACGTGAACAGATTAACGCGAAGGGTTGATATGTGGATAAAACGGGAACTGGCACGGACTCGTATTTACTCGCTAAACAGCCTGGAAAACGATCTCCCTCCATGCTAATGGGTTTAGCGTCGACCACGTGCCCGGACCAGGCAAACGTGGCCCACAAACCTTTTACGGAGTTTACGTCGGAATTATCAACTCTTACAAAGTGGACCGTCTTTTGCTCCTAATATTCCAATCAACATATTCTGCCCTCAGTGTTTCCCCGGGACCTAGGACACTTCAGCAGTTAAACGTTGATTAACTCCTCCGACGTCCACGAGCTTTCCCGCCTCATCTCTCCCGCAAAGCGGCGCAAAAGGTACTTTAAAACTCATCTATTTATTAATAGTAGCACCTACATCCTCTTCACTCCCGTTTTAATAGACGCTCGCTACAATCGCACGAACGTTTCAGCGTTTTACAGCGGATGCGCCCGATTAACAATAGCAGCGGCGCGGTTTCTTCTAACGACCGGCTTGGAGCGTCCGCGTGCGGTAGCTGGTGAATCCTGTGCCCACGATGGTAAGCGCGAGGCTCGTGGGGGGAGTAGAGCACCGATATGGGAGGAGTTCGTTCGAGTTCTCTCTCCGTTGAGAGACTGCAAGGAGCAGAGGTGGTCTCTGCTCAGCTGAGGATTTCAGGTGGCAGTCGCCCTGCTGAGTTGTCCAGCGACGGGCTTCCCGTAACCACTTCTCATCCACAGACAATCCCGCGAGTTCTCCCCAGCCGAGCTCTCGTTCCACTGCACGCAACCTTACCTTACGATGCCGGATTTTCACGGTTCTCTTAACGCGGGACAGTACTCAGCCGACCTTGGTACACGCGCTTTTACACGGTTAGTTCACCCGTCCGCCTATCTTCCTCCTTCTTCCCCATTCCCTGAGCATTGTTTACATCGCTGCTATCAGAGCCTCCGAAGTAGACCCTTTACCCAGCAGAGAAATCGTCAGAGGATTCGTTTTAATAGACGACGGGGATGAAGTCTCCCTCGACCGGGACCCGGATACTCGCGGCTGGTCGGAGCAATCGCCCGTAAAGAGGATGGGGCGAGCTTGGACGGAGGAAAGTGAACGTTCCGAGGAGGAGTGATGCGTCGCGATGAATATCCTGCAAACGGGAACGGCGGAGTGGATAAAACCGGTAAACGTATCGATGATTGCGGCGCGCAGCGAAACGCTCCGCGAGTTTCCGAATGTTGTGCAACTCCGATGGATTTTGAGCAACGGCGAGCGGTTGCGTCGGGAAGCGTGCGAGGGAAAGAGCGCGGCGCACACAGTAGAGTAGAAGAAAGACTGTCCCGATATACGCGAGGCATTGCCCGGGGATTTACAACGTAAACACCGATATTGACTCCCCTTTTTAAGCTCGGAGACACTTCTATTGTAAACACGCGGCGTTCAGGTGATAATACACAGACTTCGGGCACTGTTTGCGATTTTGAACGCTGACGGCGATAAATCATTCATGCATCGACGTAATCGAGGCGGTAATTCGCGGGTATGAGGCGTGCGCGGCGGGTCACGATCAGTTTAGTGAAGACCGTAGAGCGATTCGGACGGTGTGGAAATCGTGTCGATAGGTGAGAGCGATCTTACAACGGATTTTTTAACGTCGATAAGATCCCACCGCGCCATTTGTGCCAGCGATAAAAAGTGAGTGAATGCAGTTCGCGAGTATCTACCTTAAACAGTGCGATCACAGGTGCACATTGCTACCTAGTAGACCTAGCCTGCCTCTAGTTGAAGTCGTGTTGCAGTATTTTATTGTAACACAAGATACCCAGATCTAACGGGACGTAACCAAACATCAGCTTAATCTTATTTGCTTTAGATTGGACCTAATTAAGTGGGAGTCAAGTGAGCTCGGGTCTCGGGTCTACTATCATATCCGATTTTAATTAATTTTAGTATCCTAGCGCAGCCCTTGTCTTTTAATGTTATTATTGCCCAGGGCTCAGTAATAATTAAGATTGTTTCGCGTGGGAACCGAGCATAATGCGCAATATATCAGCGAACGACAGGTGTACACGCGACGCGGATTCGCGTTTTATAGAATCGCCTCGCGAGCCATGTACGTGCACAGCACGGGTAGAAGTTCCTTTTGTATTATCTCAGGATCGAAAATGGTTTTAAAGGTTCGTCGGTGTGTTTATTGAGCATTGTGGCTCGCAAAAGCACCGCGCCGTGTCTAACGGGCAAAGCGCGGGCCGTTACTCTGACAGAAGAGTTACCGATTACGTTTCACTGTTGTTGAATTATATTACGGGAGGCTGTTTTCATCATTATGCCTCATTCGTCATCGGCAGCTGTGATTATTAAGCGTGTTTAGCACGGCGCGCGTCGAGCCGAGTGGCTGGGACGTGCGTATAGAGCTCGATGAATAAAAGATGGGTAACTGTTAGGGTCGATTGCTAATTAAAATCGTTCGGATTCTCTTTTAATCGTCCGCGGGATCTTTCGAGTCATCGCATTATCTTCCCGCGACTGGATAGCATTCTTCCGGGCCGGCACCGTAGAGATAAAAGCTCGCGGAATGAAACGTTGTTGCGGGCCGCGCAGCGGGGCATTGTTTCAATTCCAGAGATTAAACAAATGTAAATGCATTAGTTCCGCTTTCCACTGGCACCGGCGAAGGCCAGCGCGCTCTTATCCTCATAATAATTACCCGGGCTATCAAGGCTAATGGAGCGTTCTTCTGAACCACAGAGGCGCGAGCGGACAACCTCAGCAGCCGTTGGGATGCTTGGTAAATCTTGTCGAAAACTGCTACGATCTCGCAGCGATTCACTCGAAAGCCACGGGCGACAGCAGGATTAACGACCCATTTCGCCAACAATAAATCGTTTTTACGCTACCAGCGCGTATATCTTCGAAGCGTTAGGAAAGAATTGACCGGGCAGGCATTCGCAAGGTTAGCGAGACAAGATCGGGGAATATAAACAACTCAAAAAATCGAGGAAAGCTCGTTAATATCTTTTCATGTCCTACTAACGATTTAACACGAGCGGAGTTCCTCTTCCTACTCGGTGCCTTGTGGCCCCGTGATTCACTGGCGCAAAGTTTCTCCATTATGATAATGAAACGTTCTTACATCAAAGCCGCAAGAAATCTTGCCGCGATGTAATTCAGTACCTCGCTCTTATCTGCATCGCGGCAAGTTTGTTTAAGAAAAAAAAGAACTGAACAACTGGCACAGCTTCGCCGCTCGTTCCAATGCCCCGTTCCGCGTGGTCATAACAAGCACCCATTTTTAATCGGGACGAATTGTATATCGAGGTAGCGCCGCGACTATTAAAATCGCAAGCGAATAACTTTGCTCAACCACGCGTATGACAGATCGTTAGTGCGCGCCGCTCGTTTCGGTCAGCAGGGGTGTTATCTCACAGGGTATCAATTGCTCGGCCACGAAGCAATTTCACAGTACAATGCCATCAGCCGTGACCTGTGCTCGATTCGAGCAAAGTGTCCTGGTAAACCGTGATAACCGCGGTTTTGTCAATCTTGCGTTCCGTCTTGCCTTCAAGAGACGAGGGGTCAATCTGCTTCCTCGCGAATTGATAGGGTCGAAAAGAGTATCTACATAAATTCTATTGTAATTACTAGCGGCGGAAAATAATTGGAAAAGGTTTGAACACAGAGGTTCGAGACAACTTTAAAAGCAATTCACTTTTTTTTTCATGTAGCAAATTAGCAATAACTCAGAGGGGGAGTTCCCTTAAGGGGTTTTGCCTGCCTGCAAGTTCTGAAAGCGCAAGTTTTTTCGGGATTTTTTTTAAATTTGAAGACTTTTTTAAATAAACGCTTTATATTCGAAAGTATATATTTTAAAGTTCTTGTAGCATTGAGTTGGTTCATCAGAAGTAAGAAATTCAACCAAATTTAGTTAGTATATTAGATTATCTTGTCCTTAATCGTGGCTTTTTCATTTCCATTGCGTGGTTTTTATTTTACAGATGCAAAATGATGAAAAGAGCGCGATTCTGTGGTGAAAATCGATACTTTTGCTGGGAGAAGCCGCCATTTTGTAGCTAATTAATATTTTAGGGCAATGAACGATTAAGGACAAGATAATCCAATATACTAACTAAATTCCTGTGAATTTTTTATTTGAAATGAACTATGTCAGAATTAGAGTAGTCACCGCAAATTATTGAAAAAAAAAATCGCTGCCGTGAGATCGCTGATATTTTTTAAAATTATTTATATTTTCCACTGCAAAAATTGCCACAAGTAGTTTAACATGTACATTGTCGAATACATAAAGGTTTATGTAAAAAAGTCTTCAAGTTTTTGAAGAAAAAAATCCCGAAAATACTTGTGTTTTCAGTCCATGAGATAGGCACAACCCCTTATCGCCCCTAATACCGGACATTAGCTATATCTGAGATATTGGAAACGCTACCGAGCCGTTATTCCGCGTGAACCGTACAGGGGATAGAAAAAACAACAATTAGGTTTCGACACGTTCCAGCCGCGTGTGCACAGCTAAGGGAATTGATTCAATATTACCTCCTTCGTCTTACTTCAGCAAAACTTTAAGCCTCCGGCACTCGAGGGATTTCCTTAATTAATCTTAAAATTCTTTCAATTCTTTCGAATTGAAATACTTGATATTTCGCGGGAAGGGCGGCGGGCGCTAGTTAGCCTAGGGGCGAAAATCTGGAAATTCGCCACGGTAATTACCGAAGCATCGAGTTCGCCGATTAATATCGACTCGAAGTTGAAATTCTCGGTGGAGGAAAAAAGAAGGAGAAACTTTAGCTGGCCGGCTAGAAAGTCTGCTTCGTAAGAAAGACGGATTTTTTCACGTGCTCGAGAAAAGTGGAATTACACGGGAGATTAATCGGTTAAAATACCAACAGTGTAGGAAATTTCTGAAAAGCTGCTGGGTATCGAGGTCACTTTGGGCTCTCCTTTTAGAAGCTCTTTGGAACCGCCGTTGGAATTCTGCTCTGACCGTTTCTTTCTCTCTTGTAGCGGTCCGGCTATGTCGGGCGCCGAGGCTGGGATTGTTTCTCGGATAATTAATTTCTATTTGTAACGACGCACGCGGAGTGGGTTCGATAGACGGACACGGATCATTTCCACCAGGCTGGACGCGTAATGGAGATTGGTGTGCTTAAAGTGCAACGGGAACGAACGAAATGAGACTGGAGAGGCTTGACCTAGGGACCTATCTCGCGGAAGACAACGCCTTGTTCCCGTAACGAAGTACCATGGAGGGAAGATAGATACCAGTGGCCATACTTCGGGATATATAATTGTCAATGACCGAGGAGCATTGTGAATAGTGCGTGGTTTATTGTACACGAATTGGAGCATGATGGGAGAAGTGATTCGCGTCTCTGGGAGGGCACCGGACGTCGGGGAGTTCTTCAAGGAGGCTATGCTGTCCCAAAAGTTCGCCGACGTCGCTCTCTGCTGTCCTGGTGGTCAAAGGTTCCTGGCCCATCGTTTGGTCCTCTCGGCTGCTAGCCCTTATTTACAGGTCGGTGGTACACAACTTCTTACGTCTGATTTATCGTTTACAGTAACCCCTAACATACTAAGTGCAGATCAGCCTCGCAATTCAAATAGCTTTGCCATGGCTGTAGCTCGCAAATGAGTTTAAGGGGTCTCCCTAGTTCGACGCTGTGAAATTGAGGCAAATGTTGAGGAATTTTTTAAAAGAAAAATATTCGGTATTATAAATCCAAACTTTGTACGTTGATTGATAAACGTTCGACGAATGTGCTCAATTTTTGTCATGCAATAATAATAATATTCAAAGTCACAGTGGTGGAAGTAAGAGGGGTTTGAAAAAACAGGTTGTCTGCTGTGTTCCCCCTTATTACTACCACCGTAACTTTGAAGAAAATTACTATCATTGGGTAAAAAAAATCGAGCACACTCTTGGAACGTGAATTAATAAACGTACAAACTTGGGAATTATAATACTCGATACTTTTCTTTTAAAAAATTCCCCCAAATTTGCCTTACTTTCACAGCGTCCAACTAGGAGTAGCTCTTAAGGTACCATACCTAATTGTCTCAATAATAACATATGAGTTTAGTGTGTCGGGCTGGGTTTTACCGACAATTAGCACTCGTTTTCTAATTACGGTGTCTGTACTAACGAGTGTTGACGTTTACTACCGAGCTACGCGAGTCAGCATTAAGGCGATGAATGATCTCGCTCGCACCGGGGATCATAAATCGCGTGCATGCATTTGTAACTCATCTTGAATGGAGGGAAAAGAAGCCGACACTTAATTTCGATATTAATACGCGGCGGAGGAGCAGAGCGCGTTGCGAACGGACACAAGTTCACCGACTCAGCCCAGCATCTACGATTTACTTACAATTAGCGGAATTAGTCGACCATAAAACGAGTTAACATCTGTTTAGAGATACAGGCGTTCCACGTCAGTCGTTAATCATCTGACTTATTAATCCCGTAGCAATAAACGACGACGGAAGTGGGTCTAATTAGCGAAAGCGAACTGTACCGGTGAATCTTTTTAGAAAGTTTCCTTTATCTACCTTACGGGCTCCTTTTTGTAAAATGCTCGGCGCGCAAAACGATTCGGGCTGGTGTCGCGGCACCGCCCTTTCTCTCTTAAGATCATCCACGATCTGGAGTCGCTAAATGTTATTTTATAAAGCCAGCGTTCTTCTCGTCGCGCTGCCTAGGCAGCTCGATAGATCGGCGCAACAAGACGCGTAGGAAACGATATCAGACGTCACTTGGCACGGCAAAAGGATCCACTCGATGGTTCGAAGCTGCGACCGATTGAGCTGCCGCGATACCAGAAAGCCCAGAGCGTCTTATCGCGAGCGTTAATTAAAAGCAGCGACTCGTTCGAATGCATCGCGCTCGTGTACGCTCGCCAGGCACGGAAACTAATGAATAAAATAAACACCGGTGTCTTCTATTAATACCAATTACAGACCCCATCGAACCGTACCAGCGATTAATCACACGCTCAGCTGATGCCGGTATACTGCGCTACGAACTCCGTGTAGGGACCGTTCGAACAGCTGTGAAGCGATAATGACGACCCAGCCTTGAGCGTGAATTACAATTTTGCGCGTTATCGCTGACCAATGACGGCGACAGATTTCTGAGTAGTTGGTATCGAAGTAATTCAATTAAGCAGCGCGCAGCGCTTGCTGCGGACGCGTTCACTTATCGGCGATCTTACATCGAGCGAAGTGACTTCACCTATCATGTGACGGATAGGATAGGGGGGAAGTGTTACTAAATTTTCTGCCTGAATTTTAGAGATCTCGGCGACGTTTCCTTCTACTCCTCTCGCTTGATTTAGATCGAAGTATGGTCTCCTCTATGCAGGGGCGGATTTGTGAGCGAAAGGAATTGGGAGTTTTAAAAGAAATTCACTTCTTTTTCATGTAGCGAATTAGCGATAACCCAGATGTGAGTTGCAATATCGAATTAACCTTCAAAGGTTGCACTATCATTTATTCCCGCTACGGGCACAGATGGGGTAGCTTAGCATAACCCAGAGCATTATCTTTGGATGCTCTGCAACGTTTTCAATGTTTTTTCTTTCGATCGATTCAGAAGATAATAAGGAACTATATATATATATATTTTTTAATTTAAAGGAGTCGAGACAATTTCAAAATTAAAAGGAAAAAAACAAATTTTTCAGAACTTTCAAGATATCTCGAGTACCTATCAAACGATTTATATATATAGGTGATTTCGTCATAAATCGTTTGGTAGGTACTCGAGATATCTTGAAAGTTCTGAAAAATTTGTATTTTTTCCTTTTAATTTTGAAATTGTCTCGACTCTTTTAAATTAAAATATTCGACGATACCACGCGGAAAGGGTGGCAGACACTTGTCAGCCTAGGAGCGCCGAATCTCCAAATCCGCCTCTGCTCCCAAGCTCTTTGCGCAATCCACCTCCTCCGTTCCACATCTCCGCACCGTTTTCCACCCGATGGGTACAATTTTCTGGTAACCGTGTTTACTCAGCTCCAGCGAATAGTAAACGCGGGGAGCGCGCCTTAAAGATTACCAGCTTGCAATCCGAATCGTGTACGAAAGGTTCTCCCGCACGCGTGGCGCCGCTTTTTTCCCTTCTCCTTGATCCGAGCGGGAGTTCCGAAACGAATATCGCCGCTGGGATCCTGAATTTGGAATTCACGTTTAACCAGTTGATAATGAGTACCTACTTACGGGTTGTTTTTCCCCATTACCATCTTTGTCGCCGACCCGAGGCCCGCGTTGCCTGCCCTGTTACGCTCCTGCGTTACATCGGACCTCGGATAATTAAGCATTCCGTTGCTCCGCCTGCTCGAGTTGCCCGTACGCTCGCTCGATATATCGCAGCTTCCTGATTCCAATATTTCTCTGAACCGCGGGAGAGCAGACAGAGTGGATAGTCGAAGGTACGTGTTTCTCGTTGGAAGGGGTCGCTAAATAGGTGGATCGAAGTGCACCTGCTTGCACAACGAGCCGTTTCGCAATGAGCGATGCGGAGAACCGTGTAATTTGGTATCTAAGAGGCACTCTCAGGTCACGTGTTCCCCGCTTTGTTAGATAGAATCTCCAGGATCTGAGGAAACGCGGCGTTATCTTAACGTTGCTTCGGGAACTCGAGAGGCCCAGGTTCGTCTTAGAAAGTATTCCAAGCTCCTCGCCGATCCTCTTGGCTGCTTCGAATCTGCTTCTGGAAATGGAAGCTCATCGGAACTTTTGCAGCGCGAATCGTTTAGACGAGGCACGATAACGAGGCCCGCGTCTGTCTCTCTGATAATGCGACACGATACACGGGTCAGCGCACCTTAATGATTTCATTTACCGTTTCGCTCTCTGGTAAAAAGCAAGAGCTACTGGCACGTAGGATGCGCTGTACGCTTTACGCTAGTTGATGCATGCTAAACGCCGCGGTTGATCCCCTCGGATAGCGGCTTACGGGCCATTAAAATGCTTGCACGCGGCTATTTTATGGCGGCTGATTCACTATACTCCAAAGATAGTGGGTCGCCTCTTGCGGACCTTCCTCCGGCGCATTGTCACTAACTTCCACGCGGACACGTGCGCTTTCGCTGCTGCGAAGCAATCGTGCCTGCTGCGCGCGCGTTATTCCTTTCTTTCGCCACGTCGTAAAATGTATAAAACGACCCTCTATGCTCTGAGTTAGAGCGATGCACAGTGTTCGATGTAATGGACGAAAGTCAAGAATCTGCAGTGTTTGATCCACAAATTCTTGTGTCTTAAAATGTTAATAAGGGAACGTAGGTTTTAATGCTACCCATAACTTTTGCTGAACTTACCAATTTGTTGTCGAAAATGGCACTAGAAATTTATTCCAAATGTCGGTGCATTTTTTCAAACACGTTCGTTAAGCGATAAGACGTTTAGTCTACACATTCAGCTGTTCTCAAACTTCGCGTTTACAATGTGTCAGTATCTTAAAAAAAAACATACTTTTGAAAACTCTTTTTTTATAGAAATCTATGAACATTAAACTATAAATTATAATAAATTATAACCTATAATTAGACACGTGCTTTGAAGCTTTCTCCTATCTGTTTTGTGACTTCTCGAGGTTATATGTTAAACGTGTACTTTACAACATATGTACTTATACATAATAATTATGTATAAGTTTGTAGTTGTACAGTAATTGGATGATGAGGATTCCCAACAGAAATCCAGAAAAACGACGTAATTGTTATAATTCGTGCAATGAAAGTTGAGAGATATCTTCGCTTGACATTTCGTATGTAATAAAAGCAATATTACCTGCTGGGCCTTATTAACCGCACTTACCTTACATTCATTAAAAAAAAAAATTAAAAACTTGTAACATCAAAGATGTTTAAAAAAGTCCTTTTACAACCAAATATGAAATTTATTTTCAAACGTTTTACTCCAGCGAGAAGTTATTAACGTCTACTAATTTCCCTATACCCATCGAAAACTGTGCGATGATAAAAGTCGCTCGCAACAGCCCCATAACTGCGCGTCGTTTCTTGTCCACGCGTTCGAGTCACCGATTAGCTTCGTGCGCGCGCGTTAAAGTCTCCGAATCGTTTCGCGCATCGAAGTCACCGCTGCGTCTCCGCATCGAGGACAGCGATGACATCGAGCAGATTTTTTTGCCGATGATATTTGATCGTCGAGTGGCGGCGATAAGGTCACGAGGTATTTGCAATCTGGTTAAACCGCGATTGTTTCTAGAATTTATTAAAATGTCGTTGAAATCGCCGTGTAATTCCCGATTCCATATCGATTTCTATTCCCCCAGCTTCGATCTTTAATCGCAGGCATTTCGTTACCGAATGCTGGAAGCCAGATCGCAAAAACCGCTGTAGATTTGCTGAATCTATTAAACCGTTAAAACACAAGTTTCGCGAGGGGGAGAAAAAAAAAGAGCTGCAGATTCGAACTGGGAATTCTCGTGTTAAAAGTCGAAACAGTGTTCGCCGCGGCACGATGCCTTGCGCCGTTCACTTTTCTTTCCCAGGTTATTCATTATCCGCGATATCCGCCGGTTTTTACAGAGAATACTTCCGATTCCACGGGACTCGTGACCGATCCGCGCGAAGGGGACTCTTTTATCCTCCGATGAAAATCGTACGAATGCTTCTTGCGCGCTCCAGTCGATTTCCGCGTTTTTGTCGGGTCAGAAAGACGGGGCGTCACGGGCCCGTGTTGGAGCGTGTAATCGCGGAGGTATTTCTAAATTAAATCGAGCCGCGGCCACGAAAGTATACGAGCGTTTTAAGAACGCTGCAGCCGAGAGGAGCAAGTCCCGACCGAAGGTTTCTCAAGGCTTTTAGGTGGACGATCGTTCGAAGGCGATATTAGTTAGTCAAACAGGGAATATTAATCGTGTTAGCGGCGTATGTTTTGGATCTAGTGACTCGGCAGGTTAGACGCTCTCGGGATGGGAATTAGTCACGAATTTCTCGACGCTCGCGTTGTACCAATAGAGGCGAAGATATCGGAAGGATGGCTGGCTATGATGCATGGTTTAGGCACCTCCGTTTGCTTCGAATTAGAAATTAAAATTGAGCCGCGGACTGGGTCAGGTGGACGACATCCACTGGACGTTAACGTTCCTCATAATTATCGGGCTTCGTGCGTAGAGCTTCTTGTACTATTTAGTTTCGCGCGTAACGGTATGAATTATAAAACGCCCCGTGAGTTCATTCGAATTCTTCTGTTCGTGTATCGCGTGTACGTTCGATATTATGTTAATGACGGGTTACCATTCAATAAAGTGGCGGCAGTCGGTTATAATTCACACGTGGAGCTCCGCGTTATATGCATCGGTTCGGTTCGTCTCGATATTCATGATATCTAAATTACTGTTAACAAGAACGACGTATGTATAACCGGTATAACGCATCCTTTCACGTTTCCACATTCCCAGCCCTGCAATAGCTTCCACGTCGATTTCGGCGTTTTAGTCGTGCCGCTATTTTACGTGGACTTCCTAAGGAGCCCCTCAATCACAATCCCCGCTACAAAGCGGTAAGAAATTTCTCTCGAGCCTCGCTCATTTCCCTATCATAGCTGCACACGAAGCAAGTTTGTCCGCGCATTGTCTGCAGGCCATTGATAAGCGGTGGACCTTTCTAAAGAAAGTCAATCGGCAAAATCTTGCGCCCGACTTGTCGATAGCTTGATCCTAGATCAATGTGTCTACAGCGTGACTCTTATAAACCTCTCGACTGGATTAATCATCGTAATGTTCGAGAGTGTACAAAATAATCGCTTAAAAACAGTAAATAGCAATTCTTCTCCAGGGCCCGTGCGAGGCGGGTTCAGCGCGTCCACGGGCCCCGGGTTTTAAAAGGCCCCGTGGTCCACGTGAAACAAATCGTAAATTTCGCGCGACCCTATGCATAGACATTTATTATAAAATTTCATTAAAAGGCTCCGCGCTCGTAAATGTGTTGGGGCCCTATGCATAGACTAGCTTTACTACTCGGCTTCGTCCGAAATGTAGGTTCTGATTTTATAAAAAACTTCTTTTTATTTATTTTTTTTGTGGAAATAGTCACATTTATCTGGATTAGCTGGGCATAATGAGGTGGGACCCATTTCGTTACTCCAGCGTTTACCGTTCGAAAGTTTCTAGGCGATAGACAAACACACAAACGCTTTCTGCTTTATATATATATATATATAAATTAAGATATTTATTATTTTTAAATTTCTTTAAAAGGCCCCGCGGTCCACGAGAATCTAATCGTAATTTTTTCGGGGCCCTATGCGTAAATATTTATTATTATAAAATTTCTTTAAAAGGCCCCGCGGTACACGAGAAAAATTTAGAAGTACATGTCCCTAAATGCGTTATTTTGGCCCCTCACAATTCTGGAATCTGACCCCGCAGAAGTTCACGTCAGCCCTGTTCTTCTCGCCAGCATCGTCTCCATATAGTTTCTAATCTAAAAAAAATTTCATCACTCGCCCCCGCGAGAATCACCCGGTACATTGCCGCGAATACATTGTACCGAGATAAATTATCTATAACGACCACGATCTCTGTGTGTAATTAAACCGCATTTCCCGCCTCGTCGCGGCGCGTGGTCTCGCGCAAAGGAAGTAATTTAACGTTTAATGAGAAACGAAACGAGTTTGCGCGCTGCATATGCATGCACCCGTGCAGGGAGCGGCGTGTCCGTGCCGTGAACGGCACGGTATCTAAGTGGAGCAGTGTCACGCGTAAAACGCGCGGCCTGGGTCATCGATCGGTGTTTTGAATGATTAATTACGGTCCCGGACGGTGTTAGGCGGCTCGCGATCCAAGAGGGTCGCGTGCAAGCAAGTGGAAACGGTCAGCGGTCCGAGGAAAAGTAGAGAAAGGAGTAGAGAGGAGGCCGGACCCGTGCGCGGTAACTTATTAGCTGGGTAAAATAAATCCATGCTCCATCCGTGACATTAATCATAGAACGGATGAAATTATGGTCCGCGGGGTCGCGGCCAGGCGCCCCGTTGATCCAAACGACACTTCAATCGACCGTATTTACATAGACGCGTCCGTGGCCACATTCCTGGCTGCTCGAAATTGATAGTCGATGATGGTCCGGTGAACGAACAGCTTAGGGGAGACCGGGGCTAGTTGATACATTATTCAGTTTTCAATTTTTTTCATTTTTCTTTGCATTAATTATTTAATAACAAATATGCCAAAATATAACTTGGTCCTTCCTCTTTAATATATAGTAAATGAAAACTTGAGAAAATACATACCAAATGAATGAAAAAATGTTATTTGGACGAAGGCAAAGGTACCAATTTACCCCACTGCGGGGTAAGTTGATACTGCTCTGGGGCATGTTGATACATCTGTAAAATATCCGTTTAATGAATAACTAATAAATTTGAAGAATACAATTTTTTCTAAATACCTTTTCAACAATACAGACTCAAAATGAGCAACGACGTATTCTAAAAACCAAACAGATTTTTGAACAAACATAGAAAAACATTTTTATTTTTTTTAATGTCTTAAATATCCCAGTTTAACATGAGATATCTTCTTCTTTTTGTTAATATATCTTAACAAACTCATTTTGTCGATATTCTATATTTTCGCGTTTTGGCTTAATAGTATCGAGTCTTTTTCTATTGCGACGGACGCTTTTTTAAAAATATCTTGCGATATTTCGCCACGATTTGTCTTTTTGCTGTAATTTCGAACCATTTTCGTAGAAATATAAGAAAAAATCCAATTAAAAGTAGTCGGGAGAAATTGATACACTGTATCAACGTGCTCCAGAGAAAACGTATCAACTTACCCCACAGGAAGTCATTATGTACAAACATCTCCATAAAAAGATGTAGAGCATATAAACAAAGTAACAAAACGTACTTAATTACTTTACCTTCAAAAGACGTGATGCCAAATTAATTGGGGTTATAAAATTCTCTACACCGTCTGAAGACGGATTGGAAAGTGAACACAATTTACTTCTTCACTATATAAACGAATACAGTTAAAAAACGATTGTTAACGTCAAGGTACATAGACGCACGCTGTATCGTAGTAAAGAATTAACAACAATCTTCACACATCTCGCTCAAATGGAGCTACATATACACAGTGTCGAGATAATTCGTCTCTATCACCTAGCCCCTACATTTGATTCGTGGGACAGCTAAGCAAAATTAGGCGTAAGGTTTTCAAAGTGCGCAAAATGGATTTTTAATTTTTGCCATTTTTTAAGATAAAGTTTGAAATGAAATATTACAAGTTTTACTTTGAATGTTTCAAGCTACGAATAAAGATTCAGCGCAAGGTCATCAAAAAGCTGAAACAAATGAGTGGCGCGATTTGGCAAGTTCGCCTAGGGCGCAAAGAAAGGCTCGACCTGGGCCTGAACCTGAGAACCGCGCCGAAGTTAAGACGTATTAGAGTTGCGCGACACGTGACGAGACGCTTTCACTTCGAAATTGAGTTATAACTTCCAAGCGTTCTCCCTGCGAGCTCGTCACCTCATCGCGCGCCGCACCATTTCTGCACGCCAGCGATCGCTAGGGGAAAAAAAGGTCTGACGGGAGTCGGACCTGCAGCGAGCGTCATTACTTACCTGGCACACCATCCTTCGTTGGCATCTTGACGGAAAATTAATATAATAATTACGCGCTTCCTGCTGGGGCGCGTAAAAACAGTCGTTGATACGCGGCAATTTGTCTTGGGCATTTCTATCGGCGACGGGAACATGCGGTGGACGTTTGAAAAAACTCAGGCTTCCTCTGCCGCGCTCGATCGACGTTAGATAGGCAATTTTAGATTGCGATCTCTGTAGTTCTGTTTACTTGGGAGCGGAAAGGAAGTTTCAGGGAATTCGCGAGAAATACCGAATACCCGGAGCACTGAATCACCCTTTCATCGCGGTAGACGCAACAACAATACAAATTGCGTTAGATTTTCATCGAGCAGCGTATTTTAAATTCGTACTGCTCGAGGTGAACCGTTAGCCTCGACTGCCTTGAGCGCTCCTTCGACCGTTCGCACTCCATCATGAGCTGCTAACACATTTCAATGTTTACGAGTTCCCGTGCCTAAATTAATTCATAAATTAATCGAAGAGTCCCACGGCAACGGAACACTGGTCGCGTAAACGCGCACGGATTCGTCCTGTTCCTCTGGCCACGATCGCTATAACCCTCTACCAATTTGGAATGCAGGATCATTCCTGCCTTCCTCTATCCGCGAGATTTATGAACGCAGATACTGTCCACGTTTCC
Organism: Andrena cerasifolii; assembly: GCF_050908995.1. NCBI lineage: Eukaryota > Metazoa > Arthropoda > Insecta > Hymenoptera > Andrenidae > Andrena > Andrena cerasifolii. The sequence continues at coordinate 10,464,938 of NC_135131.1, read as the reverse complement.
GAGCGTCTCGCGTGTATACGCTGCATGCAGATGTCGACGGGCCTGCGATCCCGCTGAACCATTCCTGACCTGGTACCGATACGTAGATACTTTTCGCCACAGCCGGGAATCGCTACGGAGCCGCGGCGAACAAACGTATCGAATTCGACGGCAACTTAGCCGTTGCACAAGAAGAGATTTAGCATGGCGCTCTCGGTGTGCCTTGACCTTTGCCGTGCAACGAAAACGGCCCGCGTCCGCGCGGAATTCCAATGGTCCGCGACCGAGCCAGCTCGGGAGGACTGTAAAAAGTTGTCCGCTAGGATTATGCATTCGCGTGCCATGCCATAAATACATCTTCCGAGGCATCCGTGAATAATCCTGCCCCGGCTTGACTGCTTTCAGGAAGTGCTGCTGGCGCACAGCAGAACGTCCAGCCACTGCGAGCCGATCACAGTGATCCTGGCGGAGGTCGAGGCGCCGGAACTCGCCGCGCTCCTAGGCTTCGTCTACACAGGAAGCGCGACGGTGCCCAGGCCGCGGCTGAACGCCTTCCTGCACGCCGCGGAGGCGCTCCACATCAGGCTGCCCCCTGTCCCGCTGGTGATGACTTGCTCGCCGGCCGACTGCAAGCAGGAAGACACGAAGGACGTGAAGATCAGCCCCGGGTGCCTGGAGTGCGATCGGTGCCGCCGTCCGCGGCGGAATCTAGATGCCGATTCCGCCGGCAAGGAGGAGCCTTATCCGTCGGCCGAGTCCTTGGAAGCCGCGAGAGAAATCGGACCGCTTCCTGAATCGATGAACTTTGCTGGCTCGAGATACGCCGCCAGCAGATATCGCTCCGCGACCTGGCCCGCTCCTCCTTTCGCGAGCGCCGGTCCGGAGAAGGCTGTCCACGGCGTAGATCGATTATTGGATAAGGCCGGGACGGATCGGATGGACGTCGGCCGATATCGCGCTGTGCACTCGAGGATCGATAGGATTTGCGACAGGGTCGGTGGCTACGCGGAAAGCGTTGTCGCTGGTTGTGACTCATCGATCAACGGCGGCCAGCAGGAGTTCTGCGAGTCGGGGAGGAGCGCCTACGACCTGCACGGGCAACTGGATCCTCTTGAGTCCAGGATGAGGGCTGGGGAGGGACGCTTAGAGGTGAACGAGGAGCATAGCGTAAGGAGGGACCTAGTGATAACAGAAAACTCCTTCGAGGAAGACAGAGCCTCGTGGATCGACACCTGCCAGAGCAGAGCTGTATCACTGCAGTTGCCCGACCGGAGGCCGTACGAGAAATCAGATCACGGCTGGGATCTGTCGTGCGGGGAGGCTTGCTTCAGCTGGAAAACACCGAAAAGGCACGTCGCCAACCGCGTGATAGCCTCGCCATGGAGGCAGACCATCAGGCCGTATCATCTGCCCAAGCTGCAGCCGATCGTTCTCCAACCCCACTCCGACGATATCGTAAGTCAGCAGAATTTTCAGTACGTAAAGCTAATTAGTAGGAAACCTGATGCGGAGGGTCCGACAGGCAATCGGTGTAACCCCAACTTTCCCTAAAAATGAGTTACGTATTTTGAGAACCTGTTTACTGTTAAAACTTTCAGGCGATAAATTAATTACGTCGCTACTTTCATACGTAAACTAATCACAAATTGATCACATGGGGTTCACCGCACCCCAGCGTCATTTCTCAGTTACCATTTTCGTATTTTTGAATCCTTAAACTCTTCACTGATAATGGTACATTCCTAATGTTCCAATAGTCTTCTCTCTAGAAACGTAAATGTTAAAAATAGTTGTGGAAAGATGCAATAATTTTTGTTAAAATTCACCAAATTCTTACATTTTAATATTAAGCCCTAAATTCATTTTGAGTTCGTAAAGGCGTGACATTTGAACGCGGAAATTGTCTGAGGAACGATACACCCCATGTGGCCACGAGGGGTTAATGCTAATGGACTCACACTGATTAGCTTCTGAACTCTTCGTGCATTCATTAGCATCGATTATTAGATCGTACATCCTCGTTATTATAAACTCAGAGGGGAAAGATCGTGTCTGTTGGAATTTTTTTCTTTTTCCTCTTTAGCATAGGAGACGCGTAGCTAAGTGCACGAGACTCTTTAAGATCCCAGATGCATGGAAATTTAATCGCACGGTAACTAATCTTTACTTAGACGCGCCAATGATCCGACAATCGTACGAATTACCAGGGACGCGCGAGTCGCGTTAGGAATCCGGTGGCTATAGAGCCTGCACTGTGCCCGCCTCGGATAGCGGAGAGACTTATAAAGTGCAATTTACAAATCTTTTCTGCAAACAGAGAGGTCGCGCGGCTTTCAATTAGCCGGTGCAAATTGGATAGGTCTCCTCGAAATATCGCGTATCGCTAGGAGGCAGCCGCGGAGACGGGTTCCTGTTTCAAGGCGCTCATTATATTCTATCGTCGTACAGCATTCGAAATATTATTCGTATGTAAACTAATCGCTCCTGAATATCCGATTGCACCGACTCAGACCAGGAAAAACAAGGCTCCGCTCATAACACCGTGCCGCGAGCAGCGCGCGTATCTGCATATCTGTGAAATACATCTAGGTCGCGAGATGGCCGATCGTGCCATCACTTCACTTCGCTCGCAACTTTGACAAGGTAAAAGTAACGATCGAGCTTAAGCACCGTGTAACTCTCCATTAAGCTGTACATTCTCAGTCTCTAATTGCATTCTCACTCATCCCACCTGTCCTCTGAACATTTTTCAGCGTGGTTGCTCACTAATTTCACATTTTCACGACGATCCGAAGCACCGCGGAGGAAATTCCGAGCGCGCAGCCTCCGTGCTAATTCTAAGTTACTACGAAGGCAACTTTGTGTGGAGGAATTGGGAATTGGATGTTCGAGGCAGAGTTGGGGATTATTGGAATAAAAATTTATAAGAATTGCGAGTAAAACGAAGTAATCCGAGAACAACGAGTAATTTGTTATTTGGACAATGCCCGACTCTGGCTCGAGCAGTTATGAAGATTGCCCGAGTTCTTCGACACCTCCTCTCGTGGTCGGTGAATGCAGGCCTCCCTGTGCTCCTTTTCTAAATTACAGTCCGCGCGAGGCGGGGATTAAGAGTTTCCATTTGCTCATAGTTTGTCGCGAGTTAGGAGACTGAAGACGAGTTGCCGAGCTATTTCCTTTCACCGCTTTAATGGGGATCGAAGAAATTGCTCGGATGAAAGAGACACAGTGGAAACGTCGGGGAAATCGTTTTTACAGCGATCGATCCGTAATAACGCGACTCCTTCGTAGCGGACTTTTCGTAATCGAGCGGATCTTTCGTTGCACAAGGCTCGGGGTGAACTTGTTCAGCCGATTATCGGCCAGATACGATTACCGTTCCCCGCTCTACTGTACCCCCTTCGTATCGTTACGTCACGCGGCGTACGTGGATCCCGTCGGCTCGCGTTACTAATCTCGCCAATAGCAATCCGTCCGTACAGAAAGTGACTTGTTTACCGCGGCTGCTGGTCGCGGAGAACGAGCGCGCGGACTCATCCTGCGAGATTCCGCGCCATATGGAATAGGGCTGGGACTATTCGAATAATTTAATAATAGAATATTTTACAAGTATTCGAATGCTACGAATAAACTTCGAATATTTGAGTATTCGAATGCTGCGAATAAACTTCGAATATTTGAGTATTCGAATGCTGTGAATAAACTTCGAATATTTGAGTATTCGAATGTTATTATTCGAATACTTAAGTATTCGAATATTTAAGGATTCGAATATTTAAGTATTTGAATATTTAAGTACTCGAATATTTAAGTATTCGAATATTCAAGTATTCGAATATTTAAGTATTCGAATAATAACATTCGAATACTCAAATATTCGAAGTAAAAATATTCGTAGTATTCGAATATTTAAGTTTTCGAATATTTAAGTATTCGAATATTCAAGTATTCGAATATTTAAGTATTCGAATATTTAAGTATTCGAATATTTAAGTATTCGAATATTTAAGTATTCGAATATTTAAGTATTCGAATATTTAAGTATTCGAATATTCAAGTATTCGAATATTTAAGTATTCGAATAATAACATTCGAATACTCAAATATTCGAAGTAAAAATATTCGTAGTATTCGAATATTTAAGTTTTCAAATATTTAAGTATTCGAATATTCAAGTATTCGAATATTTAAGTATTCGAATATTTAAGTATTCGAATATTTAAGTATTCGAATATTTAAGTATTCTAATATTTAAGTATTCGATTATTTAAGTTTTCGAATACTGATGTATTCGAATAGTATGGTGTGAATTATAAATCAAGTTCTTTAGGTTCATTTTTTTTAGATAACCAGTATTAGATTAGCTTGCAATAATTGGGGTGTCAGTAATTCAGTCAAATACAATTTAAGCGTGTCAGTAATAGATCCCGAAATATATTTTTGAAACTGATGAATTTATACATAAAAATCGAAGTTTTAAGATCCACCAAATTTTGTTCATCAAGTAAACATATTAAACAATACTAAATAACAAGAACAACATATACTTTTAGTCTATAAGTACAAATTTATAATATAATGTGAGAGTCAACTCTTAAAGTGTCAGTAATTGGGCCCTTTACCCTACCAGTGCCGGCATTCAAGACTATATTACACATATCCACTTTCAATCTTCCATATAAAATGGAACTTACGTTGGTTCCCAACTGTAAATGTTCCAAGAGGAATCACGCGCTTGGAACGTGTTAAATCCGGACATAAATAAAGCTAAAGATAAATTGTATGACAAGTTGAATTGGACTCGGAGGGAACGGGTCGATCCAATAATCAGGCAGACCTGTAATCTTGACGAGCCACGATACAGGGTCCTCCGTTTACGAGCTTGGAAATGTCAGCCTCTCGCGGATCATGTCTGTGCAACTCAGGATTAACGAAAGCAAATATTTCGCGTTCTTCCTCCTCCATGGTGGATTCGTGTCGCTCACAAGGGAACATCCCGAACCCGGAAATTCGAAAAATTCTGAAACTATGTAAATATGTAGAGAATTTCCTCTTGATCACAACGCAATTTCTGTTTCTTGCCCAAATTCACTCTAAGGGGGTGTAATTGACCGCTGAAAATCCGGTTATTTTCCGATTTTGTGCTATAACTCGTGAACTGTGAAATAATTTTTGTATCGAAACTTTTTTTCCTATCTCTTACACATTGCGAGTTACAAAATAAAATCGGAAAATAGCCGAATTTTCAGGGGTTAATTCCACCCACTTAGAGTGAATTTGGGCAGCAAACAAAATTTGCGTTGTTTATCAGGAGGAAATCCCACATATATTCGGAAAGTTTCAGAATTTTTTGAATTTTCGGGTTCGGGATCTTCCCTTGTCAGTGGACCATCGTATAGTTATAAAATGAGGCACGTCTACCCTGTTTACTGTGATTACCACACAACAGCCCGGACGGCCCAAAGATGCTTCTCTCCTGCGATTTAAATGTTTCGCGCCCAGGGCCCGGGTCGCCGATGAGGAGCTAACGAACCATTCAGCCTATTTTTCTGTGAAAAAAAATCTTGCTACGCATCGAAAGTACACGGAGCATTCCACTTTCCGTCCGTCTCCTTCTCACACGTTCGATGATCTCCTCGGAGGAGCACACGGGTCGTTGCATAACGTTCACCCGTCTCCTAGCGTTTGGAATCGTCCTCCTTTCATATACTATAATTCTCCATAAGGGGGATCTACGTATGACGAGCGTCGCGCATACTTCGGCTCCTTCTCAATCGCGGGGACATTAAAATTTCGAATTCTTAATTGAACAAGACAGTTGGAAATTACTATCCGGCTGTCCGGAATCACTGTCAATTTAATTCCCTCCTGATTTCATATGCAAACAAATGTTTTTCCATCGTCCCGTGGATATTTAATTGCCGAGGTGTCACGGCCATTTAGCGAGATAGCTGAATCTAATTACCCGTCACGCCGATCCGATGGGTCCGGCTTAAAACTCTCCAGCTTCTCGGTCACGCGAAGCCGCAGTTTAGAGTGTCTTCCGAACCAATCGCGTATTTGTCAGCGATATCACAGCGAGCAAAAAACGGATAGTGGGTCGAGATGTGGCATTTTTCAAGAATCCTGAATAATCTGTCCCGATATCGTTACTCCGTGATTCGATTAACCGGAAAGATCGGAATCGCTTCTGATTAACCTTCATTCTGATACGAAAATGTTGCTTGGAATAGCGCGGCTGAGTAACATAGATGCCATTATCACCCGGACGATCGGAACAAAACGAGAGGAGATCTCCGTTAACAAATAATTATCACGGCGCGTCCAATTAAATTCAATTCGCCGCGCGTGATTGAAATTTCCAAAGTGTCTCGACGAAGACACCGAGACGGCGTCCTTCGATTTTCGAATGTAGATCGGTATCGGGCAGCGAGCGGCTGGCTTATCTATAAAATATAGGCGATCTCTTGTTCCTCCTGAAAGAGGCACGACCGTCGGTGGAGCAGGGGAGCAGGACCCACTTATTCTTCATCGACCTTTCACCACGAATGAAAGCACGCCGCGGCCGGATCGCCGGCGAGCCCGTGCATTTTGCTTTCTTCCGTGAAACGCGCGGAGGAATCAGTGCCCGTGCACTTTTTCTGCTGGCTCATTTGGCCAGCCTGCCTGTAATTCGACGGTGCCAGGTGGTAAAACCTCCGCTACCAGCTGCCCGGCTTCGTTGGGGTTAGCCAATGTCATTCTGATTAATGAAACTATCAGTTACATGGCGGTCGCGTCTTGTTTTCCCACTCCCTCCTCTGCCCTCCCCGCCGCTTTTTCTCTTCCATCTCGCTTGAATCGGAGCCCAAGGTGCCATCCCAGCTGGTGTCGGCCAGCTGCGAGTATCTGTTTTACACGTTATTACACGCAATCCTGGGGAGGAGCCGTTTTCTCTTTCGACACGTGCACTGATATGCTCCAGATTTTTTCGCATTACTTTACGACCTTGCGCAACCTGGCCCCATATGCTTTAAACCGCGGACCCTGCGTCGCGGAGGACTCTTGTTTTTCTCCCTTTCTGCGGCCGTCGATTATTACTCGCTGCAGGGTGCACCTTTTCCCCGCTATTAAACACTCCGCGGCGATCGCAATTAAACAGACTTTTTATTCATCCGGGGCCCACCGATCCGCGGATATATCTTGCATAGCGTTGGGAGAGTTCGCAGAGTCTTGCGACTTTTAACCCGGGACGGGACAATCTAATCCGACTTTATTCGCTTTTAAGTACCTTCGGGGGGCGTTTCTGGCCGGGCAGCGAGTTAACAGGCAACGCGATTGCGAAGGAAGTTTCCTAAGGTGATCCAACCGCGAGTCGATCTTTAGCTGGCTGCAAAGAGGAACGTTGCAGGCGAGTGGATGCAGAGCGTTGCTCAAGAAAGTGTACATATCTGCGGGCGGCTGGTTAATGCGTTACAATCCGATAAGCGTAGAAGTTGTTAACATTAATATTCCAGATAAGCGGGTTCCCGATGCTCAGCAACGTTCCAAGTGGCTGGAAAACGCTTCTTGCCGTGCATCCGCGGCTGTGGAGGATATTATACCGGTCCGATCGACGCATTATCGAGCCGTTTTATCTGGCTTTATTGCCACAGACGTTTCGCTAATCGGCGTTTCGGGTTGCTGTGCGATCGCGATCATTAACGAGGCTATCTATAAAATCCCAGCCACTAGACACGCGTTTATATATACATCTTTAATTACAAACAGTTAATGTTAAACACACAGCGACCGGCGATCACCGATTAGATCGCGTTCCCTAGCAGTCGTACCCAGGTATCGCTTCTTTCCCTGTAATTTCAGCCCGACGAAAAATCGCCCGATCGGTAATTAACGTCCGGGGACCAATTCGACTTCGATCGCCGCTTTAATTGCCCCGTTCCAATGCTCCTGTTCTTTTTTTTTTTAATAATGGTAATAATGAAGGGTTAGGGGTAGCCGATCTAGGAGGAAGTTTGTCCGTTTCTACGGCGGAGTAAACCACTCGAGGATGATTAGATGTGGCAATTAAAGGGACCCGCGCGCGAGGGGTGGGGGGAGGAATAAAGCTGGTCCGGCTACGTTGCAATAACGGTGATTAGGAGCGCATGAGAGCGGACTGGAACTTTCGATTGCACTGTTGCAGGAAATCGGGGAGAATCTGCGCCCATCGGAAGTCGCGCGGCCTCCAGCCATCCTCGCCAGTCCTGATCGACGATCCTCCAAGAACATCGCGGCCATTGATCATTATTACGGTGTCGAAGTTCCTATCAGTCGCGAGATGACGTACGGCAATGGCCCCAGGTCGCTGGAGCCCGGCTCTGTGCCGGTAGCGAGACATCACGACTACTATTCGCCGCAGGTCTCGTTCGCGACGACCGCGCAGGCGGTCTCGTCGATGAGCAGCGAAGTGAGAAGCAGCGAGGTGAACTTACAGCCGCAGAACAACGTGATCTCCACGACGACGAGGTTACCGAGCAGCGATGCCGTCCCGTCGAACGCCAATGGGAAGGCCAGCTATTTGGGACAGGTCCTTGCCCACCCGCCGCAGAGGTCGGAGATCTCCCACCCCGTCAGCAGGCTGTGCGACACGATCGAGTCGAGCGATAAGAGCGATCGCTTCGCGTGCCTGGACGCGGAGAGGGCGGAGAAAGAGCCGCGGAAGGAAGAGAAGCTCGCCGAGAGGGTTATTATAAACAGCGATAATAATAATAACGACGCGATCGTCGGCCACGATGCTCCTCAACGCGGGGGGCCCAGCGGAGCGCAGGAGGATCATAGGTGCGATCAGTGCGGCAAGACTTTCGTTACCAAAGCATCCCTCAAGGTATAGATCTCGATTCTTCGATACCCCATTCGAATATCTTCTAGCTTTCAGCTTGGTGGCAGCATTGCGATCACCACGATTCCATCTAACAATCTTGCGCTGGGGGCGCGCGCTGGCTAACAATGGACTCCTAATTGTGGGAACGGAGTTGTCGGACCTCTTTTACTAACTACTACAATCTTCCAGTTGAAAAATAAGAATCGGGGCATCCTCTGCTTCGTCCTCCATCCCCAATAGCTCCAATAAAACAATACACAAGCATTGTCTTAACCCCGCATTCGCTAACTTGGTGGCACTTTTGCTAATTGGACTCCTGCGTACGGTCGGATCGATTAACCCCCGGCAAGGTGCGGACGAAACGGCGCTCGCGAACGAGGCCCAGAGCTCTGATCAACCCCCTCCCGATACGGTGTCCAGGTACACATCAGAACCCACTCGGGGGAGAAGCCTTTCCGGTGCGCTGACTGCGGCAAGCAGTTCTCGCAGCTGCGCAATTACAAGTACCACCGTAGCGTGCACGAGGGTACCAGGGAGTTCGCTGCCACGTGCCCGGAATGCGGCAAGTACTTCAACGACCGCGGCTACCTCAGCTCCCACATGAAGATCCACCGCAACAGGAAGGAGTACGGCTGCGCGGAATGCGGGAAGAGCTTCAACCAGCGGGTGGCCTACAACATGCACGTGCGGATACACACGGGCGTGAAGCCTCACCAGTGCGAGCAGTGCGGCAAGGCCTTCTCAAGGAAGATGCTGCTCAAGCAACACCTGAGGACCCACTCCGGCGAGCGGCCCTACCAGTGTCAGGTCTGCCAGAAGGCGTTCGCCGACAGGTCCAACATGACCCTCCACACCAGGCTGCACTCCGGCTTGAAGCCGTACCAGTGCACCCTCTGCTCCAAGGCGTTCACCAAGAAGCACCACCTCAAGACCCACCTCAACTACCACACCGGGACCAAGCCCTACTCCTGCCCTAACTGCGGCTTGCGCTTCTCCCAGAGCAGCAATATGAGGACCCACTACAAGAAGTGCACCGTCAGCAACCCCGGCGAGGAGAAGGGCGTCCAGAGTGCCGCGACGGAGCCCTCCAAGGCTGGACAGCCGAGGATCATCTCCCGACCCCCCACGGACGCGCTCACGCCGCCTAACTCCGACCAGGAGTTGACCATCCTCACGCCGATCTCGAAAGCGCTTGGGACGGAGGCTGGTGGAACGTAGAGGGTGGCGTTTAGTAATCGAAGGACCGTTCAAGTGTGCGTGGCCCTTCTTCTTGAGATTATCGGTGGAAGGTTCGTCGCTGGGAACTTATGTAAAGAGCAGCGAGCTTGAGAGTGGCGTGCTGCACGAGTCGCTAGCGTGCGCGGTGTTATTGGTCCGCTTCTTTGTCAGGACAGTCGCGCCGGTTTTGGGTAACGGCGGGTTCCACGCGTGCCTCTTCTCCCGTTCTGCTGGGCGGATAATATAATACTCTCCCGTTTCGAGGGAATCGATACTCCCGACAAATCGGAGACACGACACCTGTGATGTAACGAGCCACGTAACGATCGGAGGAGAAGGCAGGCGTTTGTACAGAGCGATGAGACGTGATATTCGCGTGGTCGGGCTGTTTACGATGCCGGGAATTGGTAGCTTTTGAGGAACGACGCGTGGAAATTGCCGACCGCGGGTCGACGAATCACTGTCTCTCTGTGTGCAATCAAACGGTAGAAAGTATTAGATTCGTTTGAAAGTAGCTGTGCCGGCTGGTAATCCGAGACACCATAAGAGCGCGTGCCGGCTGCCTTTTCCTGGAAATTGTTGTTTAACACAGTAATACGTACCGATTCAGTCCGCAAATTCTTGCGTCATGGATCAGTTTTTGTCGGAGCCGCGGCAGATCTTTCCCTTGGGATCGATCCGCGGCATTAATTCTGATTTGAAAGGCGCTTAATCGCTGTCACAGGAAATATCAAGTGTTCGGGAACGGCGGTAAACGCGATAATTCTCGCGCGAACGATGAGTGATTCGACGACGATTCGAGAGAGTTGAATTCAATGCAATGTACATACAATACGTACTTAAACGTAGCTCGTAATCTAAGTAGTTTCTTAAGGGAAATCGTTCGGCAGCAATCTTGTATTTTACTTGTAATAAAACACACCTCGTCCAGCTCCTTTTTCCACTTGTAATATACCTTTCGAGCACACCTTGCTCGCCTTTTTACCACAACGATATTTATGTAAAAAAAAGAGGAAACTTTCAACATAATAAAATGAAAGAAAAGACTACTTTCTCGGTCCACTTATACGCAATCGCTTTCAGCGACTTCGCCTGATATTAATCCAACCGATTTTTGAGTAGGGCGCAAAAGGACCAGGACCCAGAGTACGCGCGCACCTGCTTCTGGCCTTGAAGCAGGCTTCCTCAGCAACTGCGCACCGTTAGACAAATGTTTGGGCCCCGGGGTCGATAAATCACGGTCGCCGAGGTAACTGAAAAAAGACGCCTAATGAATCTACCATCTAATCACGGCTCTACCTAGAATGACTAGCTTGATTGCACCAGGGGTCCACGCGATGCCCGTCTGACACCCTCGGACTTTCTCGTGTTCATCGAAACCGTGTACCAAGTGGCGGCCCACGTGTCCCGCTTCCTCCTCGTGCGAGCGAACTCTGAAGGACCCTCATCTGTGCCATCGAGAGATCGTATCGCCTCCGTTCCTTAGCCGCTCCTCCTCCCCGCAGCCAGGAGCTTCGAATAATGGCACGCAAGTGTATGTACACTGGAGGAATCAGCGCGTTAATAGAGAAGGGAACGGTGCGCTCCCATGTTTGTCGAAAGCTCCGTTAAACGTTAGAGTGCCAGCGTGAGGCTATTTATTTGTGATTTGTAGACTACTCGGAGGCTGCTCGAGGCTGTCCTTCGTGGAAGTCCCCGCGGACACGGATTTAATAAGAAGGACGAGATCTCGGATCTAGCGGCAGGATCCTCTCCGCCACGGAAGGGCTCCTTTCGTGGACATTTCCAACAACAGTTACGGGTTAGTGACCAACGTACTACTTCTTTTCTAACTCCTGCCAGTCTGGAATCTAGGCAGCCTTTCCAAATTCCCTCGTCCTGGTCCCTGAAGTGGCGCTCTCGTGTTAAGTCAACATTGGCCGCTCCGAGCCAGGTTTAAACCTCCAAATGTAATACTCCACACCCGAACTTGAATGCAAATGTTTGATAAACGTCCCCGCGATAGGCGAGCCAACATTTGTTCAGCACACAAGAGCGACCGTAAGTCCGCCGCCTGAGGAACTCCTATTCGTATCGATGATACACGCGGAAGACTCCGCCGTGATCGATCGCAAAGAGGGCTAAGTCATCCGCCGTATTAGAAAGCACGTAAAAGCCGCCTGGCCATCGTGATGCGGGCACAATTTCATTTGTCACCTGGCCAAAAACGCTTTGTCGTTCGATTTCATTGGGGACTGATGGCTTGACAGCGCCGTGATTAGTCGCCGATAAATCGGCATTGTTCGGGGCAGGTACCGTCGCGCGGACGCGTCACTCGGGGCCCATTGAATCACGTCTCGCAGCGGCGGTAATGATAGTCCTCGTCATTGGCGGGCAGCTTAAAAACTGACGGTCGAATGAAGCAATTATGCTATTAGCTCGGAGCAAGAGCGAGACGCTGGGCGACGGCTTCTCGCGATAGAGTTTCAGGTACTTACATAAAATGTAAGGAATAGGGGGAATTACTTAACAATTGTTTCGCGATTTCCTCTTCTGGTTATGGCCACTTTCATCGACGAAAGTTGTTCCTTCGCCGTGCACAGCACTTGCTTTTTCCCATTTTTCTCTAATCCCCAGTGAATAAGATTACTCGACGAGTTTGGTCCTTCGAGTCGGACGAGTTAATCAACTACCTACTAACCATATAATACAGGAAAAATTAATTTTTTTCCAACGTGGGTTAGTCTGTTATGCTCTCAGTGCCTCTTATCAGAGCCGCCTCGGTATTCGGTTGAAAGATATCGCAGCTGCTCGAATCGCGCGAATTACCGTCACGACCTTGCGCTTTAAAGAATACCTTGCACCGCGATGCGATACGGCTCCCGAGGACCCTATCGCGACGCATCCGAATGTATGCCCTGTCAAATATACTAACCGGTTTAATTATATTTGCAGCGCACAATTTATTAAAAATCAAAAACTGGCCTACCAGCCCCGGCCTCCCCTACTCTTTAAACGTTGCTGAAAAGTGTCCTACTGGGTTTGGATACAGCGATCGTGCAACGCCAGAGTCCTCGGTAGACCGAGCAGTTTGTTATCTCCAGTTTTAAGGTCGCGTTTCATGCGCGCTCGCTACTTTGAGCGAGTTAAATGGCGCACAGTGCCTAGCGAGTGGATCTATTCCAGCGTTAAACGGTGAATCGCGATCTCGTTGCACCATTCCAACAGCGGTCGGGTGTTAGAGATTCGTTTCACCTTTCGGAATCGCGCACTGACCTCCTGAACTCGATGATCGTGGAGAAAATCCGCCGATGGAACCTGACCGACCAGTTTTCAGAGTGAAAAATGCAAACCGCGTTTTTCACGCGCACGGAGAGGCACCGAACGTTGCTTCGTGGAAGCCGAACTCGCGAAGAGGATACCTCTGGCATACCTATCCTGTTAACGATCAATCAGCTTCTTTTCTCCCAATTCGATGGAAACGAGGACGCTTCTGCGTTTGTATTCACATTTGAATCCTCGTGGTAGTTCGAGTTGCGAGGATCTCGACGATCGATCAGCTTCCCTCCCCCGGATCCGATAGAAACGAGGATGCTTCTACGATACATTTACATTCACATTTGAATGCTTTGGCCACGTCGCGATCGAATATCGCTGGAACCCACAGCTTGGTTTCACAACATCGCAGAGGAGGACAAAAGGAGCACGAGACAGAGATTGGCTGTCGAGCTTGACGGTTCGATCAACCGAGAGGAGCGAAGTTATTTTCAACGACAGTTGCCTCGAGGCGATGCACGCTGCTTTCGTTATCAACTCGCTTGCCTTTATCTGTCAGACGAAGGGCTAGCATTCTCGGCTTTGCTGTCCCATGTTAGAGATCGTTGAGCTTCGTCTGGGATTTTAATTAGCCGCCGAGTTGCCGACGCCCCTCTGCCAGAGAAAAGTAAAGGGAAGGAAAGAAGTGACAAAGCAGCGTGAAAGTTCGCCTCGCGAGCGGTCCATTTTGCATCGTTGGTGTTCTACAATCGAGAAGCGGTAAAACGAGTAGCCTACGCACCCACTGCGCGGTTGCACAATGCTAATGGATCAAGTTCACGCAGACCGTCGAGCAAAATCGACCGGGCCCGGTTTCTCGCGTGCCCAGCTACTTGTCATGCCAACGGCTTCGGTATCGGGTACGCAAATTTCGTTGTTGAGAAACCGCGAGTCATGTTCTCCCCCGGCCCCCTTCCTTCCGTGCCATTTTTGCACCGATGACGCCCGCCATCCTTTGAAAGCTCAGTTCTTCCGAGACGGTACCGCGTCATGTTCGAGCCTCCGCGGAATAGTTCTCCCCTCCTTCGAGGATTCGTAACTAATGAGAGTCACGGATCGACAGGACAGCGCGATTAACAATCTAACGGAATATTAAGCGAGCGATATTAATTGGACGACCCTCGCCGAACGTGTCACCAGTGGTTGAAAGGTACATGATGTCTCCACCAGTGGTGACGTACTCAGGATTAATTAAGCGATGTTCTGCTCGAAGGTAACGGGTCCCCTCGGTGTAGAGATTCGCTGTCGATAATTGAGTTACTCCCGAGGTACATGTACACTGTGCTCCGTTTAAATGGATGCGCATAAATAATCAGAAGTGAACAGCCTTTCGCATGACCATGGAGAACCGGACTCTTAGGCAGTTTCCCTGTTCAAAGATCGATGGTGTGGGATCAGGAACCCATATAAAAGGAAGTCCGGAAGAAGAAGATGTCGGGGTCGGGTTTGGTGGAATTGGTTAGGCGGCTGCTCAGTACCCGCAAGGTCGTGGGTTCGAGTCCCATCTCCCCCGAGGTCTTTTTTTCGTGGCTCCCGAACACATAAAAATTACAAAACCTATTCCTACAATATTCCATAAAAAACTAGAAGCTTTAGAAGCGTTGCAAACATTTCGTTAAGGGTTAATAGACGTTATCCTACGTCGTTCAGCGTCTTTCTGACATTTGACGAAGGGGTAAAAAGGGCACGGAAGCGGCGAACCGAACCTGGGTTACGCAAGAAAGTTATGCTTAACCAGGCTCTGACATTATGTTTCTGACACGTCGCAGTAAGCGCACGCCCGGTCGCTGGGATCGCGGGGAAACTTGAACGGGCGTTTCGCGGGGAATGAGACAAGAAACGAGCCGGAATGCAACAGTCAATGTCAGCCGTTTAAAAGCGCAAACTGTCGGCCGTGGAAAACATCGTTTGTTACGGGTATCGATTAGATCTCGCCTCGTTAGAAATTACCGTACAAAGTAACGCTATCACAGCCGCGGATCGACATATTAATACACATTTGACGTATCGACCGTCAAACCCGCGGCTTTTGTTTAAGCCGAATCGTTCTGCAGCTAGCCAGGGGAAAGTGAACGCGCCTTTGTAAGCGAAATCATTTGTCCGGGGAACTGTCACCAGACTATTCTTCGCTTCAATTCATTCCCCTGCCTTTATTCCCCTCTCGCAAATGTTTAATCTTTTATTCGACAGTTAGCTGCACCGCGGTGATTCAGTGGAAGCATAATTTGTTGATCATCCCGATTTAACTAATTGGAGAGATACGCGGTTGTAAGCAGCGGCTCGTTAGCCGCGGAATTGGCGATCGCGGAGGCAGTGGATCGACGAGTTTCCTTATCTCGCTATCAGTACCGAGGAACAGTTCTCCGAGGTAGTTTTCCCGTACCATGACGGCTTAACACCTACCCGATCTACAAATAGTATCGATAGAGACAAATAGCGGTGCGCCGCTAAAAAATCACGTAACCACGGGGCCAGAAATCGGTACATGCTACTTCGCGCTCGACACGCAAATCGGTTCGATTTCTTCCTCTTTCTTTCTCCCTGCCTCCTCATTCTCCCTCCCCGGAGCAAGAGACACGCGGCTCTGCGCGGCTACGGAGCGAGCAGGTTCCCTTGAGCAACCACGGCGAACTGGTTTTAACATAATATTTGGTCTGCCTTCGTCTAGAGATATTTATTACGCGAGCGCGATAAAACGATCGTCGACAAACGGACCAAGGCGTTTCCAACGGGGGCGGCCAAGGCTACCCCGTGTTAATCGACGTTAATCGCGATGGGCACGAGGAACCCTTCACCCGTCCAGCCGATCTCGTTCGGATCTCTTATCGCGTTCCACGCATACGTGGAATTCAAGGGCGGTTAATTGTACAGAAGAGCCGCGGGTACTTCATCCTCTCCGCCAAGGATGAATTTGGATAACCCCGCTGTAAAGGCGAGTCCTTTGGGTAAAAGGTGTGCCATTTCGCAGCGGGCCCCGTAAAAACCAGACGCTCGTAATCCAGCGGCTGACGAAACGGCCGAGATTTATCGGACGATATCTTGCTCGAGATCTCTCCGCTGAAATCATCTGTTACGTCTTCGATCCACCGGCTGCGCGCTCCTCTCGCGAATTAAATGTCCCCTTTTTTTGCCAGGCTGACGCGACCGAGACGCTCGGACCTGCGAGCATTTTACGACGGGACACTTTCACTGTCCAGAGGCACGCCGTTGAAATACTGACCGCGCTGGAAAGGAACATCTCTCCCCTCCCCCCTGGTTGGCTTCTACAAGGGGACTTATCCACGGCGCTTCCAGTATCGTCCCATGATTCCCCGGCTCGAGCTGATTAAGTCACACATTGCATTCCTGAAATATGCGCAGCCTCTGCCCGGGGGGACAGGTCCACGGGATCTTCTCGCGGGAGAGGCGTGCAGGTATTTTAACCTCGGATAGCTATCTGTCCCCTGAAAGGGGCCCACGGGCGTGCGCACGAGCGACACCCAGCTCACACACGGAGAAGAGCCTGGGACTAGTGGGCACCATAGAAACGAGGACCCTTCAACGAGCTTTATTACCAAATCCCGTTCTCTGGGTGACTCGGCCGCGCTGGGTTACAGCGGGACGCGTTACTCCGCGAGGATCGGGGAAAGGGAGCGTCGTAAATCAGCGCAGCGGTCCAGTTGCTGAGCTCGCTTTGGAAGCGAGTTTCCAACGCCGAAACGATTAGATGAGTACTCCCGAAAGGACGCTCTTCGAGGCTGGATGAAGTCGTCACAAGTCGCCCGTTTATTAATTGCTATTGCTTGACGAGATGTTTACAGATTATTAATTTTTTTTTCAACCTCGCAAGGGCAATGAAAGTCGATAAGATTTACGGTTGGATGCCTGTTGAGTGTGAAAAGTGTGAAATGAGGGACCAATGTCGAGAATCCGATCGGGGCGATGATTTGGTACAGGAGATCGAACGATTAACCAAAAGGTATGCATAATTGATGATAAACGGCCGGGCGGGGGAATGGTTTCCCGCGAACACGGAAGATTGATAGGTCGATAAACATCTAACAACGATTAACACATGCTAAACGCTTTACAAGCGAGCTTCCTCGCGAAGCCGGTTTCCCTCGTCGCTCCCGGTAACGCTGCAGTAATAGCTCGTAAATTTCTGTTAATTTACGCACTGGCCCGTATCAAAATTACCCCCTCTCTGTCGGACAATATACTACAAACTGGCGACTTCACCCGAAAAGCTGGCTTCTTTGACTCCGTCGAGGTTCGTTGACCCTTTAGCATGGACTCTAGGTGACCGCAGCAGATGCCTGAGCTCTTAAAAGGATCATAAAATCAACTATTCGTGTACCGAAAATATTCGCCGATGTTACGGTCCTGGAATACCTCCTAATGAGGTAAATGAGCAACAGTCGAAAAAGTGCTTCGAGCATTAGAGCTGGAGGATCATCTATTCTAATGATGCAGCATTTCCCATTCAAATCTGCCCAATCCCAGTTCCACCGCGAAGTGCCCAAAATCGATCGAGCTCAGAATGTCTCTGCAGAAGCCTGTGGATGCTTAGCGCAACCCAGTTCTAATCGGATTTGCAATTCTCCGCGCGGGTTGCGAACGAGCCGATTGAATAATTCCACGAACGACGAGGAAGCTGCTCGTAAACCCCATTGGTTGCGTCGGTTTCAAGTTTTGTCGAATGGAGAATTGAGGAGCGCAGAATTGACGAGAATCTTATAAATCGCGTTGCAGTTCTGCGTGGAACGAGGGCCCGATCGGAAACGCGCGTGTAAATCCTGAATTTTATGCAGAATGCAGGCGCGTGGATCGGCCGGGAATCCGCGAGGAGGGTGCGCGCGAGAGGAGCAGAGTCGACGGACTTTCCATCCCGTCTTCGCGAGCCCGAGAAACCATCATCGGGGGCCCCGGTGCTCGAAATGTCAAGGTGTTCTCGCTGGAGTGAAAGGACACCCGTATTTCTGCCCTTTTTTCGCCGATCGCTATTTGCACGCGGAATAATTAATAAATTATTTTCGCCGGCTGCCAGGGATACGGTCGAGGCGAATCGATTTGTTCGGAGCCGATGCTCCGCGGTATTGTTCAATTAACGCGACCGTCGGCGACTGAATGATCCACTGGGTGTGGTGTTGGAAATTTTTAGCTTGCTCTTGCATTCGTTGAAGGTGGTAGGACTCTACGTTTCTGATCGTGAGTAGTTTCCATACCATTCGATCATTAAGCTTTTAGATTCTATCGCTATCATGCAGTGTATGTTAATTGTCTTCTCCTAAGGAACTGAGGAGGGGTCAGTTGAAAACGCTGTTTTTTAATATTCAAATAATTTCGAATACGAATAGTTTCTTCGAATAATTATAATAATTTCGAATACGAACAGTTTATTCGAATAATTCGAATTTTCGAATACTTCTGATTTGAATTTTTCGGTATTCGAATATTCGAATATTCCTAATTTGAATTTTTCGGTATTCGAATATTCGAATCTCAAATTTGAATACTTAGAATATTCGAATCTCAAATTGGAATATTTAGAATATTCAAATACTTCTGATTTGAATATTTAGAATATTCAAATACTTCTGATTTGAATATTTAGAATATTCAAATACTTCTGATTTGAATTTTTCGGTATTCGAATATTCGAATATTCCTAATTTGAATTTTTCGGTATTCGAATATTCGAATCTCAAATTTGAATACTTAGAATATTCGAATCTCAAATTGGAATATTTAGAATATTCAAATACTTCTGATTTGAATATTTAGAATATTCAAATACTTCTGATTTGAATTTTTCGGTATTCGAATATTCGAATATTCCTAATTTGAATTTTCCGGTATTCGAATATTCGAATACTTAGAATATTCGAACCTCAAATTTGAATACTTAGAATATTCGAACCTCAAATTTGAATACTTAGAATATTCGAACCTCAAATTCGAGTACTAAGAATATTCGAATCTCAAATTCGACTTCTCTGGTATTCGAATATTCAAATACTCGTCGATGACAGCTCGTTAGTAACGAGCATCAGCCTAACAATAAATACACGAAGTGATCAAAGAACACGTTGCATAAAAAGTGTGAAAAATCTTTGGACAGTATTTTAGCTTTCACTGCGTAGTAGAATGACCCCAGTACAGATAAACGACACAGCGTTATCTCAGCAGAATTCGAGCCCCTTCGAAACAGCTTCCTTTCTCTCCGACACAACAATTTGCCTATCGCCGCTACATTGTGTCCGATTAAAATTAATATCGATTGTCAGGCGAGAAGTTCCTCTAACTTGACCTCCAACTGTGAGATAACGTTCGATTGTATTAGAACACGAGCTGCCTCGGGATCCTTTCGCGTTCTCACAGCCCGCCCGGCCAGGGCTTAGAACAATGGCGATTTCGTTTCACCTTTTGTCGGTTGCGATAAGGATACCGAGGTAACGCAGGCGCTTCACGCGCCACGGGCTAATTAAACGCGCGCTCGCCAGCTCGCGGGCACTTTAACGCGCGGATTCGAGACGTAGTCCAGGCAGCTTGACAAACGGAACGCTCCTAGGGGACCGTAATGGCCCCGGTCGTCCAGCTTCCTAGAGCACACTCATCCGAGTTAATTGTTCCGTGCTATTAAGATCCGTGGTTTATTGAACGCCCTGGCCAGCCTCGAGAAAGAGAGATCATGGGAAAGGGTACCGAAAGGGGGGAGCTGGCAAACGCAACACCCCGTGAATTGCTCTGTTAATTAACCTCTCCTAAATGTGGATTACGGTGCTCGCTGCCTTAGAGTAATCTCCGCGTTCGGAGCGGGCATTCCTCCGACCGCGAGCGTATATTCTCGGGTGACAGCAGTTCGAGGATAAAGATGCTCAGATAAATGGATCAGGTGGATCGTACGATAGAGGTGTTACAGAAGTTCTGGGAACTCTGCCTTCTTTTCTCACTTCTCGCCTCTGGCTTCTCATGATCCTCATTCTTCTCGAGCACTCCACTTCTGTCGCTGTTACCTCCGTCTCCTCCGTTCGCTATCTTCTTCCATGAAACCTCCATGCGTTTCCTCCCTCCTCTCGGTCTCCGACCCTCCACCAACCCCTGGCGAATATAATGGCCATTTTCGGGTCCGTGTAACTTCCGTCCTTCGTTTCGTCCAATTATTCGAGGCGGTATCTGCCAGCGGACCGTTGCTTCATGAATGAATATAGACTCTCAATGGCAGCCCGCTCCCGTCAGTCTAATGAATACGTGTTAAAGGCGTACCCACGCGTGCATGCAAGATGCATATCTAAATACGTGTACACCTATTATATTATCGCTCCATGTGCCCCTCGCTCGCCTCGGCTAATTCATACATCAGTCCCCCGATTAACCATTGTAATTGATTCCGTGGGCTCTATTGTTGAACGAAAATTTCGGCTGCCAAAAAAGGGGCCCATTGTGAAGTCAGCACCTCGGCTAAAAATATCGTCGAAGGACCGCGGCTCGGTGACCCATTTAATCATTATTATTATTCCGCCGATATTGCGCCACTTCAATTGCCAATTATAATTACAATGACGAATCAATATATACACTTTGTTATGTATTAACTAAGCTGTATTCTCTACAAAAAGAATTCAAAAAGTATCCTCCCAAGGCCTGTTCATAGTTACAGCATTTGTGGTATCGAAAATATCTCAGAGATTAGTGGGCCGATTTGATTAGAATTTTGCACGGATATTCTTAAGACTGTAATCTAATACTTACCGACGCCGATTTTGAAAAAAAAGTCTTTTTTGAAAAATGACAGCTGCGCAAAGTCAAACATGTGATTTTCGATCTAAGTTGTCATCGTCTTTTGTTAATAAAAAACAAACCAAGACACTGATGGAAAAATCGCCTCGACAGGTACTAGATTATAGTCTTAAGAATATTCGTGCAAAATTGTATTCAAATTGGTCGACTAATCACTGAGATATTTTCATTACCACAAATACTGTAACTACGAAGAGGCCTGGGGAAAAAGGACTGCTATGGCGCCATTTCTTAAGATATCAAATTTCTTTTTCAAGAGAATACAGCTTAATTTATACACAACAAGGTGTATATCTTCATTTTTAAATATGTGCGACTCTTTATAAAAAAAAAAAATCATAAAAATGACTCTAATCTCGACCTACTAAGCGCACGTAACCCTTTAAGAAATTGAACACAGGCAGACAACGTACATTAGCAGGAATAGAATCCAACCCCTTTGGAATTCCTTAAACCTGTTCGCAAGCCGGGACAATGTCGGCTTGCCTATTTGCTGGCTGACAGATCTCGCATTCAATTAACGGGATGTAATAGATGCTAATGATAAGCTGTTTGCACTGCCACGACATAATCAGTCGGGGCGGGATAAGTGTCACGGGAAGGTTGTCGAGCGGCGCGTTTCCTCGCCATCGACGTGATTGCCGCGGAAGAAAGCGATCGTAAAACAGTAACGGGCGTAAATACGCAAAATAGACGAGGTAAGAAGCAGCGATAGATCAATCGCCAGGGGGACCATTAAATCCTAATGGACATAACGATTTCTTATTCAGCCCTAATGGCGCCTCGTTTGCAAAGTGCAACACTGGCTCGCGTTTCTTTCGTCAGCCTCGATCGAAGGTATCTAGATCAAACGATCTCTGACGAATGCTCCTCGGTCCTTCCTACAAATTCGCCGGCCCTAATATATCCAGCAAGCTAATTGGATAATACCGCAGCGTGGAAGCACGCGGCTCGCTGCCATTAGTACTGTTCAAACGCAGATTCCGCTGCGAAGCCCGATTATCCATTAGGAAATTAACGATCCCTCGACCTTATGCCTCCCACGGAATCCTCTTTTATGATACCATTTAACCATAAACGAATTTCATAAGCTGCCGAGGCGCTCGCGATCTCAGGCTCGAGCAAATGTTACGAGATTCTCATCGTGAAAAGCGAAACACGTGCCTGTCGCGCTTAGACAACAAAGAAACCGACAACCGTCAAATTAGATTCGAAATGCTTCTGGCGTTTTAAGGCCTGCGCACACATATCGGTCCCGCGCCGCCAGATAGAATGGTTTCTTCGTGCCATTATTATCCGGCACAGACAAGCGCGACCTGCTCCATTCCAAACCAGGGAAACGATATTTTTTTCCCGCCACTGAATCATCGCGTAGCTGACAGTGCTGACACGTGTGCGTAGACCTTTACTTATTACGTAACACGAGAGCTCGACGCTGCCCCGTGCCTCTGGCGTCCCTGCAACCCTCCGCGCTCACCGGACCACCGTGCCACCCCGGGGCGCCCCTGATGATACCCTGCAAGCCGCGGTCGACCCGCTGAACTCAGCACCACGCTCTAACAGGCGGTCGAACACAGTCCACTACCCATTTTACCGATACCAACAGCATCGTAACACGGTTGATATTAATTGAAACCGGTTGCGCGCCTCGATCATATCCTAGCACGCTGTGCCGCGAATTGGAGCAAGGATTTTGACGGATCTAACAAGTACCCGTTCTGCCGATACACGCACGCAGTACCTACACGCTCGTGCCTTGATAACGGAAACTCGGAAACGGGGTGGGATCCATTCGAGTGCTCGGCGAAGACCGCTGTATCGCGGAGCAGAGAACTTGGGGCTCGTCGTGCAGTCGCGGGAATTCTTGTGGTGATAATTTTTCGATAGGGAGACTCGACGAGAAGCCAGGGACTGCGTGGAAGTGTAATTTCCCTGGGTAAGGAAAGGGACCAGGATCGCTGGGTTCTTAGAAATGAGGTGGAAGACGCGAGGGTGGTAATGAAGTACGCTTCTTAATAAACTCTACAAAGAAACATGGTTTATTTTAACACCAAAAGCTACTTCGGAGAAAATATCGAGCGGACGAACAAACAACCGCACAAAACAAATTTGGGGAAACCCCGGGCCCTGAGAACAAGGGAGGTTTCGTCGCCAGGCAAATCCAACAGTCACGAAAGCTTCGGTTGAACTTTGTGACCTTACCTGGTCGCCTTCTACTCCGCTCGAAAATTCGATGCTGCGCACGCTAAGGAAAGGAGGGAACTCGCCGGGAGGGACGTGTAGAGTAGAGAGAACGTATGTACATATTAACGTAGCGACGTATATGTGGATCTACAATGTTGCTCCGTTTATGGGATACGGATTTCTCGAGGGGCAGTAAAACGCGTGATTTCTGAGACGCGACGCGCCTACGTGTACTTACAACGCGGCTGCAAATCTAGGCTATCGAGTGGCGGAAAGTGTCACAAACGGGCTGCGCCCGCTGAAAAGAGCTGTCTGCTCCGTTTTTCCATCCGGCGACGGGATGCGGTTACGGACTGACGGTATCGCGATGGAGAATTGCGTCCGCGCAAACTTCCACCCTGCCGTCTTCGCGTCGTCAGCGTTATCAATAAGATTACCGCGAGATTAAGCACCGCTAGCTTCGACGTCTATGGCCTCGCTGTTTTCTTCCATTTCTCTTAAAATCTACCTTTCGAATCCTCTCCCGCTTCCTCCTCTTTCCGTCTCTCTTTTTTTTTTCGTTCTACCCGTGGCTAGGCAGCCGTTTTTCTGTACCCAGCTACTCTTGCCACTCGATGGGGGCCGTTTAATTACTCGCTCCGATTGCCCGTCCAATCGATTGCCTCGCGGAAGGGTTATTGAATTACCGAGGCGAGGACACCCGGGTGTTTCCGTGACGGATGATAATCCGAGAGGTATCCGATCAGGAAAGTAAGATTCCACCGGGAACGATCGTTAGAAAGTAACGTAAACGAGCGATGGATTTCCTTGCAGTCGTCGCAGGTGACTGTAGCACGTTAGCGATAAACGATCTCGCGTCCCGCGAATAATTCTCGCTGACACCGATACTTTTAATAATCACACTTAATGATAATATTCAGGAGCTGAAACGATGAACGGTATGAGCGCCAGATGTGAAAAGTTTCAGTATTTTCTTTTCGACCATATTTAGCGACGTTGACAGTGGCGGGCTTGCCGGAGTGTCAGCTTGCCCGGTGGCAAAATGTTAATGACCTTTTAGTAGCTTGGAACTATAATGGAAGCTCCAATATTATTACTGTATGCGACTAAAATTTACGCTATAGGTATTACTGTTTTAATAATAATAATAATAATAATATTATTATTATAATATAATAATAATAATATTATAATATAATAATAATAATATTATAATATAATAATAATAATATTATAATATAATAATAATAATAATATTATAATATAATAATAATAATATTATTATTATTATTATTATTATTAAAACAGTAATACCTATAGCGTAAATTTTAGTCGCATACAGTAATAATATTGGAGCTATATGTAATAATAATAATATTATTATTGTATTTAAAGGGTTAATATTATTATTATTATTATTAACGGGTAGAACCCTTTAAATAAAATTATTACAAACATAAGAAGAAATAAAAAAAAACTTACTACTAGGTTACAAGTCGTTGCACTTAACGTTGATTACGCTTACAAATATATACATATGTACAAAGTGTACAAAGTAGTGTCACCTCTGACCGCCTTCAAGATACCTAAACACTGATTTTCTGAAGGATGCCAGGGATCCAGAGAAAAGGTCAACAGAGTGAGAGTCGCTATTAAGTTTATCGAAGCAATTACAACTCCGTGTAACTGGATCCAGATGACCAATATTGGTCCTGTACCGCCTTGCATAGAATACAGGGCTCAGGCGAATATAATCATTTTTCGAGGATACTTTAATCAAATAAATAACTCTGAACAAATAATTCTGATTCGAATTATGTAAGACCGGCGCATACGTTATATCTTATAAAAATTAAGTGACAACCTTATAAGGCAGTCATATCTATGGGTGGGCCTTCTTTATGTCCTCCCAACCAATATTTTACGACCCAAACCGTCGCTAGATGTTGGTATTTATGATCTTAGCTCTACCTCACAACGTCCTAGAGACTGAAATCAATGATTCCAGCACTTACAGCGTTCGCCACCGTATTCAGCATAGAATTTACATCCTTCTTCACTAAGAAAATAATTGTACATTTCTTTGACACTTGCGTCGTTTACCACTTCAACTCCTCACTTGCCTACAATGTGTTATAGGAAAAAGTTGACGCCTCGTCGTGTTTATTCTTTAGAAGATCGCGCGTCGCGGTTTCTAACGTTTCCATTAACCCTTCGTTGACACTCTGGGTGGGAGCCACCCATAAGCTGATTTTGACGCTCTGTACATTCTATATGCCAAATAAATATCTTTTCTCCGAAGCCGACTTATAAACTATATTTTTCTCTCAAAATATTATATCCGAACGACAACTCTGTAAATCTGTAGCTTCTAATATTGAAATTTGTAAAAGTTACAATTTTTTGAAGATTTTCTTCGTTTTCTCTCGACACATGGTAATCTAGAATTTTTCCACAAAAACTGTGATAAAAATTCCAATAAAAAAACTATGGGATTGCGTTCTAGAGACTTTGAAAATGACCCATTATTTTTTTCATAACGATTGGATTCTTTAGATGAGAATGGCAAGGTAGATCGAACAAAGAGGTGGGTCAGCGAAGAGCTAACGATCGCGAGTGAATCTTATTAGATTTTCGCGCCGGGTAAAAAGTAACCGGAGGTGAAGAAAGTCAGAAAGGTGCGTAGAAACTGACAAATGTACGTATGCTACGTACACAGCGCTCAGGACTGACGTTTCGCGGGAAGAAATTACATAGGAAAGGAATTCCTGCCTGACACGGGCCGACTTCCTTTCCACCGCCCATGTAACATCTTATTTCCTGAAATATAGATCTGACGATGTATTTATCTATTCCCTAATGAACGGAAACGATCAATTTCTTTCAACCCGTAAGAAACTTTCATCGCCGTGCTCCATCTTTCTCCTTCAGTATAGATATTACGGGCGATTGTCCTCGAGTTTCGAATTTTACTTCGAGCTGCATGGAAAGTTGTTTCATCTCAACCCTGCGCGCGTTTTATTTTTGCTGGAATGTTGAAAAAAATGTACCTAGTATTTTCAGGGAAATTTCGGAAAACAAAAAGTAAGTGGGTGGAAGAGAGAAACAGAGTCTACCTGTCATAAAAAAAGGAGCTCCTCGTATATGATAATAAATTAATTAATAATGCAAAATGGACAGAAAAATATACATTTAAAAAATAAGACGAGATCGTTTTAACGCAGATTGTTTATTTTCTACCACTTTTCTCTGAATAGCATTTTTTCGCAATGTATTGCATTTAAGTACTAATGTGCCTACTATATTTTCCCGAAAAACAGTTGGCAGTTGTCTACCTTCGACCGATATGGATTGCACTTGGAGCCCCCAGGTCGTCCCACGACAGCTTCGCCCTCGAGCGGATCGTTGATCTTTGATTTAGCGTCCGCAACCTCCCACTGGCCAACGCGTCGACCGTTTATTAAATTTACTATCAGCGGGACTCGGCGATAGTGCAGAGGGGAACGGACAGTCCGCCGCTCATCGTAATCACGGTGTATCAAATAGCTCAGAGTTATTGCTACACGCTCAGCCCCGCGCGGTACGTGAAACGTTTTCCCATTTGACTGGACGATTCCCTGATCATTAGAATTATCTGAATCTACGCGAGATTTTTCAATTACAGGAGAGCCCAAGGAACCCAGAGGTATCATCAGGCCTAGCTTCCATCTCGCTGTATCATTACGTCCACCGCAGTCGCGGGCAAAAATGCGGATTGATTAAAAACGAATCAGAAGCGTGGCTAACGACGCGTCTATCTAATCTGCATACCTTTTCAACAGTAAAACGAAAGACGCTCGGAAGAACAGACCCGCGTTTCAGATGATACGCTCGGCTAGGCCAATTTTCTGCGATTCCCGCGGATCGCGCTCGTTCGGGGGAAATGAGAAGCAGAGAGGAAGTTAGGAGATTACCGGTGCCGCTGAATACCGCTTTAATTAAAGGGCAGCTATCGAACCACTCCGATGTATAACTGCTGGCAGCGGCGCACTCAGGATTTAATCTCGAGGGGAGCGAGTTGAAGGGTTGAACATATCTTTAATGCGAATTCAATGAAATTCATTAGGCGATCAGAAGAATTTATTTAAACAATAAAACTCTATTTTCTTTTCTTTTTACAATGTCTCTTCTCTGACGCCCTCAAAGATCAGAAGAATTTATTTAAACAATAAAACTCTATTCTCTTTTCTTTTTACAACGCCTCTTCTTTGAGGGTGTCAGAGAAGAGGCATTGTAAAAAGAAAAGAAAATAGAGTTTTAGTCTTTAAATAAATCCTTCTGATCTTTGAGGGCGTCAGAGAAGAGGCATTGTAAAAAGAAAAGAAAATAGAGTTTTAGTCTTTAAATAAATTCTTCTGATCTTTGAGGGCGTCAGAGAAGAGGCATTGTAAAAAGAAAAGAAAATAGAGTTTTAGTCTTTAAATAAATTCTTCTGATCGCCTAATGAATTTTATTGAATCCACCTCACCTCACCCACCCCTCTGGGTGCGCCACTGGCTCCTAGAGTTACAAAGTGGAGATTTTGCCCAGTCGATCTGCTCCGTCCGCAATTTACGCTCCTCCGGTTTCTCCTTCCCAGTGGTTCGGCTACTTATTCGCACGCGAGCCCCGGGACTTCTCTGAAAATCAATAGAAACCATGGACGTGGAGCCGCGCGTGGAAAAAGTGTTCCGGGGCGGCACTGATACCGCGACAAAGTGCTCTTTCTGCGGCACTCGGGTAGTGCCATTAGAGTAATTTCTGCTATTAGTTTTACTTTCCAATTTCAGTTGGACGGCGCGCGGAAAAGGCGCGGTGAAAAACGCCCGGCCCTGGGGGAGCCCGATCAATTGCTCGCAATTTGCTCGAATTAATTATGAAAGTCTACAATCGGAGCGGCCTCCGGTAACGGTGGCGGCGCGGATGGCCGAACGGCCATTCCGTGGATCTCCGCTGTCTACCAGATGCGGTTGCGTGTATCATCCGAAGGCTGATTATCACCTGCGCCACTGCAGCGGGGAGATCACCTGCAGCATAGGTGAAAGAAGACATTCTAACGAGTACAACTTCGTTTCTGAAGCCAGACTCGGCCAACCTGGCTGTGCTAGCTGACCATAAGAAGAGTTGACCCACTGGTAAACTATCCTTTGCTACATAGTTGCAACGAAGTAGCGTGCCTGGTGAGGGAGCAGTCACGAGCATCGTCGATGTATGCACATAGGTGTCATTAAACTCGGAGGAAAGTGTTGGCTCGAACTACTAGAACGCGTTGGTAGGCTGCTCCGTGATTTTTCTGCGAAGACCAAGTGTTGCGTAAGATTCAACTGAAATCGTTAACTAAATTTAGGGAGTGGTCCAGTTGTAATACAAACTGCATTTCCATTTGTTCCGACTCCCGGCGATCTGTTACGCAATCCAGTATTTTGCATAATCGGTTCCCCTGCTAGATGGGAGGAGGAAAAAAGCAAGTCAGTGTCGACATAATGTGCTACAATGTGACACTTTCGAACGGTAATCATGTGATCTCGACGCGATAGTTCCACGCTACGATCTACAGTTGTAAATAATTATTGGGCCTTCTGTGATAAGCGATCGAGAATCGTATACGTTATAAATCCATTGTACACTGTACAGCGATTTATGAGACGACACTTCTTTCAACGGAGTTGCTAATTCGCATTACGCCCTCGGCTGTGTAGCACTCGGATCTCAGATCTGGTTCTTGCTATTCTGAATTCGCAACACTGCAGCGAGTCGAGGGCAAAACCTCTTTTCTCTCGCATCATAAGTACGCGCATTGCTAGTGCATCACTCCTACACCTTTTCTGCACTACTCTCACACCCTCCCCAACCCCACGTCGGTAGTACTTTACACAGTACTTCAACATTATTCCAACACTAGGCTCGCGTTATTTCGTTAGTAGTCTCACATCGCTTTTGCTCTACTTTCACATCACTCCCACGCCATTCCTGCACAACTGAAATTACTTAATTCAGTAGGTGTACCATTCTTCTAAATTGTTAAATAAGAATTTAAGAGCACCTCCGCCAGTCAATAATGTCGAATCTTCTCTACTGAGATTTTCTATTGTAATTCATATAGGATCTAATGCTACTAATAAGATTTATTATAAATTGTAGATGCGTTTATACGTTCGCGATTAACTAGTAATATACAAATTGAACTAACTAAAAATTCAACTCCGAAAATAAATGAGATTTATAATAATTTTCGTAGGCTTAAGTTTCTCGAGAAAAATAGTATTTCCTGAGAAATAAGAAAGAAGCATTTATAAAATTTCTCGAGAAATTCTCGAGAAAGAATTCTCGGGAAGGAACGCTAACCGTGACCCTTCACCCTCTTCCATCGCATTAAAATAAATACTAAATAAAGTATACGCGTACTTATTCATTTGCAACAGTGTGCTTCGATGCTATAACCATCGTTTCGATTATATAATTAATTCGACCGTCGACAGGCATTGATTGATACTAAATTTTTTCATTCCAGTAAGCAGCGTCCGATCCACTGTATCTCGAGCTCGTCCCAAAGACGAAGAGGTTCTTCCCAGATAAATGGACTCTTGGCAGATTGGACGTGCCGGGTGCGTTATAATCAAAGAGTTAAAAAAAATCAGAGCAAAATTTCTCCGCCCTACATTCTCATTTCAGCAATCTCAGCACTAAAGGCAGCGGAAATAAATAAAAAATCAGTGCGGCGCTACATCTGCTTGGGAGCAGGTGTGCCGAGCCTGGCCAGTGTGTTGAGCAATTTGTAAAATAACATGTAAAACGTCGCTTTACAATCAATCATCGGGATACGTTGTTACTAAAGAAATCACCCCTTTTCCCCAATCGTTTAACTTGTAACAGTGTTACGGGCATTTGAAATTTTCGGGTATTACCAGTGGCATTAGTAACTATTAATTACGAGCAGGGACAAATCGCTAATAGTTTTCAAATGCTTCGTTATAAGAAGTTCCGTGGGAAAATGTGGTAAAGGAAATTTGTGTAGTAAAGGATTCTTTCTATCCTCGCTAATAAGTTTGAACGCGCTCCGACTACTTATGGGATTCTATGGGATTCGCTCAAACTCTGCTAGGTTGTAGGGGACGAGATTCTGAATAAGTCTTCTTATTGAAATTTTCCCGTGGGACGTCTTATAACAAAGTTACAGCTTCCTGAAAATTTCCAAGTGACTACTGGTGATAGAAGGTTGCCTATTCACAGGCGCTAGTCTCTAATAATTTTGTAACGCTTATATCTCCGTTACACGATGTCGCGGGAGAAAATGTTATTAGAAAAAAAGAAGGTTCAGTTTTTCGTCATCTATGTGTTTTTATAGTAGCCTTAGCAATGCATTGAAATAGCCTAATCAAAGTTAAAAATCGTTAGATCAATGCAGTTTAGTGTCACCATCGACAAAGTATAGGATAGATATTCCGTCTTATACCTGAGCAGTTCGTGCCACACGAACTGAAATACCGACTTCGTGAAAAATCAGAGGTTTCGACGCGCCCTCCATATTTAGAAACGGTAAGACTGGGAACTAATACAACGCAATCGCCGAAGCATCGAAAAGTAAAAACAGTCGAAAACAGTGTTGAATGGTATTGAATCGTGTTGAACTTGCACGAACTTGTGTTTGCCACGTTTCTCGTCATACTATTCTAATTGATTGTAATATCTGTTTATCTGAAAATGTGCATTTGGGTAGTAAAAAAAATAATGTATATTCAGTGGCTCACAGCCATAATCGTAGACTAAAATCGCATAACATTTTTACAATTAATCCAAACAACTTGAGCTCTTTTAGAAGCTAGAAAGATTAGTTTGCTAAGTGACGTCGTTTTGAAAAAAATGCAATTGGTCGGAATAGCAAAAAAAATAGTAAATGACGACTTTTAAAATTTGTTCTGAAATCAGCGATTTTCGACCTTGTCTCTACTTTGTCGATGCTGCCAGTGCTGCCACGGACCTCTTGTGGTAAGTTCCAGTAAGTTCAGTAGAAACGTAAAAACACAGTCGAAAACAGTGTTGAAGGTGCTGCGTGCAACGTGTAAAGGCACGGTGATTTACTGTTTACTGTGCCCCTACCCAAATCTTTTTATATTAAGATTGGATAGTTTATAAGCTATCAGGAATATACAACATGATAGTATAGAATGTCAATATTAACGCGTACTTTCTACTCAAGATGTTTAACCTCCATCCCAACGGTCTCGAAGCTTGATCAACATTTCTATAAAAATTACTCACGGCCAAAGTTGCAGTTAAACATGAACGAGGCTCTTCTGAGATACGAAGAAGGCAGCGACAACTTCGAGGTGTCACTTCGCTACGTTAATCCTGACTTAAATCTGGACCGGCAATTCAATTTCAACAGGAACGTGAACGAGCCTATAAGTAACTTTCTTCGCAGAGTGGATGCGAACATCAACAGCTACACGATGAAAAAGCTAAACAAAAAGAAGAAGAAACGGCCCCACGAATTGGAATTGGTGAATGATATGATGGATAGTTTTAAGAACAAAACTATTAAACTCGTCAGGGACAACTCTGCCCTTGACGGTGACATTATTTGCAGATCAATTTTAGAAGATCCGTCAAACATAAAGCTGGTCATTTTTGACACCGAGTACATATTAAAATGTAACGTACCTTGCATCACCAAGATGGAACTCTCGTCGAGCATTTTAGTCGCTTTTCCCACTTATCCCTCAAGGATCGAATCGGTACACGTGGATATAGCAAAGTCAGCTTTCGTTTGGTACAAACAAGAGAAGCAGGAATGGATCCCTGTTGGCGAAGATTATTTATATATACCCAGTATATCTGATATGGGATGTAAATTGAAAGTAAAATGTACGCCAAAGAATGACGAGCAGGTTGGACCGTCGATAGAAGCTGAATCTAATACCGTAGTAGAAGCTGGTCCGGGTCCTTGTCCCTTTGAAATCAGACATAATTTCACAAACTCTAAATTGTCAGGTAAAAGGTAAATATTTTCATTGAAACAATTAACTTTGAAATCTAGCCTTTCAGGTTTCGTCCTGTTCGATATAGTTCTGTTATTAAATCTAATTTTAAAGGTGGAATTGTAGTTTCAGAGTAACATCGTATAACATATTGGCAAACATATATTCGGAAACCGACTTATCCAAAGACGTTTTATACCCATATTGTCCGCAGTATGCCTTATCCATGGATTACCGAAAATCACTGATTCTAAAAGAATTAATGGGTACTTATCTATCTCTTCTTTTTATTCAAATCGATGGGCGAATTGAAATGATGATAATATTTCTCCAGGATACCATGCCGATGTAATATGTCTTCAAGAAGTGGATAAATCGGTTTATGTACAAGATTTGATACCATCTCTGCGTGCGTTGAACTATGACGGTGTGTATAACGCCAAAAATGATTTACGAGAAGGACTCGCGATATTTTATAATGGAGAGAGATTCGATAAGTTAAGTTACGATTACAGTGTACTGGCTCAAGGTACAGATCTAGAGGAATTCAATTCTGTTTGGTCACGAATCGAAAACACGAATGTGATACAGGCATTCTTGAATAGAAGTACAATTGTTCAGGTATTAAAACCAGAAATCTCCGTTATACTCTAAAACAGAATTCATTGCGAATCAATTACACACAGCTATAAATCGTGTTGCAGATGGTAGCTCTACGATCTAAAGAGAACTCTGAAATCTTAATTGTTGGCAACACGCACCTATATTTCCGACCAGAGGCCGATCACATACGTTTGTTGCAAGCGTACTATGGCCTGGTATATTTACAGAAATGTGCCAAGGAAATTAAGGAAAAGGTATTACACGAATCATGGAAGTTGTAATAAATTGAATTGAATATAAATTCGCGATTGTAACACGCTATAAATTTTCAGAATCCAGAGTGTAATGTCAGTATCTTGTATTGTGGAGATTTTAACAGTGTTCCAGAGAATGGAGTTTATCAATTAATGACTCAAAACTACATACCAGAAGACTATGCCGATTGGAAGTCCTGTAAGTTACTTTGATTAAAATTTCTAATTTATCTCGAATACATTCCTGGCAATTTGTTACAGGTCCCAATCAACACGTGGAAAATATATCCCTCAAGCACGATCTTAATCTATCAAGCGCTTGCGGCACTCCAGAGTACACGAATTACACAGCTACCTTTTCTGGATGTTTGGATTACATATTTTATGAGAAAGACCATTTGGAACTTGAACAGGTCGTACCAATGCCCAGCGAAGAGGAGCTTAGTTTATACAAAGGTCTTCCTTCCGTGGTGTTCCCGAGCGATCATATTTCTCTGTGTGCCGATTTAAAATGGTCCCAATAAAGGAATTCACTAAACATAATCATTCCTGTACGTTATTACAAAATATACCCTCGTCGCCTCGTAATTCAATGCATAACTTTCCCCGCATAACTCCTCGGCATATGAACCGATATTGATAATTTTTTTTTATTCGGAAGAGGACGGTGATCCCATCCTACACTGCCTCTTATTTGCAACTTTAAGGCGATGCCTTTGAAGCTGAAATTTAGTATACCTCTTTCCACTTCATGTTCTCCTGATATATTGGCCAAAATCTGGCGAAAATTTTCAGAATGCACAAAATTGGGCTTTGTAACAGGAGAACATGCCGTCGAAAGAGGTGGCACTAAGTAACGTCTTCGGAGAGAGAATCGAGGATGCCTTCGAAGCTGAAATTCAAAATACCTCTTTTCGCTTCATGTTCTCCTGATACCTGGGCCAAAATCTGGCAAAAATTTTCAGAATGCACAAAATTGGCTTTGTAACAGGAGAACATGATGTCGAAAGAGGTGGCACTAAGTAACGTCTTCGGAGAGAGAATCGAGGATGCCTTCGAAGCTGAAATTCAGAATACCTCTTTTCGCTTCATGTTCTCCTGATACCTGGGCCAAAATCTGGCAAAAATTTTCAGAATGCACAAAATTGGGCTTTGTAACAGGAGAACATGCCGTCGAAAGAGATGGCACTAACTAATTTTGTATATATAATGTTTGTTGATAACTGCTTTCTGCAGAGGACGTGTAATAAGTGTATTTCATGTTCTGTTTCGGTGCTTTGCTAATAAAAAAATGTCTAACCTAACAAATTTCATTTTCTGGGGACATTCCCTCATCTATTTTCCCTTCTCACTTAGAATTCCTTACTGCTAACGTAGAATATTGTAGCATAAGCACATTTCAAGTAATTTAAATGTACAATGAATTTTCTACGTTTACAGTACCAGCCGACTTTCCGTTTAAATTTTTATAAGTATAACGGAACAGCTGAGAATTTCTTTCCTTATTCAGAATAGAATACAGAAATAGCAAACAGCTCCCTCTCGCGTTCACCGGGTAATCGTCGATCTATCGGTATTACCATTTCTGTGCAGAAAAAATGCTGTAATACCGACTTATTGTTCTCTGTATGCATTATTCTTTCAAATGCAACTTCAAATATGCTGATAACTTTGACAGATTTGTCGTACAATCTGTTCACGACAAGAACTAACTTTCACAAAGGGCAGAAGGGAAAAAAACACATTTCGTTTAGTGTAAAAATATATTTCTAATTGATTACGATTATTCGCGGGCAACGGGTAAAAGAATAATGATATGTACGGCGACATACAGCGCAACCTCGTAACATAAATATTATTTTTCAGTATTACAATAGTTCTTTTACTGTACATATTTATGCATTACTATAATACAGTCGAAAGGAACGGCAGAAAATATTGCAACATTAATTAGTAACTCCTATCCACAGAATTAAGTCCTTACAAGTATATTATGTCGCAATGTATTATTCCTAATCAGGTCTCTAGGACATTTAAATATTACATTCTTCATCTACAATATTTACATCCACAGACTTTAGATCCCTTTGTTTCAACTTAACGTACTCCCCTCCTATAGCGATATTCGAATCCAGTGAAATCGCGTTCGCGAATTCTTGCCCCGATAAGTATACATTGCTCTCAATCAACGGCGCTTCGACAAAATCATTTTTATGCGGCGTTTTGCTAAACCTCCCGTTCGATTTGCCCTCCAAGTTCTCGTTCAGATTTCCGTCCAGCTTGGAACATTTCTCGCCTTCATCCTTCACCAAAGCAGTGTTAATCAGATAGTCGGTATCCTTGTCAGAAAAATTACTCGTAACTTTCTTATCGGTGTCATTCTCATTTGCAATTTCTCGTTTCTCGCGTTCGTGGTCCTCCAAAATGTCCCTACGTATTACTTGAATATTTTTCTCGATTTTAGCCTCGGATAAAACAGATGCGTTTTCTATTTTTGTCTGATTTCGCATTTTCAACGCGATGGGCAAAGAATATTCGTACTGTGCCTTTTGATCTTCAGACTTCAAGCTTGTCTTTTCCTGTAAATTAGAATTGGTATCTTTTGAACTATTATTCTGTTCAAGTGTGATTTCGCTATTTTTGATATTATCCTCTAATTCATTAACAGACTCCCGCTGCACACGTTTCGTTAAAGCATTTAAAATAGGACCTTTCGGTAATTCATTCGAATTGCTCAGTCCTACCTTTGCTTCTTTGATTCTTTCCTCGTCAATCTCTTTATTACTCAATGCTCCTTTATCTACATCCTTGGCAGGAAGAGAGTTTTCATTTCGAGTGTCCGTTTGAACCTCTTTGTTATTTTCATTTTTGGAGTCTGGAAGCTTCGCTGTTAAATTATCGACCTTGCTTTCCTCATTAAACTGAGTATTCGGTAATCTTATCCCGTCAGATTTTTTATCAGAATCTGTCTTATCGTTTTCTTTTAATTTATTTGAAGATTCCTTTTTATCGTTAGTATTTACGTCTGTGAGATTATTCTTTGCTTCCAGGACCAATACTTCGTTAAAAGTTTTCAATTTCTTTTCAGTTTCCTTAAGCTTTTGCGTATCCTCTATTATTCTCTGCTTCTCCCTTGCGATTTCTTGCTTCTGCTCCTTGATATCTTTCAATATCTCCTTTTGCTCCTGCATCATTCTTAATTGCTCCTGTTTGTGCTTCTCCAAAGTCTTTCTAAGTTTCTCGTGCCTTTCCGCGGCCATCATGTTAGCAACCTCTGCATCGGCAGCTAACTCTATTTCCTCTTTTTTAATCGCATCAGAATTTATATTATCAATTTTCTGCATGTCTACAAAATTTTCCTTCAAATCTACAGCATTGATCTTGCCCTCTACTTTCGTGGTGGCCGATTCCACCCCCTTTGCGATATCACTCTTCATCGTAGTCTTTGATTGTTTATGAAAGTCTTCGTCCATCGTCTTCTTCTCCGCCGCATTTCTCATTATTGGAGCAAACGTGATCGCTGCACTTTCAACAGGCTTTTGCGTTTCCACTGCTGGCTTCTTCGTGACAACTATGCGTTCCACTGGAATTGGAGGCTCCTGCCGTACATCGTTCTCCTTTAGGTTTAACGACCTTTCAGGAATATTCAACTCTGGCAGCTGATCTATTTTTTTTTTTCAAAAATTATTCTTCTCGTTACTATTATACAGAATTATTATCGTACATAGAAGTATTCAATACCTTTAATATCAGGAAGAATTTCGGGGTTGTTAGGAATATTTACTATCGCGCCAATCTCAGCCTTGTTCAAATTTATCGGTAAATTATTAATCTGATTAACAGGTTTGTTTGTTATCGCTAATGCTTTCGAAGTAGTAGATTCTTCCAGGGCGTACAGATTCGCGTACGTACTCAGAATCATGATGCATATGCCGGTAAATAAAATTACCTAAATATACGTCGATAAGAACACGTTAGCTGCGAACAAATAAGGGATAATATAGTTCGTGGATTTCCTTGTTATTCTTACTTGTGCCAGTAATCTCTCGTTGGTATGTTTGCTGCTGATAGATATGAAAAATATTGCCGGGAATATTAAGCATATCATTACTCCGATTGTAGATCCCACTAAACCGAGGACGAATTCTATATTCGGTATTAGGATACCAGTAATTAATGAGACAGTGACGATTGCGAAGGTGAGACACCTAAATCTTGCTTCTGGCAAATAATTCATGGAAGGCTCGTGAGTGTATATCTGCAAGAAATTACACACGTCTATATATGTATGCATAAGTGCCAGGAAATGAAATTATTCTACTGTTAATGTATATCACTGCTTCAATACAAACCCTGCGAAATAAAAGAGAGTTTAAACTTGCACGACAAGGAAAAATGACTAGAGGGAAACTAAATGCAATGGAAAACACAAATCCCATTTTTATCATTTCGGATGACAAGCTGGGTTCAAAGCTCATTAGTATGTTGCCTACAAATTTAACAAATAAATTAGTAACACTCCGAAAAAGAATATTCACTTGAAATTCTATACATACCTGTGAAAGGCTGCGTGCAAAATGCAACGTAACCGAAGAATCCAACGCACAGATACACCATGGTGCATATATTTAACGCCCCCCGTACAACTTCGTTCATCTTTTCCAACGATACGTTCGGAATGGTTTCATATATTTCGAACAACTGAGTTTGGCAAAACAAAGCCATAGAGAAGATGGGTATACATTGAAGTATTCCGGATGGTCTCCAGTAATAAACATGCTCATACCAATCTTCGGCAAAGATGTGTTGCACAGACTCCGTCACTATCTACAAACAACGAAACAAACGTAAGTAACGTAAATTATATTTCAACGATTTGTAATTATGAAAATGAATCGCTTACCTTCAACACAAGACAGAGGTAAAAGATAATCGTCGCGGTGCAAAGACTGGATAAGCTGTCGATATTTCGAAGTAATCCTAAGGGTAGAACTATGAAGACACTGGTCGTTACGAGCAAACTAGTCCTGATATCTTCCGGGTTCTTATTTATCACTTTCCCTACGATCTGCGGTCCTAAATCACCCATAACGACGAAGAAGGCGATGCAAGTCCCGACGAGGAAACCAATAATGAACAGTTCTACCAAGAATTTCCCCATATGACCGAACACGTGGAAAGCCAGGAGCTCGAAGTTTCGCCTCCTCGACATTACAGCTGACTTGACCAGAAAATGACAAGCGAGTCGGGACAGGATACAACTCACTAGTAGAACTAAAGTAGCTAACACAACGCCGCATTGCTTGAAGCAGAACGGCATCGCGAGGACGCTTACTCCGATAATGCTGTTCGCCAGAGTCATAACGTGCGATAATTGAGAAATCATTTTAATAATTTCCGCGAGCCCAATTAATCTTATTTCGGGAATATTCAGCACCTTCCGTGCCTGTCGATGGTCGAGCTTCCCTTTCCTGAATAAATCCTCCTCGACAAAATAGATAGCAATATTATGCTATTTAATGGAAACCTTAAAACTTTATAACATACATAATGTAATAATCATTCGCGCATTGTTTCCATATCCTAGAATATAAACTCTCTTGACTGCGAGGTTAGAATCGTTATCCTATCAACCACTATCATACGCCCAGCGGTATTACGTGTGAAACGAGTGGTGCATGTCGTTATCATATTGGATGTATCAAAGTCGTGATTCGGGCGTCACGGTTTTGATGGGACGCACTGCGTGTAACAGAAGTCGAGAGAAACCTGGAAACCAGCGAGCGCTCTGTCGGCCTTTTAAGCCTGCCACCATTTTGACTCGGACAAAAGACACGCTCCGTTAAGCCCGCGCACCGATTAAGTAAATTCGACAATCCACGCGGTAGCTTTCTTTATTTTTTATTATAAATATTTAAAAACATTCGTGTTATTCATGTCTGGACATAAATATATATATATGTATGTGTGTATATATATATATATTTTTTAATGTATATCGTACTTGATCTATCTCGAAACCGACTTAGATATACGCAATAGTTATACCGAATTTGTCTTTGTGTCGTGTTGTGGATGATTAATTACAAGTAGTGGTACGTACTTAATTACAACTAGATAAATCGACATCGATTCTCTTTCGATCGATTATCTGCCGTCATGTAGCTAGTCGAATTTAACATCTGCTTTTGAATTATTCTTGAGGCGCAAAGATTGTAATTTTATGTACACAAAAATCATTAATTTATTCTTACTCTCGTACGAGTGCCTAAAGTAATTACGGTCGGAGGGTAACATTGTATGAATGCATCGGCGAGACGCTTCTTCCTCCTTCCTTCTCGATTCGTTCTTTTATTTTTTTTGTCGCTTTTTCTTTTTAACCGAACGAGAGTACTAAATTGGCAACCGCGGTGCACATACATAAATCGACCAAGTCACATACATATAATTTTGAACTCTTAAATTTGCCGTTACTTAATTTACGATTAAGATTCTACACCTATGCTTGAATTCAATATGTTCATTGACCGTCCTAATTCCCCCATACTTTCTTCCATCGCTGATCATTAAATTTCTTCCATATAAAATAAAATACTTTACATATCAAAAAGAATATCGGTATTGTTATCATACAGTATTATTGCATATATAGGACTTCGTTTAAATCTGATTTCCATGTTATGTACAAGAATAGGAAGCAACGAAAAAATTTCTCAACCCATAAATACTTGCCCGTTGTACAATCGCGTTCTCATTCGAATTTAAATCATGCTTGTTGCTGAATCAAGATCACGCTACGAGTAAACGGATACGAACAGAAAGGGCTACGAGTGTCCAAAACGTTACTGTCGTTATATTTCTGCATGATTTGTCGGAACGTGCGCTAACTGGAAAAGCTGGGTATCTTGAAAAGATGTCATTATGATCTCGACGGGAGCATCGAACGGGAGTTATAAAATTTGATCGTTCTCAATCTCTGCGAATGTTCTAAGGAGTCTGAAATGTCTAATTAACTAATTAAGGGACTAAACCTAACTAGGTTTGCTTGATATAAACGGATACAAGGATTTCGGGCGGATCATAAAATTCTACTGTTAACGGGGGTTCAAGATACCATTTGCTCATAACGTGGTTCCAAAACTATACCAAGAACCGGCCACTCGGTGAATTATCAATTATTAAGAACATTGGAAAACGTCTGTAAATTCAATAGGACAAGAATTAAAATTGTAGAGCGCTGAAGTCAATTACACGCTCATACGTGTACATGATAACAATGTCGCTTGCCACGAATTCAATCGATATATGTGTATATATATCAAACATTTCTATCAAAGAAGTACACAGCTTCCGAATAGAAGAGTAAAAAAAAAGCATAATGATGATTTTAGAATCGTATACCGAGTTCGAGGCAGCGGACATCGTGTGTTCCTTGACTTATGTTACCTACACTTATCTATACTTGATTTAAATAAGGACTTTTCACCAATTTTTTTAAACGATCAATGACAACCGTTTATCAGGGATTCGCCCCGCCATCCTTCTTCGACTCCTCATTTGTGACATTTGCTTTCTCGTCCTTTTCATTCTCTGCGGAGCATTACTGCTTGTTACACAAAAGGCTATGGAGAGATAAAACTATGCTCGTGTACAGGGAGATTTAATATACACACCTTTTGGTTCTGATTTTATGTCTTCCTCCTTTTTGAGATCACTTTCTATTCCCTCTTGTCCCTTCTCTATACGAGGTCGTTTTCTAGAACCCTTTCAGAAGAAAAGAGAATTGCTATTTAACTATATATTCAACGCCGACGTAATTAAATACAGCTGTCTGGTGAAATGAGAGCACGGACTAACAAGTCGTTTATGTTTGCTAAAGTAACGAGCGTTACCTTATACGACCTGTTGTCTCTTCGCCCTCCTTCTCCCTCATCCTCGCTGTCGCTATACTCATTTTCATGCTGTATCCTTTTGTCCAAATCTCGTTGCGGTAATCTTTCATCCGGATTCACTTTCTCTTCAGCCTCCGAATCTTCGATAACTGCACCGTCTTCGGGAATCGGTTGAACTTGTACGCCCGGCGCGTGGGGTAACATTCGCAGGTTCTCGAATAATCTGGTCCTATGGAAGATTAATCGAAGACGTCAAGTATTTCTGCAGAAATCCTAGCATATTCCGTACAGGATAAATTTACTTTTCTGGAACACGGAAATACGTACTTAATCTTCTCCAGATATTCAGGAGTATTTTGATTCGCCATGTTTGAAGGGCTGATGTGCAACTTGAAATCGGGTCCAAAGTATTCAAAGTAATCATTATAAGGTAACTCGTTTGCAATTTCCGAGCCGAGAGCTACCGATGTTTCGTATGTCCAACATCTGGATACATTTCTGATCGTATATCCACCACCGCCAACCATTAAGAAGGGAAGATTATATTTCTTTACAAACTCGACGCATTTACCGTGGCCTCTTACTGTTAAGTTGAAGCAACCTAATCGATCTCCTGTGAACAGCATGTGCCAAGTTAGATTCAATCTTTCGCCCTTTAAAATTGTACACGGGTACGTATAAAGCTGTACCTGTTAAGGAATCAGCACCACATTGTAAAACCACCGCAGAGGGCTGGAAGGTTTCCATCACTTTCGAAATAATAGGTACAAATATTGACTCGTAACTTTCATCGTCCATACCATCCCTTAGCGGTATGTTGACCGCGTAATACTTTCCCTGTACAAAAGAGTCGAGTTAGTTTTTCATTCTTTAAGAGCACAAAATTGTTCCTACACTGACAGAAAATCTTTTACCTTCCCTGCCCCGATATCACGAAGATCGCCGGTACCAGGAAAGTATTCGCCATACTTGTGGAAAGAAACCGTCATTACTCTATCGGTGGTATAAAAAGCTTCTTCAACACCGTCGCCGTGATGGACGTCAATATCAATATATAAAACTCTCTGATGATACTTGAGTAGCTCTAATATCCCCAGCACAATGTCATTTACATAACAGAAACCAGATGCTTCGCTCTTCTTGGCGTGATGTAAACCGCCACCCCAATTTATACAAATTTCTGAGGCTTGCTTGTTAAGTTTCACAGCGGCTGCTACAGAGCCACCCGCCGATAATTGACAAAATTCATATAAACCATCGAAAACAGGGCAATCTTCTCCTACATTAACTACAAAAGAAAAAGAGGATTTTATTACGCTTTTCAAATGCGACGCTAACTATATTTCTACTACGCCAATCGTAAGAGCTTACATCGTTGCATTTGTTTGTTATACTCTGACATATTATCAGGCCTGATAGACCTTAAAAACCT
Organism: Andrena cerasifolii; assembly: GCF_050908995.1. NCBI lineage: Eukaryota > Metazoa > Arthropoda > Insecta > Hymenoptera > Andrenidae > Andrena > Andrena cerasifolii. The sequence goes on along the minus strand of NC_135131.1, from coordinate 10,422,465 downwards.
AATATATTCGTCGCTATGGAATTTTGTCATTTCATCTGCAGTAGCTTTATGAGGTCGCTAAACAAGAGGAACACGAAATCATTTATACACAGTGATGGATTACAAAGAGGAAGGATATCATGGGATTAACAATTCTTACATATATCTCCATTTTTCTATAAAGACCATAATTGAGAAGTAAATTATGCGTCATCCTTATACGATGTGGCTTCATGGGATGCCCTTGTCCATAGTAATAATTTCCAATATCACCTAAACCAGAATATTTTTTTCAAATGCTTTATGATGCTACGAGAGTTTACAAGGGAATAAAAATCTGTACTGTGAGTCTCCAGCAATTTTAAAAAACTTAAAACCTATGTCTGCAATGCTTGCTACCGGTACGGTCAGCCGAAGTGTACTTGAGAGTCTCTCGCGTAAACGATCAAAAAACAGTGTTATCTACCGTGTAACCGATTGGGAGCCCATTGTTTCTAAGGGACTCGCGAAGGGTTGAAGGAAAACCCGTAAATCTGTGCGTCTGTGCTTGTATTAATAAAAAAATCTATGATTGCTTGGTATTTCGTCATAACCTACAATCAATTAGTTTCCCCCGGAAAATTGACACTCCGAAGTAAAAATTGCAGTGCTACTAAATGAAACATATATCTAGACGATACAAGCAACACGCGAAGTATATAATCGAAGGAGAAATAATATTTATAATTGATGTTGCGCTGTTACAAAGACGGCTCGTTAGATTTCGTGGATTTAATAGGAATTCGTATAACGGTGCGCATCGTAGTTCCATAAGCGCGGGAATAATGCAACTAAAAACATATGTATTGTAAAATAATAGGGAAATGTTGAAGAGCAAAGGATGAATGGCAATTGCCCGAGTAAATAGGGAGATAAAGCCGACGCTCTTTCTTCGTTCGAGTACGGTAGCATGGACCTACACTTGAGAGTCTCTCGCCTTAACGCGGCAAAAACCGTACAAGAAGCTCGAAGCAACGCGACAAAATTGCAGCATTGTGAACGAAACGCGAGTATTTTGCGTAGGTTTGGAATGGACGGAGCTTAGAAGCGCGGAAACGTATCGAAATTCGGAGCCCCGGGCGAAATAAATGTGTTGTACGGGGTACAAGCGCGGACGGCACAAATACAGTTTGACAATCCCCCCCGTGCGTGTATGATGTTTTCGCGGGATCGCGAGTCGCTAGGAATTTTTCGAATTTTCTCACTCACTGTCATAGTAGTAGCAGACACGCTTCTTGCTGTGAGGTATCGTCGACATTTTGCACCGATTACTTTCTGCTAAATTGTAAAATAACTGATATGAATCAAACGCGGACCGCGGAGTGTCGCGGCACCCACCGACAGGACACAGCGTCACTAGATCTGTTCTCTACGCGTGCGCACTGTCCTGTAGCCAAGCTTTCAAATTTATCGGACAGATGCCGCTATGCTTGAAACGCGACCTTAACCATAAAATGAATAAAGTTGAGAATACGCATGGCGCTGCTAAAATTAAACCAGAAATATTGAAATCTACTCGAATCTACTTAGTCTGGGGTAATGCGATCTCATATAGAAAACCCAATAAAATCAGTAAATTCATCACGAGAAACGACGAGGATGTATTGAACGTTAATATTTTTTTACTTCTCGCACGGGACAATGCTTCGCGAATGTTCAGAATTTTTTATTGCGAGGTGCAGATGTCAAGTCTGTGTATTTATGCATAAATATGTATGCATGCCACGCGCCGAGCAAATCCTGGGCATGCATACATGTAAATAACTACAAGTAAACGAGGCTGCTCACTACTGAACACATCGCAAAAAATGTAACAACGACATTCAGATTAATGATCATAGAATACTCAATAATAAACTTTAAAAAAAGTAAAAAACCGACTTCAAAGGTGCGCTAAAAAGAATAAAATAATATTTTTTAAATCGGTGCCAAAATAGAAACAATTATTCTTTTTAGTGACCTTTGTTTGAAGCCGGTTAAAAAACATTTATCATTGTACCAATTAGGGAACATACTCCATATAACAACGAAATAATCATCCAAATCTGTCCACGCGAGATAAAGTTAGACGCGAACATACGTTAAAGCTGAAATTCTAGATAATTCTAGAATATCTAGATAATAAAAAAAATTAACATGGTACCACCGGCTCTTCACACTCCTTCAAATAAAAAAAAATCATCAAAATCGGTGCACCTATACGGAAGTTATGCATGCACATATAAACATAATGAAATATACTTGACGAATTGAGTAACCTCCTCCATTTGAAGTCGGTTAAATAAAAGCAAATTAATGATAAGTCTGAGTTGAATACTATTTCCCACTAACTTGTTACTCATTCAACGATTAGAATATATAGGAAAAATTAATGGGAAAGTTACAAGACCCAAGTTTTCACTATGTACATGAATATGTACACGTAAATGTGCATACACGTATTAAAAAAACTTTAATATATATATTAAGAGTGACGAATAATCTACTGCAAGTTTTAATATATATATTAAAAGATTTAATATGCGTATACACAAATAAATCTTTTATTTCAAAGCATTTTACACAACGCTGCTCTACAGTTGTCCAGGTTGCCGCATTAAATCGTGAGATGTACGAGCTGCCCTAGAATTTTTACAACAATAATTCACTCGTACTGCAATTCTCGCCTTGCATCGAGGAACGTAGCACGCAATGCCGTTTGGTCTACCTTTACATGATCGGTAACGGTTAGATTGGTAAGGTTTTACGCGCATACGGAACCATTGCGATAGTCGTCATTTAAGAAAAAGGAAATATCAAAAAGAACCACATACTCGTATCGTTTGAAACGAAATCCACATTCGTGTATATAAAAAACAGAAAGACACGCGTCGACTCGTGTTAATGCAATAGCATCCACCTTTTTCTTTTGGCAGTATAATTTTCCGCGCACCAAATTAATAATGCATCATTAAGCCCTGTGTATTTTCGGCAATCCTTTTGAAAGTCCAACAACGTTACAGCTAAACGAACACGTGCGATAATTGTATACCAAGCGGTGTAAATAGGAGTTTCCCGTTCCTTAAAACGAGCACAGAGAGCACGGCAGCGTAATAAACGCCTTTTGCGACAGTGGCATGATTGTTTCGCGACTCCTTGCATGCTCCGTTTTAAGGCTCGAGTAGGTCACGATCTTATAATGCAAAAAATCCACGCGAAACGTGTACGGATAGAATATAATACGTATAAAAACTGACACGGGCGATCGCGTGAAACGCATGGAGGGAGGATTCGCGTGAAATAAATGCAATGTATCATAAACTAAATTCACCTAAATGGAAATGAATCGAAGTGAAATGTCGTGAAAGCTGCCGGGAACAGGGACGAGAGGCCGTCGTCGGTTACGAGCCACCCCGTTTTCAAAAAGAAGGAAAACGGACCTCGTGTGCACCGTGAAAACCCTTCGATAAACATTTTCCGACCAGCATCAATCGCATTTTGCGCATACTTATCGATTAAACTACAGGTCTACTGGGAATCCTCTGATTACAAAATCAAAGTCCGTTACTCAGTACGGGTGGAATCGAGTCGTTGGCTCTTAAAAACAGAAATTCATCCACGGTCGTTGCGCGCTCAGTAGAATAGTGTTCAGCGAGAAATAATTTAAGTATTCAAATACGAATCGCACAGGTTCTCTTACGCACGAACCTGAAAACCAATTACAAGGCTGCAACGACCCGGGAACTTTCACACGATGATCGAAAATTTGGAATTTTCGTGATCGTACTCCGTCCGTTTGGCGAAATTTTCGGAGCATAATATATCGGCACCCCGTAAGTTCGATCCTAAACATCGTTACACGTTTAAGCGTCTATCTCTTAGCGTCGTAATTCTCGAACAACATGGGGAGTATATGTCTATATCTGGCTTACCATTCGTAGAATGTATCTTCGGTTAGGGATCTCAAAGAGAAGGAAGCGGACGAGAAAGTCTCTCGTGATTTCTGGAACTCGATCGACCAGAAAAATATATCGGATCTGCCTCGGTCAATGCATACACGTGTACACACGCTCGCATACTCGCAATCACACAACATTTACAGATATCCGTTCGAAGACAACACTGGAATCCCACGAGCGAGTAACAACTTCTCGAACGTTTCCCGTTGCTGCTCGGTGCACCGTGGATCGTGGCAATCCTCCGCTGTCGCGATTCTCGCTACAGCTTGTCGCGCCTACATCTGTTCCTTCGGTTCATAAAGAGTCGGTGGCGCGGGGCTTTCACAGCGAGAAAAATTTAAGGAAGGTCTGCGGAGGGATCGGGACGTGAAGGGAGGCTTGGTCAACGTCCGCCAGTTTCTCTTGGAACGCTGGATCCTGATCCGCGATGCAGGGATGTCCCAGCGACCGCCAGAACAGGCAACGGCAGCTGCGGCACAACTGGATCATCTCCGCGTACTCTTCCCGCAATCCGAACGACCTAAGCATATGTTTCCATCGAATGAAATTCGCGTCGTTTTTCACGAGCACGCAACAGTGCGGAGTCGATACCTTCGAGCAATGGTGAATATAGACTTCCAGTCTTTCCCGGGATTATTTTGCCTGGTAGTGGTGATTTGCTGGGGCGTGAAATGGTACTGGGCAAGCTCGCGCCAGATTCTCTGTTCCTGAGCGAGGACAGCGAGGTGCTCGCAAGCTTCCGACGAAGCCTCGATATCTCGCGGGTCGCTCAGCCGCAGGAGCACCTCCCGGCGACACTCGGGAGGCAGATCTGACCACTGCGGTTGCTGCTCCTCGTCAGGCTAGACAGATCACAATTCATTTTGTTAACAACGGCCTGCTGCAAAACCGTTATTCCCATTATTACTGGTTAACTAGCCGCGTAAACATTCTCCAAAGTTGTTCGCGGTTCACACCTGAGTTATAGTAATGGACGAGGCGATTTGTAGGATTCTCTCCAAAGCCGCTTTGTGCTTTTCCCACAGGATTACGGAGCCCAATGGTCTGCCACCCCAACAGCAGCCCGCGCTGAAGGCTCGCACTCTCTCGATCAGACGCCGGAGCCTTCCAGTTTGTTGCTGGGACAACGACACTGTGGAGCATTGCCATTGTATCGTAAACAAGCGCAGCTAAATAAAAGCTCGTGAAAGCAGAGAGATTCGGCTGCAATTTACCTTCCAAAGCGACCTCCTCCAGCATATTGAAAAGCACGCGCTGGGCACACCCGCTGAGCCCTCCCATTCTGTGGCTGACCAGAAGATCCAGCAGCCGCACGATATAATTGAATCGACGGCAATCGTGCACCGCGGACAAAAAGTCGAGCCTCTTGAGCGCGTCGCTCAGCCCGTTAAAGCCCGCGATCTGCGAACAGAAAAAGGGGCCCGCGTCGCTAGTCTTCTTTATCGCCCTTTCTATTTAATCGTTCAGTTTCCGAACCTAAGAATAGTGGTCGGAGAGGAGTTCCAGGCGTTTGCCGGCCGTTACGTTCCCTTTTTATTCCCTTTCCCCCTCCGCATATACCTTTCTTCTGTTCGTTTCTCTTAATCCATACGCGACAAACCCACGAGAGCTTCTTAGCGAACAAATCCCGCGTCCCTCCCCTTACGCGAGGCTGGTTTAAATATAAGCAGGGGTGGAAGGAGTCACTCACCTCGCGCGTGCACTTGAGCGTGATGTGGCAATGCGGCTGGACGACGTTCTCTAAAATTACACGGCAAAAGATTAGTGGAGAAATCCAAACGGTCAGGGCTTCTTATCGCCCTATCAGACGCGGAGTATTAAAGTTGCAAAAAAATTATTGTTACATTTGCGGTTCTGTACGCGCTTCTTGAAATTCACCTCTACCATCCGTACCTTGGTAAACGGAGGATCAAAATCGGGGCAAATCGGGGGCACTCACCCTTCTTTTTGTCTTTCTCCTTCTTGTCGAGCGCATCTTTGTCCCCGCTGTAAGAAAAAAAGAAGAAGAAACAATCAGTCTCAAGAGATTTCTCTGCAGTCCGCCTAGTCCCCTGTCGTTTCGCATTTTCGAGCTCTACGAAGCGTTAAGGTCGACGGAATCGACGCTGCGGTCGCCCAACAAAGACCTTGCGCTAACGCGCTTACGAGACTCGGGGAGAGAAACCTCGCACCAATAATCCGTGATATTATGTAACTAACGGTGATGCGCGTTGTGGAGCGAGTAGCGTGTCCCATGCATTAACGAAGGCTGCTTCTACCTCCGTACGCCGGGGCACGTGGAATTTCGTTGACGAGGGTAAGGAGGGTAATTCGTCGGTTAAGACCGCGAGGGATGTAAAGGGGTGCTCGCCAAGCGGCGCGGTGGTATCGTCGAATCGAATTTATCAGGACTAGGAGATACAGAAGGAGATTTGCGAAATTGGTGCAGGTCACGGTAGCTGGGTCATGACCCACATTTGCGCAGGGTCGCGTGTGCGATGGGTTACACCGATGCTATCCTCGCTTTCGGAAATTCGACCTCCGCTTCACCAACCATAGGTAACTTGTCCTTGTTCCGACAGAACGAGCACTAATTTGCCGAACAATTGCGTTCTGCAAATGGGTCGTGCAATGATACAGCCAAGAGAATCGTATTCGGCGGTTTCATTTAGGGGGGCGTTTTTAATACTAGATCTACCAAGAGGGGTCAATACGACTTATTATTATTGTTATTATTATTATAGATTATATTCAATTTTCGCTGATAAAATGGGAACATAGGGTGGATGTACCAGTAGATGAACAGGTACCAGTGAATGGACATTTTGTATTAAAACGAGTAAAATAAGTTATTAAAATAAGTAACTAATTAATTAGAGACTTCTTTTAATCCCTTGCTTCGTATCCAAACGATTTTTACAGCACGCGGAATCAATCGCGCTGCAAACATAATTCTATAAAAGTGTTCATTCATTAGCCTTAAGCGTTCATTTATTGGTGCGTTTACCCTATATAAAAACGGAATAAAATGCAACGTCAATCGTTGGTTGTTCTAGCGTTAATGGCTAATTCAGCTTGTTCCGTTTACAGCGGGTCTGTTAAATGAAAGTTTTCGAATGTTCATGCTACAACGTAGAGAGGTGTCTATTATATCTACAGCCGCTTGTTATTGCTGTACGTGACAAAGAAGTTCAATGTTGCTTGCTGGTAATGCGTTTCGCGTAGATCTTGGGAGCGAAGCTGCACGCTACTATCCGGAAGCCAAGGCCAACGGACACGTAATCGCTGTACCAGACAAATTGTGTATCGTTAACAGTCGGAATTACGGAGCTGCGCCCTGCAAAGCGTTCTTAAAATTGCTCCGCTTAAGTGCGACGCGGTAGTAGTTATAGAATCGCAGCAACACATTACGTGGAACATCGGTAACGCGAGAGATACCCAAAAACGAGTAAAACGCAGCTCGCTGAGCTATCCTGTAACAAATAAAATAACTCTATGTACCTATTCAGGTGCGCAAAAGTATTCTAAGGATCACACTTGAATTTCGTTAAAAAGAAAGGATCAAAGATGAATACGTACAGTTATATACCCCCATACAGAATTTAGCTTTTATATTAAGGCGTTCCTTCTTTCGTAATTAAGATTTCGAACGAGAAAATGAATGATACGTATAAATTATAAATAGAAAAAGTGTGACGGGCAACGAGAAACGCGTTTTCTAGCGACGTATCCAAAGGAGAGAAAGGGTGGCGTTTCTTTCGCGAAGCGCGCGAAAGCGTGGCGACTATGCAGCCCCGACGGGCTCGTCCATCTGTCTGCGGTGTATATACATTGGCGCGAGCTTTCACGGTCTCGCGACGCCGGTGCTTAAATCGCACACGAGGGCGTGCGTGTGTGCCCGTACCTGCCCACACAGGCGCGAAACCAAAAGGGAGGCTCGCACAAAGCGAGTGCGCTCGCGTCAACACGCACGCACACCCTGTACGTACGCAACGATTAATTGAGAAACCCAACGGTGTTCTCCATCGCGGAAAACAAAGAGGAGCGCGGGGTTTGGAGGGGAGAAATAACGTACAACACATACGCGCAATAACCACGTAACGGTTAGAATGAAATCGCCTATTGGTCCTCTATGAATCTTCGAACTGACTCGCGAGGCGGCGATGTGGATGCGAGGATACGGTAGAACGGGAGAACGATTTTTGCGATGGGAAGGTTCTGCTGAAAAAGTCCCGAGAACTCGCGGAGAACAGAACCGATGGTCTATTTTTGGAAGCGTGTTAGCATTGCCATAAACGAGTGGAGAACTTTAAAGACAACCTCTTCCCTCTCTGCAACATTAGATAAATATTCCGAGTTTATTGTTTCCCCGAGCTCCTACGCAACAGCGAAATGATTTTCTGGATAAAAGTTAACTCACGGACGCTGAATCGATACACTGGACGTATGCAACGCGCAAATCGAGAGTGACGCGTATTAAAAGGAACTGGAACGTAAAACGTTATTTATTTGCGCTTCGACATCGCCAAATGCGTTTGACAGTACATATCCTTCTACGAAGCGAACGAGTCGACTCCATCGGTGGCTACGAAGCACGCGCGAAGTCTAACAATTGGCACCATCCAGAGGTTCCCGAGGGAACTCATAATTCAAAGCCCGAGCCCTATCCTAAACGATGAATCGTCTTCAAGGCGAATCTCTTTCGTCGCGGTTCATTCGACGAGATGACAGGCGAACGACTGTCAGAATGCACTCGCGGTGGCTTGGGATTGTAAACAAATCGGGACCTGTCGCCCGATCGATGTAACAGCTGTGAGGCGAACCGATTACCCGGAAACGACTGTGCGGTCGTCAACGTCCGCTGGATTTGAAAACAAAAAACGCGATTCGGGGGGAACGCGAGAGATGTCGACGGGCTTGTATATGGTACTCACCGTAGTAGGAGGGAAAGCGTTTTGTTGTTGGCGCACTCGAGGATTTTCTTCTTTTCCCAGCCCTCGACGGTTTTTACCCATTCCTCGCCGGGGCTACGCCAGTCCTTCGATATGAACGGCATCTCGTTCGCGAGGAAGACGACGCGAGACCACCGCGCTCGCGCGCACAGATCGTAAACCCTTCTGGCGAAAAAATTACCGCGCAACGCACCTCACTGTTTCACGGACGCCGAATGTTTGGTCGCGGGACGGCTCGGCTAGGCTCGTTCAGATTGCTTCGCGGCTGCGATCGACCGCGCATGGCTTTGTTTCACTGACGTCACCGGTGGTATCAGCTGTGCGACTGACCGAGCAGCGAGCTTGCGAGACACTGACCGCCATCTTGCAGACTCGGGCTGGGGCGTGCGCGGAGGCTGTCCGCAACTGGGCGCGACATTCAAACGATGCTACGCAGTACCTACTACCTGCACTGCAAAGTTCCGCATTCCATTTTTCACTTATTACGGCTATTATTTCAATTCATCGATTACCTTCTTTCCTGACTACGAGAAATAGAAGCTGTATACCCATAATCGATTTATTTCCAGCAAGTACAATGTAAAAAAGATATATACCATTGAACGTGAATAACGTTCGTGTTACATTTATATCGTTTAACGTATCCCCCGTCACGTGTTAAGCATAGAAGCAAGTCCGCGTTCTAAGTCTTTTACTTCTGGTACTTCTGGCGCTGCCGCCCCTTCTTCCTTATCTTCGCTTTCCGAATCACTCGGGGGGAAATCTGATACAGCTAACGAATAAGAAATGTTGTGAATGGTACTGGCGTAGTAATGAGATCTGAAGCGCTTCGAATCTATATATAAGCGTAAAGACGACGTAATTCGTAACATATTAAACTACCTTGTCTGTTTAATTTCTCCTGCTTAGCATCGGCAAGGTACTTTTCCTGGGTAGCTATAATTTCCTCCGCGTTAATACAAAGCGAATACTTTTCTAGCAACTCGTCGTTCAGTTCCAGAAATGAATGGCCCCAAGAGAACTTGCCGAGGTAAAACTTTGCATCCTCGGGGAAGCCTGTTATAATTAACGTGGCCGCTATAGCTTCTACGCAGCTCAATTGACACGGCTTACCATAATTTATCGGATTCGCAGCAACTAGAAATGGTAAAAGGCGAGGATTCGGAGACCTCATTTTACTGAACGGAGTATCGTCCAAGCGTGCCCAACTGCAGTCAACCACGGCGCAACCATGCTGCTGTACGATATCACGATCCGCTGGACTGACGCACTGCAGAAGAACGTGTTTGCTACAAATACCTATGACAGACCTACGTTATCGTTTATTCGCACTCCATGTACCTTTTTACCAACCGGAGTAAGAACTAACCCAGGGAATCGATTGCCTAACCCCAGTACTTTCACTAAGCCATGCCTAACGAGCTTTCTGCCAGAGCATTTTTTAGGATCGCACTGATGGAGATCCCACATGGCAACTGGAAACGGGGCATGGTAACCTTCTTCTTTCTCTGGAAGTTGAACGAATAAATTACATTTTGCTAACCGCGACGAAATGTTAAATCCTAACCTGATTCCTCATCCTCACTGTCGGACCTGTCCCGGTCTTGACGATACTTTTCTTCTTTTCTGACACGTCGATGTCGACTCTTCATTCTTCTGTTTCTCCCTCCGTGTAATAATGTTAAAAAATTTCTAAATGTTTCGTAGTACAATATGCTTATATAAACATACCTGTATTTAGTTAAGAATAAAAGCGATAGGTATATACCTATCTAAAAGATCAGTCAGTTAGATACCAGTGATTCTTACGCGGCAATTTTGTCGCGTGAGAAACAACGCAGAACACGCGACAGTAAGCGAAAGATTATATACGTATATAATTTGAAGGCTGCACTTGTCAGCACAGTACAGTTCAAACTCTGCTGATAACTATTATATATACACACGTGCGTATATATATATGTATGATATATCTGCGTTTCATGTAAATACTGGCGACAATTTTTAATTATCGTTACATGCTTTTTCATTGGAAACATTCGCGTATGCGTGGATCGACGAGTTCGTCGACGTTTCAATTTTTTATAAACTCATCTGTCTGGAGAAACTTCTACGAAATTATTAAATAGCAAACGCCGGGATCTATTGAGTTCGTGTATCAGTTCGGTTGAACGCAATGTATAACGAGTAGAGATACGATGGTAATTGAAATATGTTCATTTGCACTTTGCGATAGTGGCACTGCATCGAACGGCCCTGAAGTATTCCTACAGTGTGGGTAACAAGTGGCTGTTCTGTTCTCAATCGCTCCGCGGAACACAAATCGTTCAAGGAACGATGCTTGTTTAAACATGCGTTTAAAGACGCTTTGACTCGAATGGGAACGTTTTATTCGCTCTATTATTTCGCTTGAACTCAAGGTAGGTGCAAACCCATTGCATTCCATGGTTTAACTCGATCGCGTTTTGAATACACCTCGATGAAACTTAGAATTTCGTAATCGTGCATAAAAACAATAACTCATTAATGCGTATAAGTAGGCGTCTTTCGATTGTAATTGAATTTCAATGATGTTATCTTGTTCATGCTCCCCAGAAGGATATGGATTCAGGTATTTTTTAGAGCAAGATCGATCAGTATTTTATTAACATTCTCGCGTATATGCACGATAGATATGTAAACATCGTACAGTAGCATTAAGCACTACACAATTATTTGGACTTTGCTCGTAGACGTTCGAAAACTGTTTTAAAACTTGCGATTCGTGCCACTACAGTTTGTAAAAGCAGTTATTTTATCAAGCAGTAATATTTTTATAAATTCTTTGATATTCATTACGTGTATACTTCGCTAGAAAACGTGGGCAAGGAAACCATTATAAAAGTAACGGATTGGCTGCGTGGGATTTGGGAGATGAGACGCCGAACTGGCCCGGTTCAACAATGGGTTGATTCAATACCTTCGCCCATAAAATCGAATCTATTAATAACAAATGAGCAGCAAGGAACGTCAGCCGATATAGTTGTTACTCCTGTGACACCAACAGAGCCTAAGGACATTCCGTATTCTATGGGAACAAAACTTCCAACTATGACTGTTTCAGCGCCTATCAAAGTTCCTAATGTACCAACAATTAATACACCCGGCCTACCCAGGTACTGTGTAAACGATAAATGTGCACGGGGAGGTCTAAGGTAATAGCTCCTCATCGCTTTGCTGTGTAAGTACATGAATATTTTCCCTCGCAGCTCGTTACCTCATAAATTGGTACGCGATCCGAGTTTGCAGTCCGACAGCAGTCATTGTAGCAGCGTAGAAAGTTTGTTAGAGTTAAGAAAAGCGGATCCAGAAGCAATTCTGCTGGGACTTGGATTCGGCGGCTGCCCAGGCAGCCCGCAGGAAAATGGTTCTCTCTCTCGAATACCAAAAAGATTTTTACAACCGTCGAAACTGAAGGGCATTGCCATTAACGACTTTATGAAACACCAACAAGAAACTAGCGAATCCATCGACTCTGTATCCCTGGGATATAGAGGATTAACAGGTAAGAATTTGACCGATATTAGTGATGAGGAACACATAATGGGGTATTTAACGACGAGCTGCAGTTTAAAAGTTGCTAAATTCGGTGGTGAACGAATGGAAGGAAATTTGTAGATAAATTGTTTTAAATTAGAAACAGATTTATGTTACACAAATGATAATTTTATAGGAAGCGATGGCACATTATCTGTGTCTAGACTTATTCCGCATCGCAGACATTCTGGACCAATTAATTTTGTAAGTCTTGTATGACAGTTAGGTCTTTCGGTAATATATTATTTAAATTGCAAAGTACAGTGTTTACGTTGATTATTTTGCTTCCTATATTTCAGTATTTATGCTACTCAATTGTTTTGCAAGTTTGTATTGTGATAACTAGCAAGAAACTGTAATGTGCATGAAACACTTGTTATATTACCATGGAGTTACTTTAGATAGAGTCTCTAATTATTTCTGATTAAGTGGTAAATGCTTGTAATATTTGAGATTATGTTGAGCAATAAAACTTGAACATTAATAATGAATATAAAATCGTATTGTGTAATTTGCATACTGTGCACTGTTTAGAAATTGTTATTGCGTGTTTCGATGTTATTGTGATTATATCGCGTAATGCATAGCGGAATGAAATCTTAAAGCGTAAAATTACATTTCTTCTCTTTCTTTAATTCGAAAGGCTCACCGTACGTAGCACCCTCGGAAATTGTACAGAAAATTATGAAACGTTTACGGGATAATGAAAGTCACGACCAGGATGCTTACTCGATGTACAATTCTTACGAGCAGTACAGCCCGATGCAGTGTAACGGCACATTTTCTGTATTATCGCCTGACAGTAGACAGTTTTTGGAAAGGCCACGATCAAAAAGTCCCGATATGCGCAATAAACGTATGATTATTGGTAAGAATTTATTATATCTCCGTCTCGGCAAGTATCTTTTAAACACGCGTTAATATCTCTCTATGAGAATGTAACTGTTCCAGGACAAAAGTCGTTTGCATTCGGGCACGATGGTGACCTGATCGAAATCAACCCTTCTGATGCGAAAAGATCATCCGAAAACAATTTTAACAGCGACTCTGCTGTCGCTGAAAATTCAGAGATACTCGGAAACTTGGGAGGCACCGATATCGATCGTCACAAAATATCTGATGAAGTAGCTATTCAGAAAACCGAGAAAATAATACCAAAGAAATTATTATTTGACGAATGTATAGAACATTCCGACATCGATGTTAATTCATCGATGAAAACATGTGAAGAGCCTTCAAGCATGGGAAATACAAGCCTGGACGAAAAGATCGATTATAACGAAGATATTCTTTTAAATATATCTTCGCAAAATTTATATGATTTTCGGAGAGCCAGCGATGGATCTTGCAACATAAAACCTGGAGAGAATTTATCGACAGTGCATGAACGAAGGCACAGCGATAGCTTCGTGCACGCTTTCGAGGATGGTAGCTGCGGGTCTGTAATATCCCAGAAGAGAAGAACATTGAAGCGGCAAACTAGGATAAGCGATATAGACGCGATAAGTTATCACGACTTGAAAACGTGTGGCTCGTATAAGGCAGGGGCTACTAGCGAACCTAGTGCGAGCATTCGAACAAAGTCGCTTCAAACGATGGAGGATCTGCCATCCAGAAGTGAAAATGAAAGTTGTGTTGCAGCATGTTCGAATACTTTTTCCAATGAGATGGATGATCGTATTCAGTCTGTAGATAGTATTTTACTTAATGAAGAGCAACAGGAGGACTGTACGTGCTCTATTGAGAAGAATCAGTGTTTAGAACGCGTGAGCATGGGCGAAGAAGAGGAGACTGCAACGTGTCGCTGTTGCCCTGGTACTACAAAATATTGGGAGAAAATGGAGAAAATGATTAAAAAGAATAAGAACCTGGAAAGTATGGTGGTAAGAAACAGAAGGGAAATGGCAGAAATCCGAGAAATGCTGAATAGCGTATTGTCAGTGCGATTGGAGCCTGGTTTTTAACATATAGAAAGAAATATCGTTTTAAAAGGACAATTCATGACGAATTACATTATAAAACACTTCATTCTATACACCATATTAGACACAGGAAATTCTTCGAACTTATTCCATTTAGCTACGTGAAAGATTGAACATTCATTTCATATTTACTTATTTATAATGCTCTGTAATGCATTGCGAAGCACTATGTACACGAGAAAGAACGTAGTACACGGGATTACCTCAGCAAGTGATAAGTACCATAAAAACTATCAATGCCAATGTTTTCTACGCGAGAGCACATCTTTATTTATAACGGCTGCACAGTTTTTTTTTTCATGCTTTCAGTTATAAATGAAGATGCTAATATTTTGTTATGATTTCAAATTTTATTATTAATTAAGGATGAAATACCAATGTTCAATATACGGTTACATTCACAAATGATGTATATTGTTTTCATTGTCGCATGTAATTACAATGTCTTTCGTTATGTTTGAAAATTATTGCTATTATGTTATTACATTTGTTAATTTTACTAGATATTTACTTTATTTGCTTAGCGTTGAAAGTTTCATCTTAATTTTATGTTGACGTCTGAATAGTTATGTTATTCTCCATCCTATATGTATAGTTCGTGATATACTGTTAACGGTAATTGAAGATACAGTGAAAAGAATTCGAAACGATCTAGTCCCATAATTTCACTGTCTCGTTTTTAATTAAAACAACGAATATAATTCAAATATTCTAAATCGTCGAAATAAGTGATGGTTACTGAACATTGGTACCTATGTGCAATATAAACTACCTTCTCGTACTTTATACTACTGTTGTTCGGGACGCGTATGTGGGCCACATTTTCTATAGCAACTGTGATTGGTAATACGGTCGAACCAACATTTATAATTTCCATTACGGTCATGAACATTTGTAAACACTTAGCGAACAATTATATTTATAGCGTGAACATCAATCCTATAATGTGGCGCGTGCGGGATCTGTGCGAACATCGAGTCTATTTCTAATGATATATTACGTTAGACGAGTAATAAATTCTTCACATCGACCTATAAAGATATAAGTATCTCTATACCTACTAACTGCACAAAACTGATTATAGGGACAGTTTTCTGTCACATATCTTGTTTTACTTAATATTATACATGTATAAAAATTTGTTTAATTTCATATACTGCAAAATTTTAAGACTCTTCGATCCATCGACAATCAAATATCAAAAGGAACCAAAAATTCTTTAGCGAATAATGAAAGCTGTGAAATTCTCTCGATACATGTACATTAAGCAAACTACTTCTTGAAATATATATGACTTATATATTCGAAAATGAAAACAGACTTCGGGAAAAGACAAAGATTACTACTGCGCCTTAAATCTATATCTGTTAAGAGGCGGAACAGAAAGAAAAACGTTCTTATTCGTAATGTTCCATCATGTTTCCCATTTGGATGTTTGTACTATGTTGCGTATCTGTCTTTAGAACTCGTTAGCACGATCGATAACGAAAGAGAAATATCAACTGTTAACTACCGCTTATACATAGTTCTAATTTTGTAAGCTCATTCTTCGTTTTTCTAATGCTCAAATATGAATATACTCGGGTTATTACAATTACTACGTTATTTCTTTTTTAGTACGAACTGAAAATACAATTTTATTTGAAGGTTTTGCTAACATTAATTATATTTCAGCACATACCGTTTGTAATTGGACTACATATAACTGTAAAAGTTATATTTAGGTACTAATCAAAACATCTCGAGTACAAATCTAAACATTCTGAAATGTTACTTGACGTTTCTGAAAGAGGACTTACGGAATTATTTTGTCATATATTTTTTTAAAATATATGCACTCAACGTGTGAACTCCTAAACTTAAAGTGAAAACTATATTCCTTATTATATATGCCTACATTCCGATAAGTGTGATGTACATAGATTATACAAACAGGGTAGGAGCTTTGTAGATGATACGATGAAATGTACAAGCATATAGGAATACTGAATAAATATTTAACACAATTTTTACTGTTTCTTTCTTTCTTTATGTATGTGAACCATAATTTTTTTTATCCATGAAACTAGGTCCAACATGACATACCACTGAACATGATTCATGACAAATACAATTCAATTTCTTATTCACACTGTTGACATTAATATAAACCCATGATACATAATATTTATAGCCACGAAAATTTTTTGCCGAGAATAGGAACAGCACGATTTACCAAAGGAATTTACACGACGATAGGAACACAAGATTAAACGGTAACTGGCATTACGATTCTTTTCTATATCCTAATATTTGCCTTCTGGTGACTAAACGTAATGGAGGATCTAGTTAATGAAACTGCTTTTACCATAGTTATAATTATTCGAAGTACAACAGACAGCCGAGTGAATTTCGAACTCAAGACTGCGCCCAAAGCTTTTATACCGGGAGTCTATTATTCGGAGGACAGAAAAAACGACAACGGTGATATTTTACACATTAAATGCAAGACAGATTAAAAAATCCGGACTTTCGTCAAAATTATAAAACACAAAACGTGAGTATATATTGTATTATATGTTTAAAGGATCGAATAAAGACGCAGGCTTGTAGGTAGCTTTATCATTAATTGAAACACACGTACGCATTTGGCAGAACTATCAATTACACGTAAAGCTACCCTTCGCAACAAACTGAGATTCATGGTCCACTGAATCTTACATTTTTTTCCCCTTTTTTTTTTAACACGAACCCGCTAGAATATCATTTTGTAAACTGCATTCATTGTGTTTGCATATGTCTGCATAGTGTTGTTGTGTACATGTGAATGTAAATGTATTCTTTCTTAGCATACCTTAAAATGTACATAAACAATAAGATCAACCGCGACCTTATATTTAGTCTTCTTTTTCGTCTCTGAAACGGAAAAGACAAATGGTCAGGATTACAACAAAACTGCTGCGACAAAAGAAACTGAGGAAAGGGCGAAGATACATACTTTACAACTTCCTGTTGTTGCTGATCCAGACGAAGCTCAACAATTGTCTCTGTTCTACTTTGCACTTTGAAAGTGACTTGCGCAGCCAAGTACTTGTCTTTGTTATTTACTGACCACCCAGAATACTGAAAAATACAAGAGTTTATTAAAAAGCTGTAGGAGCGTAAGAAATATCTTTAAGACAGACATATCCAGGCTTACCGTCGATGTGCTTTTGTATAATGTCTTTCCGTCTTCTTTGAAAGGTAAAAATTTTTGAAGCAATGCTTTTCCATCTATCCTCCACAATGTTGGATCCGTGCTTCCTCCAATGTCAGCTTTTGCAACGACGAATGCGCCAGACTACGAGAAGCAATGCGAACAGCGCAGTATTTTTATTATTGAACTGTACAGTTAGAGGTAACGTGTCTCGGGATAAAACTCACAGTGAAATCTTTTGGCGTTTCTCCGGAAGATTCATTAAAGCTGTTATCATCGGAGTCCTCCTCTTCTTCGTCCTCCTCTTTCTTTGATCGTCTTTTCCTTTTGGGTTTCTTTCCTGTGTCGGAATCAGATTCCTCGTCCTCCTCGTCGTCTTCCTCTTCATCCTCCTCTTCCTCTTCGTCCTCTTCCTCTTCTGAATGCTGACGTTTCTTAGCTGCCTCTCTTTGTGGCCTCTTCTTAACCCCACCCTGAGTAGCGTTAGTATTAACATTGTAATACTTAGCGATATTTCTCTCGCTACGTATGTAGCGATTATCAGCGAAGAGGAAACATGTAATTAAATGTATTCAGCTTGACAAAATCGAGGGTCGCCGATTATAAGCGTGAGAATGAAACAGTGTTTTCTTTACTCGCTGATTACTCGTTTTGCAATCTACTTTCGCTAATCCCAGAGGTTCAAAATACAACACTCGCATGTGTTTTTATGGTACTTGAAATTGATAAAGATACATAAAGCTGCTGAGAATATCAATGCGATGCATATACATGCGCATTTATAATTCGCATTTGCGTTTATCACGAGCATGATTTCCAGGAGCAAAAACCGTTTATACATTGAATAATGCTCGCGTGGCCAATTGCAATATCGATTTAAATAAATAACTTTCAAATCGATATTCTCCGCGAGAAAAATTCCCAACTACGAAATACGTGAGTAAAAAATGAAATGCACGATTGGAGTACAGTTATACTGTTTTGAAAAATTCATAGACTGGCGCCATCGACCGGCCGGCAACGACGACTCGTGGCGGACCCAATGCTGTCCTTCGGAATAACCATTTTTCTCGTAAAAAATACGTTTCGATATGAAATTTCCAAGCGATTCGAATAACCGCCGGACGGCGAAGCAGAAAATTTTCTTAAAATATTCCACCAACGATAACAGTTTCGGAGATTCACGGTGCATCGGGTAGCGTGCATGTCACGGCTTCGAGCAGCTACACAACCGATTCGTGTTTTTCCGTTATCTACTCGACGAGATTGATTAAACACCATCCATTTCTGACAATAGCCGCGGGGTAGCAGATAAACGAGAAAGCACAAACATTTCGCTGAACAGCGCCGATTTCTCGTCGGAAAACTTCGAGATTCCTCAGCCTGCGCTCGGGGAAAAATGCAGGGAATCCTGATAAGAACGATTCCGATTGACAGATCTTTCGCCACGAATAATGGAGCGTAAACGTTTCCGTAGGCGCGCGAGCCGCGTTGAGTACCGTAAGAAGTAGGTGGGAGATTACGGTTGGTCGGGAAACGCGAGGGCATATTTTCGAGACAAGAGGAAAGTGGAAAGCATTGGTAGCGTGGGCTTACTTCGGCTCCGGCCTCGGGAGTCCACTCTTCTTCGGATGCTCCTTCCATTTCTTCTGGATCGTCTGCGGAATATTCGTCTTCGTCTGACACGTCCTTGGTCTTCTTCATATTGCTTTTACGCGAAATGTTTGCAAACTTTCCCAGAGGGGCTCACAGACGGACAGAAAAAAACTCACGGGACCGCGGCACGAACTGACCGACTATGTGCGCGACTACCGCAAACAATATGGCGGTATATGGCGGTTGGAATCGAGCTACGCGCATACGTTTCTGCGCAGCCTGGAAGCGACGCGTGCCTCGCGACTTCCTGCATGCCCTCGCAGCCGCGGGACGCACGGTATTTCAAACGAAACTGCTCGAGATCATCGACTATTCCCTTAGAACGATGCAACAAATAAAAGTACGTAAAACCAGTGATTGTTTACTCAATTGCCTTCAAGGTTACGAGTAGATTCTCGTCAGATCGCTACGATAATGAAATAATATCATAAAATACGAGAGCAGGTCATGACGCAAAGTATATCTTTGTTTAGCTAGATATATACGCGCGTTTTTTAGAAGAATTTAAATTGCTTCGTAGAGAATTTATTCGATTAAGGCTGTTAAGTATCGATTTACCGTGTAATGTATTATTTTCGATAGAATCGAGTTCTTTCACTCCGGTGTATTTTGAATCTCATTGGGAATATCAAATGAGGAAGATATTACGTTCGGGGGTGATTAAAAGATGATTAGAGAAGATTTCTATTCCGCTGCGCCTGAAACGTTCGATGCCTCGCAACTACGTATTACAAATGAATTGTATTGTAATTCGTAGGTGGGCAGGTTCGCGGAAACGAGGACCTCAGTATCCGTCGACGGAAACGCGGGGCTCGTCGATCAATTTTTTCCCCGATTGTTGTCGATTATGCGAAATTTTTTAGTTTTAAAACGTTTTCGCGATGCCGGGTCGATACGGGAGTTGGCGCATGCGTTAGTATTCCGTAAATCCAGGCGCTCCCTTCGGTATTTACCGTGCTGAGAAACTGCTCGCGGAAGCAACAGAGCGGCCGCTCAAGGGAGGAAAGAATGTTCGAGCTTTACGGGATGAATAAGGATGGCATGGTTTATCGGTCGCCGCCACCGAGGAGAAAAGAAGTCGACATATTGGAGGTAATCCACCCAGCCTCGCTGATTCATTCGATTCACAGTAATTACTGCTTCAATTTCTCTTGCCACTTCTACTTCCGTCCAGTATCGCTACGCCTATGATAACAACCCGCCTAGCGAATTCTACTGTATCGAACAGAGGAGGAACAAAAAAAGGAGTAGGAAAGTACTTGGTCTCTGAGGGAATGCAATTTTAATAATTCCAACTACGATTTCATTGAAACTACATGGTCCCAGAGACGGCAACTTTCTTCAGTCCTTTTCTCGTTTTACACGGGGAGCAAGAGCGGCGCAAGGGGTGAAAAGCAACCTGCTCGAGACTGTACTTAACAAAACATGTTCGCAGACTTGCTTGCAACTCTCGTCGCCGGAGCTGATGAGAAAATTGCCTAACGGCGATGCGATACACCACACGAAGGACATGGGTGTCTCCACTTCCTTGGACAAGGACAAAGATCCGCCGAGGGAAAGCGGTAGGTCCCCAAAGAATTAACAATGTATCCGAACACGTACACGCCACTGTAACTTCCTTGAAAACGAATCGAAACGAGATTTAGACGCGGTTTCCATCTCGTTCACGGACCGACGCGATCACCTCGATCGCTTTTGAATCATCGAGAGGACTGATCCACGAACGGAAGAGTAATTCCCTTTTCCGGCGCAAAAGCTTTGATACTCGAGATCTACACACACCACGAGCGTGTCTGGGATTGCGTATTGAATTGGCTTCTGCGTGCGATGCAGGGCAAAGTATGCTGAGGAGGTGGATAGTGATGGCAGGTTTCTTTTTCCTCGGATGTGCCTTGGTCGCCGGTGTAGGATTACCTTTAGCGTTAGAGCTGCGAAGCTCGCACCTGCTGCAAGCTAGGCTTCGGGTAGTGCGACGGATGCTCTCCGAGATTCCTCTTATCGATGGGTAACCGGACGTCTCCGTACATAAGAAACATTCTATCCAACCCGCGCTACCGGAGCGGTATCATTGACGGAATTACTCCCGTTGCAGGCACAACGATTTCGCCTGGAATCTGCGCAAGCATCGGGGTAGCACCAAGTTGCAGGACTTCCCGTTCGACGAGAACCTGTCTCGGAACGCCAGCTGGGGCTCGCAGTGGCAGACGGACTTGGTGAGGTTGCGGGAGGGTATCGTGGGCGGGCAATTCTGGTCGGTCTACGTGCCGTGCGAGGCGCAGTTCCTGGACGCGGTTCAGCTCACCCTGGAGCAGATCGACGTGGTGCGCAGACTCGTGTCGAGGTACCCGAAGAGGATCAGGCTGGTGACCAGCAGCAAGGAGCTGGAGAAGGCGCACAAGGATGGGGTGATCGGTAGCTTGGTGGGGATCGAGGGTGGCCACAGCATCGGCACCTCCATGGCGGTGCTCCGAAGCTTTCACCGATTGGGGGCACGGTACATGACTTTGACGCACAAGTGCAACACCCCGTGGTAAGGCGATGCTTGGGCGTAAAAGAGACCGGAGGAAGGGAAGCTATTCAGTTCGAGCCGATCTCACTCTTTCTAGGGATTGCAAATTTACCGACTTTTTCAATTACCGGTAATTCGGTAAAATTTTTCAATCAAAAACGGGAATCTACCGGTAATTTTTTTAAGGTATTGAAAATATAAGAGTAAATATCACAATTTTTTTCTTATAACTCTAATCGAGCAGTATAAAAAATATGTGCAAATAAAACTGTTGCGAGCATAAAATATAAAATGATATGAAATAGATATATTTGTATAACTATTGACAATACTTATTCATATGGATGTTCACCACGAAAACAATTCTTTTTTACAAATAAGCACGCAAAAAACATAATTTGTCTCCGGATAAAGCGCTCTCAGATTCTACCCTTGTTGATCGGGTAGTCATTAAGAAATCATATGCCATTTGTAGATATTTTCTCTTTACATTTTCTGCTAGAATACACGTCTATTTTTTCATGGCTTTTTTTTCGTTTGGATCAGAGTTGGTTCTTCGTGAGATACTTCGGTTTTCGTCTCTATTACTAATTAAAGTATTCTTCACCGATAACGTAGTAGATATCGACGGAATTACTGAACGCATATACGCGCTAGATTGCTATACATAATTTATCGAATTACCGGTAAAAATTTGAGGGTATTCCTCGCGATTTACCGGTACTGCAATCCCCAATTGTTCCCAGGGCGGACTCGTGCTCGGTGGAGGACCCGAACTCGGACGCCTCGTTAGATTTCCACAGCGACGGGCTGTCCGCGTTCGGCAAATCGGTGGTCAAGGAGCTGAATCGATTGGGGATGCTCGTGGACCTCTCTCACGTCTCGATAAGGACCATGAGGGATGCCCTGGCGGTGACCAAGGCTCCCGTGATATTCTCTCACAGCGCGGCGAGAGCTCTCTGCAACTCGTCCAGCAACGTTCCAGACGACGTGCTCCGTAACCTGGTGAGAGAAGAAAGCCAGCCGAGCTGGCTTCTGTTCTAATTCACTCTCCCCCGACTTACTGCTTTCCCCGCTGTTCTGCCGATTACAACGAGGGGCAGATCGCGATCACTTTCGTCTCTGGTGGCGGTGAAGATCGCGAAATGCGAGCGACTTAGAACTGACCTAGATTAAGATTGACCCTGCTCTAGAACTGAACTGACAATTCTATGAATTGAATTGAATTGGCCGGGAAATCGTATTGGATCCTTTACCCCCTTTCGCTCCGAGCACTTAGGCGGATGCTGGTTGCCACCTACAGGGGCCATTACG
This sequence comes from Andrena cerasifolii, assembly GCF_050908995.1. Lineage (NCBI taxonomy): Eukaryota > Metazoa > Arthropoda > Insecta > Hymenoptera > Andrenidae > Andrena > Andrena cerasifolii. Next base: position 10,399,366 of record NC_135131.1, on the reverse strand, counting down.
TAGCTCTTCTAGTTCTTGGGAACTACCAGGCGGATTTAATTACGCAAAGAAGAGGCCAGAGAAAATTTCCAGTCTCGGCTAATGTTTTCCTTCTGCTGATCTTCCGTTTTACCCCCTCCCAAGAGCACTGCGACGCTGGGCGATAGCTGATATCGCGCCCAGTGTATCGTTTACGTAAGTACGAATTGGCCGACTTTCGTTTTTCTTTTTGCAGTCCGTGAACGGTGGTCTGGTTATGGTCAGCTTCGACAGCGCGCATTTAAGCTGCGGCGATAAAGCTTCCATGTACGACGTCATAGGTATGCGCGCGCGTGTTACGAAATATTCTCTTTGCTTCTCGAAACCCGTGGAAAGAGAGGAAACGATGATCGCAGCGAGCACAATCCCTGTATGCTTGTCTCTCTTTGCAGCTCATATCAATCATATACGACGAGTGGCTGGTGTGAACTATGTGGGCCTTGGGGCTGGCTACGACGGCATACTAAGGTTGGTGCGATGCTTCCATCGTTGTTAGCTCAGCCAGGAATCTTCTTCATCTATTCCATCCCCTTTCAAGCAATTCCTTCCCGCTTCCCTATCGATCCTCTGCGCAGCGAGCCGATTTCCCTGTTCCTGGTAGATACTATTTGCTCGCGTGAATCATCCTCAGTAGCTTCCATCGTTAATACACCACTCGCGTCGCAATTAAGAAACGATTATCTCTCTCTTTTTTTTTTTTACATCGCTCGCGAGTCCGAGGCGCAGCGCGGCGCGTCGAGTGCCTCCGCGAGGAATGAACAAGTGTATCGATCGGAGCGATTCAATACTCCACTTCGCCATTCGTTCACGCTCCTATCTCTTATCAGCCTCGCCAACGACACCGTGTCTATTAGTTCTAATCTCGTCTTACAGTCCGCCGGTCGAGCTACCGGACGTTTCCGGTTATCCCCTGCTGCTGGCAGAGCTGACGAGGGACCGAAGATGGTCAGCCTCGGACATCAAGAAACTGGTCGGCGGGAATCTGCTGAGAGTGTTCAAAGAGGCGGAGAGTCACGCGGTGGCGGTGTCCCATCAGTCGCCGTCGGAGGAGCTGATCCCTCAGGAGCTGATCGAGGACACGGCCTACTGCAGATACCAAGACACGTAAAATCGACGCCCCGCACCGTCGAAGATACTCGCTTTGATACACGCAATCACAATCAAGCCGCGTTGCATCGTACCGTTTCATCTTTGTACCTGGACTAGTCGGTTTTACATTTTTAATAAAGGTAGGATTCTCCGTACCGCCGTCACTCCCTGGTTCCCCGATCCGACGAAGCCGATCCCCGAGTTTCTCAGGGATATTCGCACGCGTCAGCGGCGGCGGCAAGGTGCGCGATTACTTTCGCGATCAAAATAGATCCCGCCTGCTCGGCCGATTTACCTTGCCGTGCTCGTCGCGCCCGCGTGGAATGTGTGTCGGGGCAATTATTTCGTATCATATCTATAACCGCGCTGGCGAACCCGAGCCTATTGTCAGTAGTCGCATTAACGCAGCGTTTCGAGGATTTCTTGGATCCTTCCACGGAGGCTTCCATCGAAGGCCTGCCGTTCGGAATCTCGCCTCGACGATGTAAAATGATCTTTTTCTTCTTCGTAGAATTTCCATTTCTCGATGACTGTTGCATCGAGATCGTTGTTACGCGACTCGCGATGATCGAAATTACGAAACAGAAGAGGAAGACGTCGCGAAGGTTGCGCTTAAGAGGCGCGATTGAAGCTGTCCCATTGTGATTCGAATAATTTTGGACGCTCGGAGGTAGAATAATAGGGCTCCTTATGTAACTCCTAAGCGAGTGTCTTAATGACGTTCCTAAAAGCAGGATTACAGGAAGCGGAGAATTAAATCCAAAAGCGACCAAGGGTCAGGCAAGGACTTATCAAAGCGCGACCTTGTTTCCGCGTGTTTCTTTTAGAGGAGCTCTTATCTTCCGATCGTTTTCGTTATAGAACGAGCTACTGTAACACTTCTACAGAAGCTTGTATTCATAGCGATACACGGAGTGCCGCGAAAGAGTTTGAAGATAGTTAACGAGGTCATACACGAGATATAAGGCGTTGATAGCAAACAGCTGAGTAGATTCGCACCTTATCAAGCTCCTTCTACAACTAGACGATACGCTGTTCTACATTTCTCTAGGGAGGGGGAAGATCTGAGCCCTGTAACTAGAATACCGCTGTTTGCTCGGTTTCTTTCGCGTTGCCGTCGTTGCGCACGATACAAAAATCTTAATCGATACGTAATTGCGTCGGATCAAGAGCCAAGAAAACAGTTCCAATCACACGCGACGGATTACGCCTGTTCTCTCTTAAAATCGCGAAGCAAAGACCACCCCTTAGGAGACAAAGAATGCAACGTTCCCAAGTCTCCCATCAGCCGCGTCTTCGTCTCCGTCCCGAAAGCGCATCGGTATTGGTATTCTCCAAGAGCACGCGTTATCTCGTTCGCATACTGAGCAGAGATTGCAAAGAAAGCTTTTTATAGCCGTAAAGATCGAAGGGTGTTAGGGCGCGCGCGCCGCAGCGATAAGTCTCGCGCGATCGTGGATCGCCGGCGCGCCAACAAACGCGATCTACGTCCAGCCGATAAATGCGCAGCGCGTTACGAGCTCGCACGAATCTCAGTGGACACCTCGAGGTAGATCAGTGCCGCGCCGCGAAGATGCAGCTTCCTCGGGCGGAAGTCCAGCGGCGAGTAAACGATCCACGCTGGATCCCCCGGCTTTTTGAACCGCTGGTCACCGAGGATGAACGAGCATCGGCGATATCTGACGATCGCCAGGCGGGCCAGGAATGTAACACGGTCATCGGACACCCTCGCGCAAGTCGCGCGCGAAGAAGATATTTTAGACGAGCAGCGCGAGATTCCAGCTGCTCCTCGTAGTTGGGTTCCTCTTAATTCTAATTAAGAGCTTCGCCCTTTTCCGCTGTCGGCGCATTCCCGGCCGCAAGGGTCGCGTTTACGCGGACGTCGGCGAGACGAAGATGATCCGTTCCTGGACGGCGGTATCGTGGCGCGCAAGTGGTAGGGGATTTGAAGATTACGCTCGCTGCTCCGCGAGCCGAAAGATCAGTTCGGTTTACTATAGGTCCCGTGGCGCATCCTTCCTCGGGACGCGGACGCGCGAATGCTAAATAAAAATCGCGAGCCGGCTACAGGGATAACGAGGAGGAACCGGCGAACGCCCGCGCGATCACGGCACCGAGTCGCTGAACCGACGGAAACGGCGATCGATCGGATTCTGAAAGGTCCTCTTCAGCTGCTACCGTGCACTTGCGCGTCTTCCTCGCTGGTCTGTGCGTTTTGCTGACCGCGACCCTTGGCCAGCGAGCCGAAAGCGAGTAGAGCATCCAGCAACCGAAGTTTCACCACCAACATGAGCTTCTAGGGGAGACTCTGGGGGCCAAGAACAGGTGAGTCTAACTCCTGCTGTTGGTATTAGAAGTTATTATTGGCTTATTGGCTCGGAGGGGTTGTTGATTCGTTGAAGCGTGAATAAGGTAAACGAGGAGGAGTGTGGACGGAAGGAAGGAATTTCTGCGATTCGCTGTTGCTGCTGTGTTAAGGAAACTTTATACTCAATGATAATCCAGCTCGTATCCAATTCCTTTTAAACGAAGGGGAAAGAAGCACGGGGGAGCTCTGACGATAGACTCGCGTCTAGATCCACGGGCACGTGTTTCTCGCGGATGCTGGCAGCCAGCCGCGTATTCTCGTTTACGTTGGAGAGCGTGCATGCGGCAGGGTGAAACGTCAGTTCCCGCCGAAAGCGAGAGACGCCTGTAAAAATAGCCGCGGCTAATTCCGGGCAGCGTGGAACGATACACTTTTTGACAAGTGACCGCCGCACGCACGTTTGCATTCGCGCTCGTATTCTCCCCGTTTCGCGCGACGGAAATATTGTGGGCACGCAGCTTTGCGTATCCTCGGGCAGCCTTCGATACCAATTTACCTTCCGACAGGCTACCAACGGGAGCGCCGAAGAATCTCACCAGACGTACGGGCGATCCACGCGGATTTATGACTGCCATTGACCGAGAGACCGCTCGAAACTGCGAAGAGATCAAACGCCCCGCGGTACGCGTTTACTCCACGCGAAAGCGGCCAAAGCGTTTCTTAAATGTGCGCTTCGAGGAATGAATGGCTTGCCAGCAGCCACGAGGATCGCTTTTCGCCTCTCCAGACAGCTTTTGTATCTACTTCGGAGTCTTGTAAACGCGCGAAGAGCGTAGAGAATTTTATTTTTAATCGATTCCTTGTTTCAAGATCAGCGATCTTGCTGTTCGTTATCGGGGGCAGCTGGGTAAAAGAAAGCGAACAATGGTATCCTGTGTGCATCCAAGAATACCGGGGAGCAAACAATCGAGGAACGAAACGGAACGATAAATCCGTGACGCCCCGGATAATTTCGCTCTCGGCGGGAAGCAAGTGTCCGTTATAAAGCGAAGAATAAAAAAGAAAGGGTAATGATTCGCGAGGTTGATAGGTAACGATCGACGGCGCGCATCCGATGGATCGTGAAATTCGTGATTTCTCCAACCTAGATCGTTCCAGCCAAATCGTGCTGAAATCGCTTTCCTCCGTCCACCAATCGGTATCGGTCCTCGAGGATGGAGACGAACAGTTCCGTCGACCCCTGAGTTTGTTATTAACTGAGCCTATGGAACAGAACGATAAAATTGAGGACCTTGAGGCAAGAGGGGTGCAACTTCGTTTTTTACAATTTTTCAGTTGTGACGAATTTATGTAAAAAAAAATTCTAAATCGTTTGGTGCACGAGCGATACAAATCCGATAACAACTGAGCGATTTATTGCAAATAAATAAAAGTAGAAATATTGATATTTTATAAATTTGATAAATATTAATATTTCGTATTAATTAATTTTAATATTTTCTATTGCTTAATTTTCATATTTTAACTTTAATATTTTCGTGTTTAATATTTTAATCTTTATTTTAAAAATAGATATAAAAACTTACCAATTCAATAGCTACTACTTATTGTGTGAAGATATATTTTTCAATTAGTGTTCTCTTTCTAATGTTAAGTCAAGCCAATAATTTTATAAACAGATTCTTCTAATTCACTCCAAGTTGGTAAAGCTGCAGCTGCACCCCTCTTGCTGCAAGGTCCTTAATTCCCCCTCAAGTCCGCGTTTCTGAAGTTCGATTCCAAATGTCTCTGAGCGCAGAGACAATGAATCTTTCACGAACGTCCGAGAAGAAAGAAGCAGCGATAAAAGGTATCAGTATTCTTCGGTTAGATTTAAGATGCTAAGCAGTCGCTCGTCAATTTGCAATCAATGCGTCACGGTTGCATGGATTATCGAGACGAGCTTGCCAATGATCCTTTGTTCCAGGCGGAGGAGCGGGCGACGGATACACAGAGGGAAGAAAAACGGAGAGGAAGATGAGATACAAGGTGAGACGAAAAGGTGACGCTTCTTTTAGATATTCCCTCCATCGGCGACTATGAATTATCATCGTGGCCTTGCTGGATCTCGAGGAGCAGGAATATCATCAGGATCGCTGTTGTCTCGCGTCCCTGATATTCTTGCTGGATCGAGCCGTCGAGCTTTTTCATCCTCTCTTCTTTTGTCTCGCCAGCGCCGATTTGCATAAAACACAGTCGGTGTGGACGGTGCAACGCCTTCGTTTGTTCTCCGCCGATTCTGAGCGGCTCGAGACGCGGCCTGCGTTCCGATATCGTGATCGAGATTTTCAAATGACGGGGACAGGGGTGGGTCCAAGTTCTAAGTATCTCAATGCTTCGAGATATAACTGACTTCACGTCTGTAGAATTGGCGGCTGCCAGCCTTTCGGGGGAGTTGCATCCCTCCTGGCGCACTCAGGATTTAATCTTGGGGGAGCCGAGCTGAAGGGATAAAAATATTTTCAATGCAAATTCAATAAAATTCAGTAGGTGATTATAAAAATTGATTTGCAGAATAAAATCCAGTTTTCTTTTCTCTTTACAAAGCCTCTTCTTTGGGGGGTCCAAGCCCCTTACCCCCTTCTGGATGCGCCACTGCATTTCTTAGATTCAAAACTGAGCGTCCTCCGATAAGCTCCAAGCGTACTCCATCGAATCTCCATGTGACTCGCGATACATTAGGTCCCATCGCTAGAACGCCGCGAGATAGCGCGGACGCGCTTTTCCCTCGGCTCCAATTTTAATTAATGAACGAGGAAAACAAGACACGTTTCCCGCTTAGGAAGAGCGCGCAAGAAAAAGAGGCTGCTCGAAGGATAATCAAGCTAATTGATTCAAACTGGCCGTGACGATGCACCGCGAATAGAAACGATGATCACGTTCACGGTCAATATCGATTCATTCCTTTCCAGGCTGGGCCCACCGCGCGTATTTATATCCTTTCTCGAAGGAGACCGTGCCCTCGCGTGTCCGACCGCGATCGTCGCCGGTGGATTACTTCGACGACAGTTTTGTTGTATAACATCGATCGCAATACATGCACGGTGCCTATACTACATCGCGCTAGATTATTGCATAAACGCTGTATGCACGCGTGTGACGAAGATCAATGTCGAAGAAGTTCGTTAGAGGGAAGTGGAGCGTGGGTGAAGTCGAATAGAGCTGTTTCGTAGCTTCCAGTTGCTCCGAGGAGTTGAGATTCGCGGTAAGACCAGCAGTGCTTGACGATTACTTCGTAGGTACCACTCGGGAAGGGTCCTTTCCCGGAAGTAGTCAAGAGCAACGGTCATGGTCGCGGTTCACGGACACTTGGCGATAGAATCGCAGCGTAGAAACTTGCTGCTAAGCACTTGGAAGGTGATGACCCGAACGGGGGCGCCTTTTCGATGAAACCGAGCTTGGACTTGTCAGCTGGCTCTTCTCTTCATCATGAATGCCTCTCCTGTCTCGAGCTGCTCGCTACTCTTCCTCCTACGTCTCGCGAGTTAGCGCGACCACTCTATCGCTAGTGAATTTCAATTGCTTCCGAATCATTGTTCTTCGATTCGGACGACGAACCCGATAGGATATTCCCCTCGTCGATATCGCGTAGAGCAACAGACGAATCTAGGGGCCCATCCAGAGGCATTGACTCCCTCGATTGTCATTCAGATCACGATCCATCAGGATCTATCATCTTAGCACCTGCCACGTGGATCGGTTATTGCCCCTTTGGGAGAACAAATCTTTGAAGCAGCTTTAAGATTCACCGTTTCATACGCAGGTGCATAGAATATTGTGATTAGGATTCGCAGTGGTGCCTGCGGTCCTTTCGATATCCGTAATGGGAGGAGGATGGCCGTCTCGCGGTGACAGGATATTGGCCGCGGAGAGAATAATACCGCGGTAATTCCGTCGATTCTGGGGCAAGGTGAGACCGCCGATCGTGTAACGAGTGTAACCACACCGAAATGGGCGATGCTCTGCGCTGACTTCAATTAGACGAACTGATTACATTTGCCTGCGATCTAAAAGACCTCGCGGTGCTTGCCGAGCCTTTGCGTCCGCCACCGTAAACTGTGCATTTCAACATTCTACGGATTGCGATAATTACACGGCTGCAATTATCCTTGAATTATCCGCTGCTACAGCGCTTCCACAATTGAAGATCTCGTTTCCGTTTTCAACAGGTAAACGACCCGGAGGACCATGAAAGAGGTACGATAGGGGAGACGAAAGGAGATTCGATCCTGTCATGGTAATTAGAAACTAAGTCTTATATTTTTATACGCGAAAAGGGGACAGGGTTCCTGTTAACCCTTTCGCTGCTAAGACTTCAGAGTGCAGTGTACGCTATTACGCAATAATCGCTGATCCATAGATCTTTGATTAAGGGGTTACATCCACCTAGAGGCCCGGAAAAAGCATAGTCCTTTCTCCGGACCTCTAGGTACAAGTATCCCCTTAAACCTTATTCCCTGAAACGTTCATTGGTCCTAAACCGTCTTTTCCAATCGATTCGAACAGGCAGTACGCGCGAAGGGACGAAAAGGGGTCATACGGGAGCGAGACGAAGCTGGTGATAATCGTCGGTCTGTTGGTCGTGACGGTGGTTGCGCTGGCCATCACGTTGGCCATACAGCTGGCCGTTTTCCGCAAAGGGGAGTACAAAGAGATGTGCCAGAGCGAGGAGTGCGTGAAGACAGGTACCAGTAGACCCCAAGGTCTTCCTTCTTTCTTCTCCACCAGCCTTGCAGCGCAATTACACGCCATGGGAATGTCCATCCTCGGCTTCAAATCCGTTTACATAACGATCCCAACGATCCTCATTTACAAACGCGTTAATTCCGCGTCTACCTGCGACTAATAATAATTTGTTTATCGTGCCAGCCGCCAGGATAATCGAGGCGATGAACAGGTCCGCAGATCCGTGCGAAGATTTCTACAGCTTCGCCTGCGGCGGCTGGATTTCAAAGAATCCTATACCGCAGAGCCAAACTTCCTGGGACCAACTGAGCTTGCTCCGAGAACAGCTGCTGAAGAACCTGAGGATCCTGCTGGAAGAGCCAGACAAAGAGGACGACCTCAGGCCAGTCCAGCTGGCGAGATCTTTGTACAGAACTTGCATGGACACAGGTACGAGGATCTGTAATTGCATTAGATGTTTCGTTATGAAGCGGAGCTATTCCTCTACAACTGTAGATATCGCTGTTTGATTGTCGCACGCGCTTTCAGAGGACGTTGAAGCTCTAGGACTGAACCCCATCCACGAAACGTTGGCCAGGCTCGGTATGCCAAAGGATCCACCCTTAAGGAACAAAGCGTCGCCCATGGATCTCGCAGAAATCGCTGGCACAGGCCAGAGGCTCCTGGGCCTGGATCTGTTCCTCAACTTCTACATCAGCGAGGACATTCGGGACACGACGCGGAACAGGATGATGGTGAATCTCCCGGCGATTTGTCACCGCAGTTCCCTCGATTTTAGGACAGTGATATATCGTCGCGCGCTTTCAGATGGAACAAGTGTCCCCGGGATTCAGCGAGCGTTACCTGCTCGATCCTCAACGCTTCCAATCGGAGCTGAACGAGTACAAGAAGTACATAAAATCTATGGTCGAGATGGCTGGCGCGGGGAACAAGAGCGGCAGTTTTGCGAACGAAATTCTGGATTTCAGCACGCAGATAGCAAAAGTAGGTAACTGCCTGTACCCTGGATCGTTGGAAGGCTACTGTAAATTTATTCGATCTACTCGTTCATGCAGATTATGGCGACGCCGGAGGAAAGACGCAGCGTAAATCATCTCTTCCATGATGTAACTATCGACGAGCTGCAACAACTTACGGACTTGCACGTGCAACAGGTGAATACAGTGGAGTAGTGTGAGGAGATTAGTTTTAGCCTGTACCAGATGTTTAATTGAATCACGTGCTTTTAATCTGTTTCAGTGGAACTGGACGAGGTACGTGGAAGCCGTGTTCGAGGATACGAACGTAACGATAAATACAGGCCTCGATCGCGTGATCGTTATGGATCTACGCTACTTGCAGAAGCTACCTGAACTATTAGCGATCACATCACCTGCTACAATAGGTATTACTCGGGATTACCTTCTGTTCCAGCGTTCGCAATTGAATGGTACTGAAGGGGGATCGTTGATGGTTACAATATTTCAGCACGGTTCGTATGGTGGAGCGTTTATTCGACGGTGGCCCCGCTGACTTTGCAACGATTCCGCGACCTGGGCTTCCAGTTCTCGCAAAAGGTCTTCGGCCTGAAGGAGAAGACACCGAGGTGGAAGGCCTGCACTAGCAACGTAAACGCTAATTTCGGCATGGCTCTCAGTTACATCTACGCGCAGAAATACTTCAACGATCAAGCTCGAGAGAAGGTTGGTAATTCCGTGAGTCTAGGATCCTTAGTGGTTCTATGGATTCTTCGCACAAAGTCATTGGATTGAAACACATCTTTCCCACTTGCCACTGAATCATCAGGCCTTAGAAATGCTGATGGACATCAAAGCAACCTTCGACGAGATGGTCGCCGAATTAGACTGGATGGACATGGGCACCAGGGCTCGAGCACACAAGAAGCTGCAAGCGATGAGACCTTTCGTAGGGATTCCAGAATGGATTACGAATTCTGAGAAGCTTGATAAATTCTACGAAGGGGTGAGCTACCTGAGTCGAGTTTCCCACGAAGTATCTCCAAATATTGAATGTAGATTAATGCCAGATCGATTTACAATAGACAGAGGTCGTCCCAGGAAGATTATTCGACACGTTTGTGAACTTGACCAACCTGGGGATTAAGAAGAGTTTGAGTAGCCTGCGCGAGAAGCCTAACAAAAATCGATGGATATCAACGGGCACTACGGTGAACGCATTTTATAGCGCGGTATTAAATTCAGTTAGTAAGTATTCAATACTGATATTCGATCACAATTCCCTCTGTATCAATTGCTATTTTATACGCTTCACTTGCAGCTTTCCCAGCCGGCATTTTACACCCACCGTTTTATGGAAATGGCCTGGAGTACGTGTTAAGTACCATTATAAAATTATTTACTCTTGACATCATTTTCTTAAGCTGTTTAACGCGAACGTTCGTAATAGATCCATCAACTACGGTGCTATGGGCGCGATTATGGGTCACGAACTCACTCACGGCTTCGACGATCAAGGTATCCTTATCGATATTTAGTGAACGACAGCAGAAATGGCAGGGCATTGGTAAATCGAATGATTAATCTATACAATTCTCCCTTAAGGTCGCAGGTACGATGAGAACGGGAACCTCAGACAATGGTGGAGTAACGAGACGTTGCAGCACTACCACAAGAAAGTCGAGTGTATAATCAAACAGTACAGCAACTATCACTTGCCCGAGCTGGGCAATAATTTCACGGTGGGTGTTGCCCTTGTGACAAAGGAGCCAAAAAATTGTGCCAAGGCGGGCGCTTATAATTGGACAAATTAATCGTCTGTACGTTGCCATTTAGATAAACGGCGTTAATACGCAGGGAGAGAATATAGCCGATAATGGCGGTATACGGGAGGCTTACAGGGCGTATCGAAGGCTGACGTCGAGGAATGGTAGCCAGCAAGCTTTACCTGGCCTTGCTAGGTACACGCAAGAGCAGCTGTTCTTCGTTGGTTTCGCGCAAGTAAGTGTACTCGGGAGTAAGGCCGGGTTCGAACTTAATATCTGAATTCTTGAAACTGTGTAAGGCTTCGGAACTCTCGAAACTTGAAGCGCTGAATCTGTTTTACAAATGGAATATCTATGCTTTAAGAACTGAAGTCGACAACATTTTTGCATAAATCTGTTAACCGTAGCTAAACAAAAATATAACAACAAAGATATACAAATTCTCGAGGCACGCTGCGAACGATTCTCTATTCTTATCTGGCTATCGAGAGTTTCGAATGACGAAAAAAGTGCAAACTTTCGAATTCTCGAAATTTTCTTGGGGTTTCGACGCTTCGAGAAACCCACCCCTACTTGTAAGCATGAACTGCATTTGGTTTCACTACTGAACAAATACCAATTGAACTGTACTCGGGATCTCATTTCCAATTCACTGTTTATTCGTATCGTTACTGAATTATAAAAACGAAACGCCTATGTTTTCTTGGTACCAGCGTAAACGACACAACACGAGACTAATGCGTATTCACAGAAGCTGTACGTCCTGAAATATACAATTGTGTTGCTTGTACAGGTCTGGTGCGGCAATTACACGAACGGAGCGTTAAAATCTAAGCTGATAGAAGGTGTCCACGCGCCGAATCACTTCAGAGTCATCGGAACCCTCTCGAACAACGCCGATTTCGCGAAGACCTGGAATTGTCCGGTGGGAAGTCCCATGAACCCGCCACACAAGTGTATATTGTGGTAGATTCACGGGAGTAGGTCGCGCGAGCCAGCGCCACCCATTTTTGTATCGTACGCACAAAAGACTTAACGAACGCTTGTTTGTCCCCGAATCTCGTCCTTATACACGACACACCGTTTGTGGTAAAATTACATTGAACGTAAAAAGGTTGCGGCGAACAGACTGATTCTGTAGGAACTAGCGTGTAACTTAATGTATTCGTAGATCATACTCCCAATTAGAATATACGATCTGTAAATATTATGCAGAATGTGAATATAATTTTGTAAACTGACATGGTGTTGTAATTATCGAATACCTGCCTCCCCCTCACTGTTTCTTCTTCTTTTTCTTTAAAATCCCGCCAGTCTCATCCGCTACCGCTTTCTTCTTTTTCTTCTTCGGGGGAACTGCAACGCCATCGTCCAGCTGTCTCAATTTCTTCTTCCTTTTATTCCCCGTCGCATCGCCCGTTTCTGGAAACTGACCGCTGGATTTTTTAACCCTCTTGGAGGAAAGATTCTCGGTATCTTCCGAAGACGTGAACTCTTTCCTTTTCTTATTCAAACCGTCGCTGTTGTCTTCTACGTTCCACAGTTTCTTCTTCTTCTTGGGAATAATCTCGATTTCCTCGTCCTTTCCCCTTTTCTTCTTCGAGATCGATTTGTTTTTCTTCCTTCTTGGAGTACCTGGGGGATCCGCGTCCCCTATGTTCCGTTTCTTTCTCGACTTCTTGCCCTTCGATTCCGTCCAGGAATCTTTGACTGGTGTCACCTCCCAATCCCCCTCCTTCTCGACGATCACCTCTTGCCGCAATCTAAATCTCTTTCTCTTCAAGACTTCTTCTTCCTCCTCCGACTTAACTTCTTTATCGTCAACCAGACTCTTACACGGCATCGCGAGAGACAGGCAAGTGATCCTGGCGCCGCAATTCACACGCTGCAACATGTCCAATTTATATTTACCGTATCTCCAGAGCTTGATTTCACCAGAACTGGATGCGGTGACCAATAAGTCGCCCTTGAATGCCATACATTTCACTCTAATGTCGTGCGCCACTGCTTCCACCGTGGCCACTGACTTCTCCAGGTCGTACAATTTGATCTGGCCGTTCTCCAATCCAACAGCGATTAAATCGTCTCTGAGAAACTCCACGCAGATTATCTTCGAGTCCAATGTGATTTCACTGTCGATCCCCGCTAATTCTACGGAGTACACGTCTATTCTTTGATTCACGGCCAGCAGGTACTTCTCGCCGTTCGGGCTCCACTTCAGAACGGTGACATTGGCAGCGTCCAATTTCAATCTCGGCGCCAGGTTCGTGGCGTATGCTTGCCTGCCTTTGACTAAATTCCATGTTCGAAGGATACCATCCGCTCCCGTGGACAGTGCTATTTTCCCAGTCGGATGAATGGCCAGAGTGTTAACAGCCAAGCCTTTGTGCGGCGTCCGCCAATGTTTCTCTACCTGCCAATTACCGCACCTAATGGCAGCTATAGTCCCGTCGTCGCTGCACGTGAACAGATGGGATGCGTCTGGAGTAAATGCGACACAGTTCACTGTACCTATATAAAAGAATAAGAGAAGCGGCGTGTCAGAACTTTTTATACAATACACTGCGGAGGTGCTCGGGTACATTTACGCTTACTGTTATGGTGCATTAATCTGCCGGATTCTATCCTATACCGCATGTCGTACAGATAGACGGAGTCGTCGGCTCCTCCGGAAGCTAAATAATGTCTGTTACTCGCAACGCCACGCACGCTGCTGATGTGACTCCGTGTCGCAAAGGTCCTTTCCATTTTGTATTCCTGTAAATTCATCGATCAATCGTAGAATCAATACTGCGTCTAACGCGAGAGATGCGAGTCGCAGAATGACAATAAGGAAACTCCTCACTTACGTTGACTATATTGTTTACTTTGTAACCGAGCATGTACTGCTCGTACGTTCCCACAATTATTTCAAACGGGTCCGACATGTTTGAATCTGAGCACACCATTCTGCACAAATTGTTTAGTTCACTCGCGGAACGAATATTCTTAATGCGCGCTTATAAGAACAGATTTGACGCGCAAGTGGCGAAACATTAGGGTTACCGGCAACGAGACGCGATAAACGCATACACACGCGGTTCACGATGCTTCTAGAATATCTGAATTCTTCACGCGTATATCGTACATAGATGGAGTAGATGTCATTCTACGACTGGAGAATTAATGGCACGGAAAGGAGTAGTTGTATAGAATGGAGACGGTATCGAAATCTGAATCCTCCTCCAATGACATCTGCAGACCAGCTATAGAACCATGGCGCGGGAATTTCAATTTTCAAAGTTACGTAGATCGAAGATAATCGGATTTATGCAGATTTATTATTAGAATAATTTTCTACTATTTCAGCGCGTTGTATGTATTTACAAAGCTGTGCATAGTATTAGTGTGCGCGATAGCTGTTTATCCAATAATTTAGTGAATGTAATTAGACTAATATCTTGTGCAAACTGTAAAAGTAAAAATAGAGAACTCAGCAAAAGATTATATAATTTTTTCAGTTTATGCATAACTCTCCTCTAGCTTCTGATATCAAATCGTCCTACTTATCAATAATATTCTCGTGTTTGTTAGAGTCGCGTAAAGAGATAGCGACTATGTACTCGAATGTGTATGTAATATGATAAAAGAATGAAGCTCAAGTGATCTTATATATTTTAGCATTGAGAGGCTTGTGGAAAATTTCATTTGCCACTTAGTACTTAACGTTCCGAGTGTTCCAGTAGTGAAAAATATAGGGAAGAACTTGCATAGAAATTGTATAAACAATGGCAATTATAATCACGGATATCGTTGTAAGGGACATAAGATTCCCAACGTCTCTTTTAGCAGATGGAAGCGATGCTATGGTACGTAAATTTTCTAGTATATTTGTTAAACACGTGTACTCCATCCTTTTAGAAAATTAATTGTAGAATTACTTTCATTACAGCACACTGACCCTGATTACTCTTGTGCTTATGTGACAATAAAGACCAACAAAGAGGTAGAAGGATATGGGCTAACGTTCACTTTAGGCAGAGGAACAGAAATTGGTATGCGTATTTGTACATAAAAACCGGAATCATTAATATAGAATATAATTTTTTAACTCCTTTATAGTCGTTCAAGCATGTAGATCAATGTCCTACTTAGTGAAAGGACAAAACGCCAGCGAGATTTTCGCAAACTTTGGCTTGTTCTGGAGGAAACTGACCAGCGAATCACAAATGAGATGGGTAATAGATATACACAGAGAATTTTTAAGAAATAATACGTATATACATGTTCTTAAACTCTAAGTTTCCACTAATTATCTACTGCTTAACAGATTGGGCCAGAGAAAGGTGTCACTCATCTTGCCACAGCAGCCATAATAAATGCACTGTGGGACTTGTGGGCCCGAATAGAGAATAAACCTGTGTGGAAGCTCTTGACAGACTTAACTCCTGAGCAATTAGTTTCCACGATCGATTTCAGATACATGTAAGTTACGAAGCACGCGAAGTGCAACTTCACAATAATCCGTTTCAACGAATACACGCTTCTTTCATACAGTACCGACGTTATTACAAAAGAAGAAGCGATAAAAATGCTGAAGGACAACGAAAAGGGGAAGAAGGAGCGCGAAGAAATGTTAGAAAATAATGGATACCCTGCGTACACGACGCAAGTGGGTTGGCTCGGCTACAGCGACCAAAAAGTCAAGGATCTCTGCAAAAAGTTTTTAGATCTCGGGTTCACGTCTTTCAAGGCCAAGGTCGGTCAGGATTTAAACGACGATATAAAGAGATGCCAACTGATACGCGATATGATAGGATACGAGAATAAACTGATGGTGGACGCGAATCAAATCTGGGATGTGAACGAGTCGATAGAGTGGATGAAGCAACTAATGAAGTTCAAGCCCACTTGGATCGAGGAACCAACATCGCCCGACGACGTCTTGGGCCACGCTAAGATCGCTAATGCATTAAGGCCACACGGCATTGGCGTTGCTACTGGTGAAATGTGCGCTAATCGCGTTATGTTTAAGCAACTACTACAAGCAAAAGCGATTGATTATTGTCAAATCGATTCGGCCAGGATAGGAGGAATCAATGAAATATTATCAGTTTACTTCATGGCGAAGAAGATGGGAGGTGAGCTTGGAAACGGAAGCTTTTACAGAAATTAGGTAGCGTGATGTAATTTCTTTTATACTAGTTCCAGTATGTCCACACGCTGGAGGAGTTGGTCTATGCGAAATGGTTCAACATCTCCAAATGTGGGACTTCATCTGCTTGAGCGCAACTACCGAAGATCGCGTGATAGAGTACGTGGACCAGCAACACGAGCATTTCGAGCACCCCGTGCGCGTTCAGAGAGCTTGTTACATGCCACCAGCATCGCCAGGGTATTCGGTTAAATTTAAGGACGACTGCATTAAAAACTATTCGTATCCAGATGGCGAAGAATGGAAGTATATGTACAAAGAAGGAATCTTCCAAAGACCATCTCACTGCAGTAAATAGAGATATATAATGTATAGAGTTATATTAATTGTACAATTTTCATATTAACATAAATGTATATAAAAAATTTAGAAACCACAGCACATAGAGTAATTAATTATAAAAGTATTAACAACTATGTGTTACTTATACAAAATGAACATTTACCTTCTCGCGTAGTAGATATCACGATTACTTGTGCTGTTTAAACGAACCGTAACCAGTTGGAATTTCCTAAGTAGATTCTAGTCTTAATAACAGATCGCAGCATTAACTGCGCGACTGGAGGTAGGATCTCACGTACTCTGTCTGCAAAAGGCAATAATTGACATTAGCGCCATAAATGTTAATAAATGAATCCATGCGCATCAAAGTATATTCCACACGTACGCTGACAAACCAAAAGGAGTCAGGTCTGAACATGAATTTTTGCCACATATTTATTTCGTTCGTTGGAGAAATAACATGCAAATGCAAATGATGCACTGTATTAAATGGTGGCCAATGGAATCCTGTAAGCGTGCACGCAGCGTCGAGTCCTTTCATTTCCGTTATCCTATCCACGATAGAGGTCATTTTATCATCTGAAATTATCGTTGTTCTTAAGCTACCAAAGTTTCAATAACACGAGTGGTATTAGTTAGACTTACAAATCTCAGCATCCTCTTGTTTAAGCTCTTTAGCATTGCGTATGTGCCTCTTCGGCAATATTAAATAATGGTGTGTCGAAGCTGGATTGATGTCTTTAATGCAAGTCACATATTCGTCCTACAAAGAAAACGAATTTGTTAGTTCCAAGTTTGACAGCCGCGTGTGTGGAATATCGATTCCTCCGCGAGGAGCCATTATATATTTGAAACCACAATCTACGCGCCGACATCAAACTTGATACATCTTAGCATGCCTCTTAACGTCTGATAGATGAGGTTAATTGATGTCGTACCTCGTAAATCTTTTCGCTGGGTGCTTTATCATCTATAATTTTACAGAAAATACAGGACTCCACGCGTGTCGCCATGTAGATTGTATATAGCTGTAGGGAATGCAAAAGTTACGCTGTTTCTTTAGTATGTGCCACCTCGTACTTTGGAATTTTTAGCCCGAACCACAGTAAAACATATATGAACTGTCGCGTTTATATACATACGTTCATATCAGGAAATTCAGCCGAGTTAACAAGCGTACAGAATGATAGAGAAGGTAGATGATAGCCGCAAAGAGAAAGAGGATATAAGAGGATACAAAGAGCGTCGCATGCAATCTTATCGATTCAGAGTGGAATTTGATCGTAATCCTACTAGCGATTAGAACACAAACTGAATACGATAAAAACTGACTTTTACCTACACACGGAAATGCGAATAACTTGTGATCCAATTTTCGCTATCTTTTCAACTACGCAACAAGGTAGAAAAAGCGTTTTGAAATGATATGGAAATGCTATATGTATAAGTAGTGTAGAAATGATAGCTGAAGAGATAGATCTAGAATCTAGATAGAAGTTCCCATTACTGTGCTTTGACGCCGACTTGCTCACGAATGAATTAATTACTGACTTCTCTTACTTTAATTTTGTTTGGTAAAAATTTATATTGGTTTTTGGAAGTTTTTATTTTTATTAAGTCATTTTTTCCGGATTAAAAATGTCAATTTTTCATATTGTTTTTAATTTAAATGGAAATACATGTTTTTGCACCGATTGATGTGGCCAGTGAGCAGTAATAGGGGCAGGCACAGTAATAGGGACATCTACCTTACTGAATTCTGTTCCGAATAGGAACAGAAATTCAGCTGAATTAAGAGGAACACAAGATACTGGTGGAGGTGGCACGACCGAGCTGTGCGAGAGAGAAAGCTAGCCTGCGCGACGAAGATAGAGATAAAGTTCGTGCCACTAACTCTGGTTATGTGCTCCTGATACGGGAGCAGGAGAGCACAACCAAAGTTAGTTGCACGCCATCTATCTCTATCTTTGTCACACGCGCATACCCTCTCTCTCGCACAGCTTCACCGTGCCACCTCCACTAGTGCCATGTATTCCTATTAACTCGGGCGAATTTCCTGGTCCAAATGGACCAAATTATCGACGCGTTGGGAACTAATTTACCGACGCGTTGTACGATAGATGGAATGCGATTTCCGCTTTGAACAACATAATATATTCACAAAAGGCATAAATGAGGTTTCTTCAGGATCTCTATTTTCGAATGCAACTCGAAAAGTGCATAAATCAAAACGTTCACGAAACATATAGCGCCTTTTACTCCAAAAACTGAGCACGTGTTTAACACACGTATCACGGGTCTAAGTAGTATTCCAAATTACAAATAAATAAAGACAGAAGCAAATTTTCACTGCCTTACCTATAACTATCTTTCCTCCTCAGTTATCGCTAATAATTTATAACTACTTAGTGTCTTACATGGTATTCGTATAATAGGATTTTTGAATATAACGAATTGAAACTAATCGATAAGATCGAGCGATTTGAAAAAGCAGGGGCTCGCCCCTGTTTACTTAAAACTCGGTTTTAATGACACTCACCGCGAATGTTTATCAAGCTTACGAACGGGAAACAGTAATTTATGTGCGCATTAAATAATCGTACCTGTTTCTTTAAATTGCATTACTTTTTAATTTAAAATATATAAACTGTACATATATTTATAAGTGGTATATATCCATATGTTTTTATATAATAGTCGTGAGCATGATAAATTAATAGTAGATCTAACGTATTTTTACATGTGGCAGTTGAGTCGAACGAGAAAGAACTTGTGTTTTTAGAAATCCATAAAATCCACAGAAACCCAGCACTTTCCTCCGTTTTCTAAACGGTCCTCACTTATTTCTCTCTTTCCCCCCTCCCTCTTTCTCTATACTTAACATATCCTATTCAGTCCTTTCCAAAAACACAAAGAAATGCAACATCTATACAATCTAATTAAAGTACGCAAGATTTCGATATTTCGCCCATTGTGAAAATCAGAAGTGGACGATGAAAGAGACGATCCCGAGTTACACGAAACCAAGGTTTTACAATGCTAACGTTCGGTTCCACCATTGAAATGTGAACGATCGAGAATCATTCAATAAATAAAGCACCTTTCGGACTCGTATTCAGTCCAATATTCGAATTCATTTTGAACTCGATTCCATATTGCAACATAACGATATTTCAACGCACAGTAAAACACCGATCATTCTCTTCCGCTGATCGTCTGCATATCATTGCTCGCACATTTTTTTCTTAAAAAACGGCTCTCTTTCGCCCTGAGGAGATCTGTATAGAAACTTTGTGAAAGAAAAATGAGTATTGCTTCACCCACGCGAAATTAGGAAAAGCTCGCGTGGATCGAATATAAGTATTTGCAACATCGAAAATGATATTACACAACCACTGGCCCTCAGGCACATACCTTATCCATTCCTTCGTTTCACACGCTACAATCTTATTGAACGTCGCTTTACGCGTTTAAATTTTGCAAGCGTACGTACGCAATGTACGTGTACGCACGCGTGTGTGGTTTCCCCCCTTACCTAAAAACGTCCACGAATGCGTAAGTTCTTTATTTATACAGGAAAAGCATCTTTCGCGCGCTATCTCAGAGATAACACCTAATCTGAATCACGAATATATAATAAAAAGAAAGTATTGCTTCGAGAAGAACGACCAACTAAGAAAAGAGGAGAGAACAAAAGAACAAGTATGGACGTAAGGCGAATTAAGTTACGAATCGATCGGCTTTCGCGTCAATTTAAATTAACAGGATGTCCGTGTTGAAGGATATCTGATATCCTCGCTGAAAATCCCCTCGGATGTGGGGTACGGGGCGACTTACATGCTAAAGTAGTTTTTTTACGGGGATTCTCCCGACTGTACAAGTGTTCTTTATAAATAATTCTTATAAATTATATATAATTACTCTACGTTCCCGTCTCGACATAAAAATCATACAATGTACACGATTTTTCGCACTTGCGGTAGTTCCACCTTTAATACTGCGAGTTCTTCTTCCTTGGCTCCCCCTGGCCGTCGTATCCCTGTTTCCCGCCCCGACTTTGCACAGATGCGGTAGAAAATATTCGCCAATCGTCCAGCGACGAGTTTGGTTCGGTGGCGATTCCGTGGCATTCTCCGCACAGAAGGAAAAAAGAAAATCGATCGAACTGTAGCGGCGAGTCTGATGGATCATTAAGTTAACTTATCACTCTAATAGAGGGGTAAGTTTCAGCTGCCTTGGTAAGGCATTTGATCGGGAACGGCGGTAGAATGGTTCTGGCTGGGGCTCTGATGGAAATGCGGATTGCTTCCGTCTTGGGATATGTCGCCGACTGCGGGTTCTTCGTACTTCCCCCTCTTGAAACGGCCGTACAAAGAGGAGTAGGGTAGATTGTAGTGAATAGCCGCTTGATTGATGCTCATGTGCCCTAATCTGAAACACGCAAACGAACGGGACGCGTTCCCGATAGATCCACGCAAATTAATTCGGTGCACGAGCCTCGAGCGGCTGCTCTTTTTTCGCGGATACAGAATACTCTCAGATAATATTTCTCACGAGACAAATGCTGAAAAGAAAAGTGTTTACCTGACGGCTTCGAGGGCCTCCGTCATGGCGTCCTCGCTCCAAGGCGTGGGGTTGCTTCTGCTCAGTTCGATGCCTTCTCTCTTACATCTACCGTACAACGTCCCCGTGGGTATGCCGAACTCCGTGGAGGCTCTCTGCACGGACGTCTGGCCGGACCTGATCGCTTCCAGAGCACGGTCCAGGTCAGCGGGCGACCAAGTGGTCGGGCTGGCGTTGAAAGGCGCGGCCAGTCTGATCCCCTCCCTCCTAGCGATTTTGTACAACGTGCTTGATGGTATGCCGAACGCCTTCGAGGCCTTGTTCGCGGAGATGGTGCCGGTTCGGAGGGCCTCGAGGGCGTTGTTCAGGCTCTCGTCGCTCCACGACTTGGTCGGCCCGTCTTTCTTCGGGGTGTCTATCCCTAGCCGGTGCGCCCTTTGCCACAGGGTCGTCGATGGTATGCCGAAGGTCGCTGTAACGGTCGCCGCGAATATTGAATGAGCACAGAGAACAAAGAGAACTCGCGAGACTGTGGCTCTGCGATTGTCGCGGACGAGTCGAAGGGTTTCAATTACCGGAGGCTTTCGTTAGGCTCATGTCGTGGTTCCTCAGCGCTTCCAGCGCGGCGTCCATGTCCTCCTGCGTCCACGATTTCGAGCCGTGGTGATGCGAGCTGGACTGGCCGGAATGGCCCCTGGAGTTGTTCTCGCCGGAATCCGAGTGGACGGAGCTTCCAGACGGCATCAGGCCGAGCAGCTCCGGCGTGATCATCATCATGTTGTCGCTGTCGGCCGCGTTCTTCGAGCTGACGCTCGCGCGGTCCGACATGTGGCTGTCGATGTCGATCGTGTCCGACGAGTCCATCGTGTGCAACGTTTCGAACTTTATCTTCACGCTGTCACAGTTCTGAATCTCTGCAAGCAGATCCGCGCGTACAACGGCAATCCCTCCGACCCCATTTCGATTGATCGGCTACGGGAAGCTGGCGGAATCGACTAAGAATCGCTGGCTAAACGCTCGAAACGCGAGCCCCTCGATCGTCCACTGTCTACCTGGACCGTCGCGAAAGGAACGTCGAGGAGCGAGGCTCCAGTGCGTGCACTAAATGAGGTTGCGTGGGCTGTTACGAACGGAGCAACGCAAATCTAATCGCGACCAGTTAAGCCCGATTAGACCAATTATTCTGATTCCCTGCCTGTCTAATGACCGGCTACACTTTTATTCCTCCCTCCCCTGGCGATTCGTCGTCGGTCGCGCGGCATTAACTGGCAACTGTGATAATTACGTGGGAGAGTTTTTTCAGTAGCAACTGAAATCGGCGACGAGAGATCCGCGATACGTAACCCTCAGATTTTTAACGAGCAATCTCTCAGCGACGATCTTTCTCTGCACGGTAGTTAATCGGAGTACATGAATTTTTATAAAGACCACACCTGTAGAGTGATGATCCGGATCTCTGAGATGGGTGATCGTGGTGCCAACCAAGGTTGCGCTCGGTGGCGTGGGCTGTGTCTCTGGGGGCAGATCGACCTCTCCAGGATCAGGATGGTGGCCGTAGTGGCCGAGCCCTGTGTGACAGAACATGTCGCCTTTTTATTTCGAGTGAAAAGTGTCTGTCCTGCCGTACGCCGGAGCGATAAACCGCCCCACACCTGCGAGTCCCTTGCACTCTTGTCGAGTATCAACGCTCGAAAATGGACATGTATTTTGAAAGTGATTCACGCGTACTGCGAAGGTACCGTGCGGGTGATTAATTAAACGAGAGTGAGCGTGCGTCTTGAATTAAGGAGGGGATTCTCGTGTCACAGCCCCCGAAATTTATGAATTTTTTTGTTAAAAAACTATTGTCAATATTGAATTAAACTCTGTTGGGATATAGGGAGACAACTTTAAACTCGTAGAATTTTTTTTGTACCTCGATCCTTCGTATTATTTATTATTAATTATTCTGGAATCGTGTTAACTTCTTTGGCGATTTTGGCGTCAGGTGTAGCACCTGCCAAAGTCATCTGAGTGCAAGAAGAACATTTTCTTAAAGTTAAATAATTTACGCTGGGACTGGACCTAATTATAATGTTAGTTTTTGTTTA
This sequence comes from Andrena cerasifolii, assembly GCF_050908995.1. Classification (NCBI taxonomy): domain Eukaryota; kingdom Metazoa; phylum Arthropoda; class Insecta; order Hymenoptera; family Andrenidae; genus Andrena; species Andrena cerasifolii. The sequence goes on along the minus strand of NC_135131.1, from coordinate 10,376,375 downwards.
TAATACTTGTTTCATCGATGTAAAGAATAATATGAAAGATTTGTCTAAGGAAAAAACTTACTTTTTCCTTCAAACGCTATAACTCTCTCAATTTTTCATTTTTTCCCTTTAAAGTAGACCAATCCCAGCGTAAACTATCTAACTTTAAGAAACTCCTATTTTTTTTGCATTCAGGTGACTGTGATGGGTGCTACACATCCCGCCAATAGGAGTTGCATTGCCGAAGAGGTGGAGAAGACTGCGCAATAATTAATAAATAATAAGAAGGATCGGTATAAAAAAAATATTTTCTGCAAGTTTAAAGATGCCTCCATATATCCCAAAAGAGTTTAATCCAATATGACCAACAGTTTTTTAAAAAAAAATCCTAAATATCAGTTGATTTTTGGGGCTGTTAGACGAGAATCACCCTTTATCGTTCAGTTCTTCGTGGGAGAATCGTGGACATTATTAGAAGGCCCAAGATATTTCTACCGTACCCCCTCTGTTAAAACAATCGCAGCTGCACCCTTTGCTACGGTGGATGCGCAAGGGTCGAGGTGTGAGGCGTGATTCTCGATCACTCTGCTTACCGTTGTTATTGTTGTTCGTCCCGTTACCGTTGTTGTTGTTATTGTTGTTGTTGCGCTGGCAAGTTTCCAAGACTACTGCTGCCGTTGTTCCCTCCGCGCAATCTTCATCTTCGGCCTGCCAGTCCCTGTGGTTCTGCGGAAATATCCGGTACGAATTTAGCGACGGCCATGAGGAGATCGCCGGACGGCTGTCACGTTCGCACGCATTTTCCCTCCGTGCCCCCGTTTCCTCCTCGCTTTCCTCTCGCGCGCCCCCACGAACGTTACTCACCTCTTTGTTCTCCCGATTGTAGTTCTCGTTCGACTCCTCCTCTTTGTACCTGTCGTAGTGCCTGGAGTCGGTGGCGCGAGGCTCGAACGTGGTTCTGGCCCTCTTGTACCTCGGATGGTGACGCTTTAGCTTGGTGAAGTTTATCCTAGGAGTGCCTGGTTCCCGTGACGGCGAGCTCAGGCTCACCGAGGGTGGGCCGTCTCTGCTTTCCGGCACCTCGCAGAGACCTTTGATCTTCAGCTGATCGGCCGTCTTCAACAGTGACTGCAACAAGCCAGTTAACAAACGCCACGTGTTAACTCCACCTCGTTTCTAAACTGTTCCGTGCTTAAGAGTAAACTTGAGTATGTTGCGGGTGGAAGAAATGTACATAGGGGGCTGGCGAAAGTCACGAGAGGACGAAGAGAATAAAGGGTCCAGAGAGTCGTGGATTTTGGGTACCAAGAAATAGTAGATGCAACATTAATTGCCCAAGGAACCAACGCTAGACCCATTTCACCAATTCGCCAATTCTCCCAGCGACCAGCCAGAATTCCACGGCGCGGTGGAACCCGAAGAATCGTCACCGCGTTGCCGGAAGTCGCGCCGATACGTACCCGAATCGCGGGGTTGCGCGAGGATCGTGGACGCGGAATAACCCATTCCGATAAACCCCTTTTCCCGGAGCGGAATAAAGAAGAAGAGCCGAGGACAGGCGGGCGGATTTGCATATTTCTGGTAAAAGCTCGTCATCCTTGCGGCCTGCCGCCCCGACGGATACAGTTTCATGTTGCAGTCGCCGTCTGGCCGCGGGCTCGTTCTAAAATCAGTTTCGCGATCCAGTTTCGGCGCGCGGCGATTCATCGGCAGGGTGCGTCGACCCGCGAAAGTCGAGCGACGTCCTCCCTGCGAACGCGTCCACCCCGCCCCCCTCTTTCGCTGTGATCTTAACCTTGAAAGCGGACGACCGAAGGAAACTGGCGCAGGAAAGAAGAGACGAGGAGCGACAACGCGACGGATGGCCCAGAGCGGAGCGGAAGAAGCGCGCGGCGGAACAAGGGCGAAAGGAAGTGGAGGAGTGGAACAAGGGCGGTTTCCGCGTGGCGGAACGGTGCCGAAGCCCGGCTCCGCCTGTGTTTCCGGGCGCCGACGATAAAGCAACAACCCGACGGAGGAGCACGAAGGCGAGAGCAACGACGGTTCATCGTTCTCCAGCTTATAAGCCGGCCATCAAATTAGCTTCAAGTTGCGCGCCGGATGGGGTGCGATGACTGTAACTCCCATGCGAGCAGCGCACGGTTGTTCAGAGTCCCACATCTGCACAGAGCCCACCCCAGTTAATGACGATCAGCAATCGATGCGAGTTAACGCGGAGAAACAACACCGCGGGAGTCTAAATGCAAACGGGGCAGAGAAACGCGCGTGGAGTGTGTAGAGGAAGGAAGGGAGCGGGAGGTAGAATAATTGGGAAAAAATGGAAAGGAAAACAAGGAGGATGGTGGAGAAAGGATGGATGGATGGGTAGAGGGACAGAAGGGAAGGATAGAAGAGACGAGGAAGAAGGCTCGCGTTGAAGTTGAGGCTCTCTGTTCTTTAATCAAGCCAGGGGTGGTGCGATTAGACAGGGTCGGCGAGGGGACAGGCGGCTAGAGAGCGGTGCCGGCGGTGGCGGTGGCTAGGAGGGGGTGGCTAGGAGGCAGAGGAAGAGTTAGGCGATGGAAGCAGAGGGTTCCAGGTGGGGGTTTAGGCAGGCTGCGCCGGGGGTGTCGGTGGCGGCTGGAAAGCGGAGCGTGGGTGGAAAACTGGGTGGCGGTGGGTAGGACTAGGTTCGCAGCGGTATGGCTGGAGGAGAAGAAGAGAATTGCAACGAGAGAGAGAGAGAGAGAGAGAGAGAGAGAGAGAGAGAGAGAGAGAGTAGGAGAGAGAGAGAGAGGGGGGCAAAAACGTCCGCAGGAAGAATGGGGAGGCCTCCGACGCGGCTGTCGCGGCCCCAGGGCCGTATCGACCACCCCCAACCCCCGATTCTCTCCTCGGCACTCGCGACGGCACCGACACCGGTGACTTCCAACCGTTTCCACGCACGCATTCTCTCTCTCTCTCTCTCCTTCCCTCTCCCTCTCTTTCACCTTCCATCCCTCTTTCACACGCCTCCCCTCACCACCACCCCCCTCCGGGTTGCGGGCGGATACGTATAACCTCGTTGAAATGTCCGCGAATCTTCGAACTCGACAATCCGTGAGTTTCGTAGTATTGATTGCAGCAGGGTGATCGAACTTCCATGTCGGACGTGCATGCCGCGGCGACACGACGATGCCGTCACCCTTCTAACGGGTAGTAATTAAGATTGCCCGGGGATAGGTTGGGCAGCTACGACCGCCTCGCGCTTTCCGAAATCTTCGCGGGGGTGGGCGTCGTGCCCCGAGGAATACGCGTGGAGTTCGAGAAGCCGGCTGTAGGAGCGGTCACTGTGCAAAATCCTCCGCCGCTACAGCCGCTTTCCCGTAATTCCTCGGCACGCGTGCATCCCCCCGTCGAACCGATACGGAACTTTACGACCGACGATCGCGACGTCGTGCACTATGAGTGATCCCCGGGGGAGTTGGCGGAAAACGCTCCGTCGCACAGTGGGGAAATTTCGCGATTTTATGGCCAAAACCACAAAAATCAGTTTTACAATTCGACAAAGTAAATGCAAATGTCAATTGATGAACTAATATGAGTATCGAATGCCAACAATTTTACTGTTATATGCTTTAATACGAAGCTCGTATAGACTCGCAAATGTTTATGTTCATGCGAGGTTAGACCGATCGCAAAGAATTAATCCAGATTTTCAAGTTGCTTCGAACACTTATATTGTGTTATCCAAAGATCTGAAAATAATTTCAAGGCATACAAATAACCTTGTCACATAAGAATTAATTTTCAATGCATAAAATAGACTATTTTGATTCTATAATTGCAATTATTAATTGCTAATAGTTGCTAATCTTGTAATTGTAAGCATTTTTTTTAAACACGATCCAGTGTGTCTTGTCTAACATACGACATAACTGTGACCGAGACTGGTTCACAGGTTATACAATACAAACCTTCTTATTCTTTTTTAAAAGATTTTATTCAGCTTCGATTCTCTGTTTGATTGTTTGTATTATGTATGTTTGTCGTCAGAAGCGCTAACCCTTCTGCTATGCCCTGCTGCACTGTAGCAGAGGCATGCTCTAACAAAGAAAAAAGTGTATAAATGTAAATAATACAAAAATCTTTATCATCCGTAATTTTTGTAAGTGCTGTTTTTAGGATAATTTAGTTTCTCATATATTAGAACGTAAAAGTGCCGAATTTTATATATTAAAAATAAGTTTTGAGGTTTTGACCACTAAAATGGATATAGTTCTTCAATTGACATTTGTATTAAATTTGTAAAATTAAAAAATTTCATTTCTGTAGTTTTGGCCATAAAATCGCAAAATTTTCCCAAGTGGGACATTCCACGCGAACTCGAAAAGATTTCGGAGTAAATTTTCGTAGATTGCTGAAATTTGAATATGCTGTAGTCTTTAGTGATATTTAAACGTACCTCAAAGGATTTTTCAAAATTTTGAAAAATATCGATTTTACAGCTGTTTCAAGTTAAGCGCTAACTTTTTTTTCAATAAATTATAGCTATGGAAGTAGTAAACGGATGGAGATGAGCTTTACGGTGTTTATAGAGAAGACATTGAAGTTTTAAGAAAAAAATATTTCACTTAAAAAAAATTTTTTTAATCATTTTTGTGCAATTATTTTAAACAAACGCAGCTTTTTAACATCGGGCGCGATTTTAAAAAATTGAAAAACAAGAAGAATATAGTTCTATCCTTCCCCTTGATGGAAAAATTGTAAAAAATGTGGACATTTTAAAATTGGCCCTGTAGAAATTGCGAAAGTTGACGCTGCGTTGCTCAGCACCGGCTCGACTGGTCGGGCCGTGCGGTACTCGCAGCGGCCAAGCGGCTATACCTGATATTCTTATACAGGATTCTCGAAAATGGTAAGTATTTGAAAAAAACTCTTACTATTTATATTTTGGAAAATTTGTCCATCAAGGGGAAGGATAGAACTACATTCTCCTTTTTTTAAATTTTTAAAATCGCCCGCGATGTAAAAAACCTGCATTTGTTTAAAATAATTCCACATAAATGATTCAAATTTTTGTTGTTAAACTGAAATAATTTTTTCTTAAAACTTCAATGTCTTCTCTATAAGCACCGCAAAGCTCATCTCCAACCGTTTACTACTTCCCTAGCTATAATTTATTGAAAAAAAAGTTAGCACTTAACTTGAAACAGCTGTAAAATCGACATTTTTCAAAATTTCGAAAAATCCTTTGGGGTACGTTTAAATATCACTAAAGACTACAGCATGTTCAAATTTCAGCAATCTACGAAAACTTACTCCGAAACCTGTCCGAGTTCGCATGGAGTGTCCCCACTGTGCGTCGATCGTTCCTCGCGGCTTCCTCGCTGCTCCAAAGCGAATGGGTGCCACTGAGTGCACCGAATCTATCGAATCGAGCGTTGCCCTCCGCGGCGCGAAGATTCGATGGCGGGCTGTCGCTCGATGCCGCCCGAGCGAGGCCCGCGGAGGTGGCGTTGCGGGTGCTTTAAATGGCATGTCGCGGTTCAATTAAATAAATAAAGAACGGGCGAAGATCGTTGCGGGGGCAGAGGTTTAACGGCGACGCGGGCACTTGGAGAACCACGGTCGCTAGGCGATGGGCTGGCAGGCAGGGCAGAGCGCGGGTGTTGGTGCAGGGGTTAGGGAACGGGCGGGTAGTCGGTTGGTTCGGCGGTGGATGCATAGGGGTGGTGCCATCGGTTCGGAGGCAAGAGGGAAAGCCACCGGCAGAATCCAACCTCACCAATCAATACTTAGGGTTCAAGGGCATCGCCAGACCAATTATCCCAGACTAATTGACGCGAGACGGGAGGGAAAAAAAAATTCCAAACCCCTAGCCTCTTCCGATCTGTGCCCTTCCTCAGCGACGAGACTTCCGCCGGTTACCCCCGCGGAACCGGGGTGTCTTCGGGAGTCAACGACCGTCGGCAGCTCCCCGGAGACAGGGATTACTTCCGTTGCCGATCTTTGAATCTAATCTACATCGCCGGATTAGAGTATTAGACGAGTCGACCTTGAGGAAGTCAAGTCCGAGGATAAGGCGGGGAACGACACACCGGAGGACAAATACACCCGTCGAAGCCGACCGAAAAGCGAGCGAGAGCGGCATCCGAAAGTGGAGGGTGAATCGCGGGCAGTTCTTCAGTCGATGCAGAACGCGACACGGGAGTAGGGAGGGGCGGAATTCTTTGAGCAGGAAGAAGGAATAACGGGTGCGGTAAAACGAGAAGTCCAACAGGTGTAAATCCGCAAAAAGATCGACCGTGGAAACGTTTCGCCGAGAACAGGAAGGACGCGAGCAGGGTGGCCGGGGGGTTGGTCTCCGTAAGACCGTACCAGGAGACGGTGTAAGGTACATTATACAGACATACCGGGGGCAGGAAGAGATCCCCCGGCATAGGTAGAATAGCGGAAGAAAGAGAGAGAGAGAGAGAGAGAGATAAGGGAAGGGGGGAGTATAGAGATAGGGTGGGAGGGATGAGGAAAGGGGAGAGAGATAGATGTGAAAGAGAGAAACGAGGAGGGAAACGGAGTGGAGAACGCAACGGGGGAATCCCCGAAGATGGTCGTAGGGTCGACTCCACTATTACGAATACGGCGCCATAACGGAATTGATAATGTAACGGGCGTCACGAGCATAACCTTCCTCTCTTCTTCTCCACGCTACATAACCTCCTTTCTGAATGGAAGCGCGGACACCACGTGCTCTCCTCGGGCGAGTGCAAGAACACGCGAGTGCGAGAATGCGAGGACGCGCTACCTCGGGGATGCGAGTACTCTACTTACGTTTCACCTGAAAATACTCGTGTTCGGGGGCTGATTTTTTTTACGCGAGCAGTGATTCCACCGCGGATCTTTGCCGCGGATCGATCGCCATCGATCGAAGCTGTCTAAGATATCGGAGTGCGCTGGTTTTAATAAAATTGTACGTTCATCAGCCTCTGCGACTTGCGGCAAGGAGCGGCTGTTAATTTCGAGCGTGACCGCAGTTTCGGTACTTGGACCGAGCCTTTGCCGAGCGTACGCTTCCGCTAACAATTAACGGAAGGTTTACGACTATCCAGCGGCGCGATCTAAATCGGCAAGATAAGAGGCGCGTGAAGCGAGTGTTTACGAACGTGAAGCGGAGTAGCCTGATAATGTGGACGGCGCAGTTTCACGGATGCTCTAAAGGATCCTCGTCGTGCACACGCTGCCGCATCTCGATCGTTCTTCTCTCGGAAGGAACGGTCTTTGACTCGATCGTTCCGTGTGCAGGGTTATGGTTTTCCAAAGGGAAGCAGGTACGATTTTCACTTCGCAACGGAGGGAAGATTGATTCGCCCGTTAGCTGCGTTAAACGAAAGCGTAACGTACCGACTATTGGCCTGTGATTATGGGCACGCACGCCGAATTGGAGAGTGCATCGGGAGGGAACGCACTACCACCGCAGGGAGACCGTCGGTGACGAGTGCTGGATGAATCGCGCGAGTCGGATTATCTGTGCACAACGAGTTGCAGCGTTCCACGCGCTCGATGGACGGTTCGCGGTGCGGTAAATCCATGGATCCGTGTCGAGGTGGATCACACCGAACGGCGGAGAGCCGGCGATCACTTGGCGGCGTGTCGGGCCGTTGCGTTTGTGCGTGCGATCCGACAGGGAGACACTTTTGCAACGCGACCGCGAGGCCCAGACGCTCGGAATTCACGGGCTAATTCGTTGGCGGATATCTCGGCGCGGCGACTCGATTGGCGATCGGACGAGAGAGAAAGAGAGAGGTGGCGGCGGTAGGATCCGCAGGAAACGTTCTGGCGCACAAAAATATCCCGATAGGCGACGGCTCACGTGCACGACGCCGTCGCCGTCGTCCGAGACGGTTCCGCCGGTCGGCCGGGTCGCGTCGCGCTGTCCACGTGAAAGTCTCGCCCCTTTCTCTCTCTCCTTTTCTCGGGAGGATTCCGTAGGAGGCAAGGTCCATGGTACGGCGGAGTCGGAATAACGCGACGCGACGCGACACAGACGCGCCTCCCCGCGAACAAGACACTCTGATCCGAGCCGCGAAGGAAGTTGTATCGTTTATCACTCACCTGGCTGCGATAGTCCGTGGGCGAGCGGTCCTTCGTCGAGCGAGCGGAGGCGCACGAGGAGGAAGGGAAAAGGAAACGAAGGTAAGAGGGAAGGAAACGGGAAGGGCGCGCGGAGGTGGCAGGGCCGAGGGACGAACGAGAGGACGAGTGTTGCGAGGGGAGGAGCACCGGGGAGTCGGCGGAGGAGCAGGAAGCAGGCGAAGACGAAGGTGAAGGTGAAGACGGATAAGAGGAGGAGCAAGGAGAAGAGGAAGCAGACAGGCAGGAAGAGACACGGGAAGAAGAGGAAGAGGAGGAAGTGGAAGTGGCGACGAAGAGGAAGGAGAAGGAAGCGGAAGAGGAGGAGGAAGAGGAGGAGGAAGTGGCGGAGGAGGAGAAGGAGGAGGAGGAGGAGGAGACGGAGGAAGTGAAAGAAGCAGGAGGAGGAAGAGGAGGAGGAGAAGAAGAAGAGGAGGCACAGAAGAAGAAGTCACGACGGGAAAACGAGCCGGTGCCGGTGCCGCAGCCGCCGTTAGTAGAGACGACGTCGTGAAAAAGCCAGACGAAACCGTGTACGAGGAGGTTACGACCACGTAGAACGAGAGGATAATTCCTGGCAGGGCCCGATCTCCTACGCGGCGAAGCCCAACGAAAGTGAAATGGCATTCGGCGCTCCGTGCTGAGGGCGCACGGCATTCGGAGGAGCGAGGAGATGAAGAGGACGCGGCGGAGAGCAGGAGGAGGTGGAGGAGGATGAGGTAGAGGAGGAGGAGGAGGAGGAGGAGGAGGTAGAGCCAGAGCCACAGCCACAGCCAGAAGAGGAGGAGGAAGAGGAGAAAGAGGGAGGTGGAGGAGGAGGAGACGGCGGAGGACGCCGCGAAATTCGCCGACGCGACCAACAAGGACGGATTTAGGCCGCGCTCGAGCGCGTACGACGAGGAGGAGAGACTCGCGGGGGATGCGTGCTCGCCGGTGGACAGAGACCGATTGAGCGTTCGCGTGGAGCGAGCGAGCGAGCCAGCACACCTGACCAGTCCCAGGCAGCGGGGTAAGGGGTTGAAAACCGGCGGGTGGCAGGACTGTCGGCGACGGGAAGCGGCGAAGGGGGCGGCAGGAGAGTCCGTTCGGTGGAGGGGCGACGGAGAGGGAGAGAGAGAGGGAGTGAGAGTCGCACAGCCACGATGCACGAGCGAAACGGGGGTGGGAACGGAGATCGAGGGACGCGGGTGGCAGGGAGGCGTCAGGGGATAGAGGAGGCAGAAGGGGCGCGCAAAAGTCTGCGGTGCTCGAGAGAAACGCGCGTCAGAGACAGAGAGAGCTTGCGTCTGTTGCGGGAGAGCGACTAGGACGGCCGACTAGCGCGCGCGGTTCCCGCGGGAGCGAGCAAGACCTCCCGGTCACCGGACGAGGACCGAGCCGAGCGGAGCGGAGAGCACGAAAGCGAGCGAGACGGTGCCGTCCAGGAGACGGAGAACGGTGTTCGGCGACAGACTGACGAAGACGGATGCAAGGTTCGCGAGAGAACGAGAAAGGACGGCAAGGCGAGACCCAACCGCGGTCGCCAGACAGAGCTAGCGTTATGTACTCGCGTGAACACGCCGGTCGAGAACTCCTCGTGCGCATACATACGTGCGTGTATATACGTACGCGCGTGTGTGCATATAGATGCGTGTACACGCGAGAAAGAGAGAGAGAGAGAAAGAGCGAGAGAGAGAGAGAAGACTGTTGCAGTGATGTACGTCTAAAGTTAGGACCCTGGTTCCCTGGACGTCGCCGAGAAACTGCAAGAGAATTTATTCTTTCGACGCTCGCGAACGAGCATCTGATTTTGGGACGTCGGTAGAATCTTCTTGCGTAAAATTATCGACGATTAAATTCTTCGTCTTTCACTGTAAAACTTGAAGAATTCCAGACTCCGTCTGGGCCTTCTCGCGCGGCTGCTTCGTGTGCCGCAAACCTTCTTTATACTATATCTTGGGACAGGGGAAATACCTTACGATCGAACGAGTGATAGACACGTTTCGTTACGATACGCGTTGAAATTCTTATGAATTATGAGAGAGACTCTTCTCTTCTTCTTGGTTCTTTGAAAGCGGACATTGAACTGGAATGGCATACAAAAGACGAACGTTACCCTTGAACTTGCTTCTGTCTGAACCTAACGCTCGCGAGGCGGATCGAATGAAATGGATGAACTAGAAGAGGCGGCATCCTTCGAAGTTACGCTACATCGAACCCCAAAGGTGGAGCACAGTTAATACAACAGCACTGCATGAAAGTTACATGGAGCTAACGACACTTGAACAATCGCGAGCTGAGGAAACGTGGAACGCGTCGAGGAGATCGAATTACCCAGCGTTCCCCGTGGCCGTTAACGGGCCCCTGTGGAGGACCCTGGAGGGTCCACGTCCACGGAGCCGGCCCTGCCGACTCGAGTCGAGTCGACGGCGACGCGACCCGACTCGATTCCATTCGACTCGACTCGACTCGCGAGCGGCTGTGAACGAGCGAGCGATCTAGACACGCCGCGTCGCGGCGAGGGAAGAGGGCACCGGTCGGTTTCGGGAGAGCGAGCACCGCGAAGGAGGACAGAGAAGCGTCGAAAGCGGGCGAGCCGGAGCGGGACGGAAGGACGGTTGGAATGAGAGAAGCGGTAGACGGTGGAGAAGGAAGGTTCGAGTCGCGAATTGCAGAGCTTGCGCGGCGGACAAAGAGAATCTGCGGCTCCAGTCGTCTCTCTACGCACACAGCCGTGCCCGCGGCGCGCACACACGGCCCCGGTGCATCCTTGTGCACGCATGTGCGCGCCACTGCAGAAATCGCGGGTACAGTCGACGGAGGAAGCGCGAATTCTCTTGTTCCTCCGCGTTCGACTTTCCCGCTATCCTTTCCCTCTTTTATCTCGTCACGGTCCCTTTCCTTTCTGCTTCGCGCGTCTATCGAGGGGAATAAAGAGACCGCGAACGGAGTCGCACGACCCGAACAACGCTCGTCAGATTCGTACGAACGCGAGAGGGAACGGGCGTGCGGAGAGAGGCGAAATTCTCAGTCGTACATGCAGAAACTGAACTTGGCCCGAGTACAGTCGCGAAATTCCATTCCGCCAGTCCGCACCGAGTATTGGGAGGAAAGGAGATTTCTTTCATTCGCGACGCCAATGCCACGCGCCCACGAGTATCAAAGCTGCACGAATAACCTTCGAAATATGTAGATCATAATTTCGGTCCGTTAATTGACTATCGTCCGGCGCGATCACGCCCGGCCTGCGCTCACCTATGAACGGATATCGGCAACGAACGATTAACAGCCGTTATAATTATTGTTTAGGAAGCCGGTAGGCAGCAACATTGATTCGATCTTTAGCTGAAACGTACAACTGAACTGTCTGGCAGTGGTCACGACCACTTGTATCGATTATCTTCTCGCGTGGCACGTACGCGGCCAATGCGAGCATTGTGGTACAGATTCGGAAATTAAATCGCGTTGCTGTAAATCGACTATCGTCTCGACGTACCGTTCACTCTTTACCGCCCTCTTCTCGCGCCTGCTTTCGCTCGCATTCTATAATTCGTCCACCCAGCCTCGCTGTAGGCGACGAAATTTCGCGAAATTACAAGGCCCGGTGCCAGAAGACCGGACAGCTCGTCCCGTCGTTCGTTTTTAAACTTGTCACGCGGCCGCGAATCCCGAACTACTCGAAGAAAGGAGATATCGATCGAGAACGAGGTCAGTAGAGAACACTATCCTTGTCCCTACGCGACTCGGATCCTCCTTGCACGATCACCGCGCGCGCAATTGACAAAGGATAGTCGTAAAGGACATTTACGCCAGGCATCCTCGGTCGCACGTTGCTCTATCAATCGCAAGACGAGCTGTTAATTCGATTGGGAAACGAATATCGGATCGTGGAGTCCGCGCTGTGCTTTTGTTTCGGCTAGATCAAGAAGTCGTCGCTCGATCGCGGACGCAGACCTCAGGGCCATTGCCATCTAACGACACGCACAGAAATGACCGTGAATATACGGTATGCCGGCGCATATAGCGAAGCCTGATGCACATGAGCGATATGCGTTTTCTTCGTACGCCGTCGTCTTAACTCTCGTGTCAAGGACAGCGAGTCGAAGGACCACGCGTGCCAGGCCCTATCTATAGGCTTTTCTCCGAAAATGTACCGTAAAACGCTTCTCGGATATTGAACGCTCCCGTCGATCCGCTGCCCGTTTCGACACGTTCTTCTTCTTCGCATTGGGTCCTTCGCGACTGTTGCCCGGTCTAATTACAAACCGCGACGATTTCGACGTGCGCCGCTCGGATAAGAAGGGGGCAGGGGATCGGTCGAAAAGAAATCGTTCCACGAAGTTCGACAACGGTCCCGATCCTGAATTACGTACGAGACGAGCACGCCTGCCAGCCAGATACGAAACTCCGAGCGAGAAGAGAGCACCAATCAGGGGCGTGAGCATCGTTGCGTGCCAACACGTTTTGCTTCACGGAACGGGGCAAAAGGGAGGTAAAAAATGGCAGAGTAACGAAACTCGAGGCATCGCTCGCTCGCGATTCTCTCGGGCATACGTTTTCACGCGTAACCGGCCTGAGAGGCGACCACGGGCACGAACGAGCATTCCACGTAGTTTCGTAGAGTAATAAGAATGGGCTTAAAGAAGGAATCCGGGGAATAAAATGTACGGATTAGACGGACTAGAATTAGCGTTGCAAACAATCCGCTTTCAAAGCAATTAAGTCGGGCTTACAAGTTACGTGCGTACACGGGGATACGATGGCCAAGGTGATAATGGTTGAGTGCCACTGCGCCGGTACGCGTGGTAGTAGTAGCTTGATTGCTGGACAATGGAATCTAACGAGACGGGCTTGAAGACTGTCTTATTGATCTCGCGAAAGTGAAAAGCGTAAAACGCGTAATAACGGTGTACGAGCGTTGATAATTCGGGTGAAACGTACGCGCGTCCGACGCTGGATTCTTATCGGTTCAGAGGCAGCCGCAAGTGTGTACAATCGCTGCGATGTATTCGGCGCACGAGAGAAGGTGATCGGTAATTGTATCGGTCACTGCCTGCAGACGCATTTAGATTGCTTGGAAAGTAGTGGGGTGGAGTTCGTAGGTTCCAACAAATTAATTGTACTGGACAGAGCAACTGTAATTTCATCCGAGAGAACATATTCCATACCTTTCCTTGTGTCGCACAGGGCGTCCTAAGGAACATGATTTCCTTGATACACTTGGTAAACTGTTGGCGAAACTACCATGGGACTTGGATCGAACAGTGCTTCGCGGGATTAAAAGAAACGCGCGCGGAAGGGAAAGCGGAGATTTGAGACGCGCGTGTAGAACTTCCCTGGTGGCAAGTGAGCCGTGATTTATGACAAGTATCGGAGTCGATGGAGAGCGAGGAAGAATGGAAAGAAGAAAGGCAGGATCGCGTGAATAGACGATCGAAACGCGATCCACGACTGACTCGCGCGCGGGTATTTATGGCGCCATCTCGAGGCTGCAACCTCAACACTTTACTGGCTATACGCCAGGTAAATTATGGTAAAACAGAGCGAGAGGAACGTCGGTCGGTAAAGTAGGCACCGGAACGGTGGTACCATGCGAGGCTGGTCGAAACGGAAGAGGGAAGTTAACTTCCGACGGATGCGCAGGGGCGGAAAGGAAGTGGGCGAGCATACCCCGGCAGAATTCGTCTCTGCTGTCGGTAAGAGCGCGCGTGAGAGGATGGTTTCGCGTAAACGCGATCGAACGCGGTGTAGTGCGCAACGAAGAGAAAGTCTGGATCGTCTCGTCGTTTCTATCGTGTCTATTCGTTTCACTCCGCGAATGCATTTTAATCAAAAGCGGTGTTCGATGATACAGGAAATCGTGACGCGGTATTGCTTCACCCGTTCAACGAGTACGAAACGGTACCTGAGTTCTTTATGCCGCGGTTCACGCGACCGAACGTGTACCCTGGATTTCAAACATTTCGCGGCTTAAATGATATTTTATCTTTTATCCGCTCCGTCGCGCTGTCTGACGCATTTCCACGGGAGCTTTGCACGTTCGATCTCATTAAACAGAGTTATACAGTTAGCGGGACCGCGCCATATGCGTTTGACGGCGCACGGCACAGTGGATATTAAAAATTCTGCTTGAGAGATATCGCGCTAGGTCTCCGTCTATACTTTATCGTCAAGTTCCGAGACTCACCTGAAGTTCTGCCTGCGATACGTCGATCTCTCCCCGGTAGACGAACTCTATGATGAACTTGAGGTCATTGAAGCACACGTCTTGCGGCATGATGATCGTGGGGTGCTTGCAGGGATTCGACAACAGCAGCTTTTGAAAGTACGAGCTGCAAGCTGACAGTACCACCTGCGCAAAAGGAAACGGTCCACTGAGCGAAACGATACTACCATCGACCGATCTAAATCGCGAAACGACGTTGTTTACGAAATAAGCGAGGGCTGTTAATCTGTTAACCGAGCTGGCACCTCGCGAAACTTTGATAATCACGGCGCAAGAGCATGCACGAAAAGATGAAGCTTACTGTCTTTAATCATATTTAGTCCGTAATTTGTCGCTAAACCAAACTAAATATAGGCAACTCAGGGGCCATCCTTAAGTTACGTTAGGATAATTTTGGCGAATTCTTCCCCCTCCCTCTCCCAGTATAAGAATTCGTAAGATTTGATCCAACCCCCTCCTCGCGTAATATTTTTTTTCGCTTAATTTTTTCAGTTATCAAAATTCTTTCAAAGGTTTATATAATTCATTGAACTCGGTTTTGGGAAATTTAAACTAAAACTACTTCTCCGGAACATTAATGACAGGATTTGTATTTATTGAAAATTTGGTTAAAAAATATTAATATTTTGTAAGAAAACGTAAGAAATTCGCGACTCCCTTACGTAATTTAAGGATGACTCCTTATCGAGAGTGTACTACATCAGGGTAAAAGAATGTCTTTCATGGATCACGACTAAACTGAATACGAAATCTCTCGAAGCGCGCCGTACTGTAGCTGATTAGCTATTTCTTTTGAAATTAATTAACATCGTGACATCGATTGCCCTCAACTTGTACAATCTACAAATTTTTACGCATCGACCAGATCGTAAAGACTCATTCGTACTTGTCTTCCGGATTGCTATACGTCTCGTTTCGCCGACACTGATACCGTAAATCGTTTACGTACGGTAGCGAACTCGTTTTGCCTGGCAAGATACTTTTGTTCGTAATATTGGCTCTTTCGGAGAATCTGCACTGAAACTCCTGCAACCTTCGCAAGTACCTGCAGGTACGCGTCCGCTTTTCGTACAGGTTCTCGACATTCTTTTTGCCACTATTGCGGGTACTGTTTTCGTACACTAACGTGAATTTTGCCGCTTCTAAATAAATAAACGAATAAATATTCGAACACATAAGGGGGCGTTCCTAGCGGAACGACCCAGTTAACGGATTAAACGATCGATCGCTTCCTGAACCTGTTCGTCTCGAAGAAGAAGTCTATCGAAGACGATCCAACGCTACACTGCTCTATAAAGAATTTATCCGTGAAAGTGCCGAGGTGGAGGCTTGCTCGTTACGTCTCGCAAGCCGTTCTGCGAGATAAGGACAGCGAAGAACGTGAAAATCCACGAGAATTATCAGGCCAGCCAGTCCTATCGTTTCGAGCGAGCGACGTAGCCGCGATCGCGCTATCTTTTATCGATCGGCTCACCTTGTGCGCCTTCAGGGAAGCTTCGTTGCATGCCAGGGTGACGTCCACGAAGGCTTCCGTCTGCAGAAGCTGATGGAACACGGACGTCATGTTCGACTGGTAGTTGTTCCAGCGCAGGCAGTAGTGCTGCCCGGCCATGCCGCCGCTGCAACAGAAACACCGCAAAGCGTGTCCATTCAGTCCGATCCTTCGTCTTTCCCTAGATTCGTCGACGAGTCATCGACGTCCTCGCGCACACACACACGCCTCGGCCACCCTACGCACACCTCCCTACACACACACATACCCGAGGCACCGTTTTCTTCGGGTGCCCTTCTCTACTTCGAGATCGATCCGCAAAGCGGGACAGTACCTGTAGTGCACGCCCCAATAACGACCTGTCTCCATGAAATATTCGTTTTCTTTTCCAGCGCGGCTACCAGGGGGTACCTGAAGACGTATTTCAAGCGGCCAGGGAGAGCCGAAGAGAGTTATAGCCACGAGGAGAAGAAGAGCTCGAAGATGGAGGACTGGATAGGGGGAAGATGGAAATCGGCGTGCACCTAGCGAGCTTTCCTAGCGATCACAGGAAGCGACGAGGAGGCAGAGAGCGCGGGGAAGAGGAGACGGTTAATTGCTGGCAGAGGCGGCTCCGAAGGAATCCTCTCTGCGATCGAGATCGCGCGACACTTTCGCGGCTCGGTCAAAGTCGATAATGGTACCGACGACGGGCGAGCGCGCGGCACCAGGTTTCGCGATCGAGAAGCGGAGGAAGGAAGAGCCGCGGCCGTACGCGCGTTATTCGTGACCGGAAGCGGTGAACTGCTGCTGGGAACGCACAGGCGAGACGAGACGATACGCGTGCAAGATCGTCGCGGATTGACAGCACACAAAAGCAACGAATAAAGTTCGGGCGTTGGTCTGCCTCGTAACATTCACCTGTTCCGTGGACCGTGCTTTATCTGCCTCTATCTATGTGACTCTTTATACGGGCATTCCGCGTTATCTATCCGTAGGAACACGGACTTTTATCAGTTGCTTAGACGCGCGCGCCGATAACGCGAAAACTTTAAGCTGCCCGCCTCGTCCCGCCTCGCCGAGTTCCTCTCGCCTCGTCTCCCTGTTCCTCTTCGCTCGCCGGTTTCTTCTGGGCGCGTGGATTCGGTGCTGGTCCCTCCGTTTTCCCTTCGCGAACCGTGCTTACGCGCTGGCCCCGATCGAAGCAGCTAAGAAGCGTTCCCCGCGCGACACGTGTAACGATATCGGGCGGCGTATTATGGTCATAAGATACTGCGATGCAACGACAAAGAACGATCGAGTCGCGCGATCGGCTCGATCGATGGACGCGTCCCACGCTACCGCAAGCAAGTCTCAGGCTTTCCGTAGGGCCTTGGGAAGAATTCGAAACCTCGGACTGCGATATTGAACTGCGGGGAAGGAGCGACTGCGCCGAATACTTCTGTTCTCACTCGTCGTCGATTATCTTTCAATTGCACGGCTCCAGCTATCCTCGTCCATCGCCAGGCGAAGCTTTCAGCGGCTATCTACCCCGCGTGCCTTTCAAGAATCCGACAGCGACTTTTATCGAACAACGCTACGTGCAATTTAAAGTATTCATGCGCGATTCGGCCGCGTCGCTTCGCTGTCCTTTTGTTACAGTCGGATTTAGATGCAGAGAGCTCTTTTCCGTGAACCCTGCCGTTTAGCTTTTTAATCTACTACTGACCTGACTCCTCCGGGTCACCAATGACCCATGGGGCTTAGGACGCGGCGAATGTCGGCGCGCGGTGCCGGGCACACTGTTAAATCGCGCGCATTACCGCGAGTTGCTTCGTCCGAAGGCTCGCATTGGGCGCGTGTTCGCGCGGAGGTCGCAGGTAGCAGTAAGCGAGCGCACCTGGTGCGCCTATACCTGTCGATCTTTACCTGCTTGTCCGTTAACCGCGCACCGCACGCTCGCGCTTGCGTACGGCGGTCTCGCGTTCCCCTGACAGGTCGAGCGTGTGCGCAACGATACAATATCCGCGCTGGAAGTACGCGCGATATCTGGAAATTGGGTTAGCCGGTGCGACACTCGGAGACGAGCTGATAATCAGCGATAACGGGCGGGGAATGGCGGCGAATCGACGACAGCCGATCGATCGGTCCTCTTCGCGCTGTCCTCTCTCGGACGAATCGCGAGCGGCGAGGTCGCTTAGCGAGGAGCTCGCGAAAAGGCGGGCGAGAAGTTGGATTTGGAAATAGGAGGCAGCGAGGGCGCGGAGCTTCGATCCGACTTCGTATTCGGGAACGCGGAAAACATGAGCAATCGAGAGGTGTATGCCTTGTTTACAAGATCCAGGTGCGGATATCTTCGGAGATTAGTGAGCGGTTGGAAGATTCGAAAGGGATCGGTGGCGGACGTGAGTGCGTTTGGAAATATTCGGACGATGATTCGTGACGCGGAGAGCGGAGGAAAAACCAGACGCGTAAGAAGATTCGAGGAAAACGAAGTACCGAACCGGCTGATCGAGGCGCGTTGGTTGCGAAACGCACAGCTATCGATAGGGAGGTACGCGACAGGCGCCTCGGACGAACCGTGGGGATCGATACAGTTCTATCGGGGCCCGATCGAATCGATCGATACGCTTTCTCGACGATCGATCTTTCGCGCGTGCACACACCGATCTCGGCGGTTTTGCGACCGCGGTTTCTCTCCGGTTCTACAGACGTCCTTTAACCATTTTCCCGTTACTTTCACCGATACCGACGAGCGAAGCGATCGCCGCGCCGATCGCATACGCCGCGCGAGGAACTTTAGGAATTTTAGGGACTTACGTGGCGACGATCACTGGAGCCAAACGCGAAGCCGGGTATAAAGCGGAGGATCGAGTCGAAGGACGCTGGCGAAGGAGAAGCTGAAGAAATAAAATTGTCTACTGAAATATTTAATTTCAAGCCTGCTACGTTTCTATATAAATCTATCGGATACACTTGCGATCTTTATCGGCCGAGTTGCAATTCAGGACACCTCGATCTTTGCAACTGGGGTGGTTGAAGAAACTTGAATTCCGGAGGCGTTAAAAAGACGCAAAGCTTTGAAGTCATTTTTATAAAGAAAGACTGCTCAGTTATAAAGCCTTAGTATTCTTTTAGTTCGTCGATCTCTATAATTTGAACTCTCGCGACTCCACGAACGTTTTCACTTACGTGTTGGAGATCCCCAGTGGTTGAACGATGGAATTAAGAGAAGAAGCGACGCGTCGCGGGCGTGGAGTGTCGAGGAGCGATCGGGTTCAGCGTTCACCGTTGGCTGAAATCGGCGAGGAATATCGGCGTATCTCGCGGTGCGCTCTCATCCCTCGCGCGCTCCGTTCGCGCTTTCTTTCGCGGCCTCGAAGAAGGACACTGCGTTGGTCTCTCCCTTTCAGAGAATCCTCCCTTCCCCCATCTTCCCTTCCACGATTCATCTCAATTTTTCTTCGAGCTTTTTGTGTCCAATTTCACCTCGCCTCCCTCGGATCTCCCATCTCCACCTTCTTTTTCCCCGTCTGTCTGTCCCTCTGCCATTCGTGGAGTAGACGAGCGCGCGCTACCCCCCTCCTCCCTCGCTCGTCTCTTCTACCCCCGTAGCCATCGTCGTCGTCGTCGTCGTCGTCGTCGCTTCGTCGTTGCCGCTCGGTGTGTGCGCGGCCACCGTGCATGTACAGATATACGTGTGTGCCTCTCGTGGCATCTCCTTCTTTTCCTTTCTCTAGCCCTCCTTGTCTCTGGGTCGTTTCATCGTTTCTTTCTCGACCCTCCGGTCTCTCGTTCCCTCTTCCTCCGCGCGTTGGCTCCATTTACTCGTTCCCTCGTTCCCTCGTTCCCTCCCCACGGCGAAGACGCTATTTTCTCGTGGCCCCTTTTCTTCCACGGTCTCCGCCACCCTTCTCTCTTTTTCTCCTCTCTCCGAGGGTCTCGTCCTCCTCTTTCCTTTCCTCTCTGCTCTCCTATCTGCTCTCCTCTCGACATCACCGAGCCGTTTCTCTCGCTCGATGGGGAAGAGCCGGTGCTGCTGCTGCTGCTGCTACCTCTGTTGCTACCCTCTCTCTCCCTTTCTCCTCTCATTCCTCTCCCTATACTCCACGCGACGTTTCCTTCTCCTCTGCTGCTCGCCGGTGCGCGTTTTACGTTTTTCCAACGTTATCGACGTTCCTCCTCGGCTCTTCCCGGACTTTTTCCTTTCGCCGTGCCGTCCTCGAGACGACCAACCAGCTCTTTCTCCGGGAAAACGTAAGCGGAAACGACTTCTCTTCGCCACCCTCCCACCGCCGCCCGCTATCCTGCTCCGCTCTCCCTTGCCATCAAGCTCCTCCATCCAGGACACCGCGTTTCCAGGGAACGCTCTCTGAAATCTTCCAGAACGCTTGCCTACGCTTCGCCTCCATTTTCCTTCCCCCCCCCTTCCGCGCGCGAGCGGAATGGGGAACGTTTGGATTAATAAAATTTCCATCGCTACTGGCGAACGAGCCAGCGTCAACCTTCCTGCATCTACGCTACGACCTTTCCTTTCGCGTGCAATCGTGATTCCAGGATTCTTCCAGGCGACTCGCCCGTCGCTCCCTTTGTTGTTCGGGGCAGAGATAGTCGGAGGGTTGAATATCCGCATCGTGGATGTCTCTCGCCGGAGAAGTGACTTCGGGAGCTCCTTTCTGGGGAAAATGGAGCACCTGTCCATCCACGGTTTCGGAGCCGATCGTCGTGCCATTGCCTTCTATTCCTGAGGCGATCTTCGGAATTCAGGTGTCTTAATTTTAGGGGTGGCGCGGGTAAGCTTTTACTGCATCCGCTCCTCGGTTCAGTGCTCGTAACGCGATTGACGCTCGGTACTCGCATCCCGATCGATCGCTTCGCAATGTTTCACCGGGGAGCGCGGTGTCTATTTTTACCCCGAATGAGAGAACAAGACCGAGTTGCATTAAGCAAGGTGTGACTCGGAGGGACGGGTGAGTACAGAGAAGGGGGCATAATGCGACACGAGGTTCCTTCGACTGGCATCGATAAAAGCAGGGACATTCCATGCGAACTCGGACAGATTTTGGAGTAAGTTTTCGTAGATTGCTGAAATTTGAATATGCTGTAGTCTTTAGTGATATTTAAATCTACCTCGAAGGATTTTTCGAAATTTTGAAAAATGTCGATTTTACAGCTGTTTCAAGTTAAGTGCTACCTTTTTTTCAATAAATTATAGCTGTGGAAGTAGTGAACGGATGGAGATGAGCTTTACAGTGCTTATAGAGAAGACATTGAAGTTTTAAGAAAAAATTATTTCAGTTTAACAACAAAAATTTGAATCATTTATATTCTCCTTTTTCAGATTTTTAAAATCGCACCCGATGTTAAAAACCTGCATTTGTTTAAAATAATTCCACAAAAATGGTTAAATTTTTGTTTAAACTGAAATAATTTTTTCTTAAAACTTCAATGTCTCCTCTATAAGCACCGTAAAGCTCCTCTCCATCCGTTCACTACTTCCATAGCTATAATTTATTGAAAAAAAGGTTAGCACTTAACTTGAAACAGCTGTAAAATCGACATTTTTCAAAATTTCGAAAAATCCTTTGAGCTACGTTTAAATATCACTAAAGACTACAGCGTATTCAAATTTCAGCAATCTACGAAAACTTACTTCGAAATCTGCTCGAGTTCGCACGGAATGTCCCAGCAGCGATTCTTTAGATTCGCTGACGCTCTTTCATCGATTCTTCTTGTCGATACCTATTTACAGTAATACCCGGACGTTCCCCATGCCGGCTAATAATCGAAAGGAATCGACAGCAGTGCGACCTCGAGGCAGCCCCGATGGCACAGAAACGCACGAGCCGCTCCTCCTGTTCGCGCGAATCCTGAAGAATATCGATTCATAACGGAGCCACGTCTCCACCCGCGCGTAAAAGTTTCGTACGGCGCGGAGCCCCTAGGACCCGGCACGCTACACGTCCGTATTCTTCATCCGTGGTTGATGGAACGACGCTACGCCCTTCACCGAGGGGTGTGGGACGAGAGCGTGGGCACGGCGGAGGCGCATTAAGGCGAGTGAAACGGGCGGCAGGAAGGACGGCGTACGAAGATGAAGAACAACGAGCAGTGGTCAACGCGTCGGAGCAGTCCTAATTTCCGTCCTGTCTGTACCGTAAGGCATAACAGTACCGCATTCCGAATGCCCTTCGTTTCTTCGTTTCTCTCCGTTCACCTTTCCGAGAGAACCGGGCTCTCTCGGCCTCTCACCTGTTCCCCTTCGCCCTACCACTTCGGAGGAGCGGCACCGCGTATATACCTACACGTCGCGCCGGCTCCGTTTTCTTCCTGCCACCTTTACCTCCCTCCATTTCCCTCCGGAGCGGTGCGCCGTGTTTTCGAAGGGAAGGAAAGGAGAGGCGAAGGAACCAGCGGCGGCCGACGTTCGCGGCCACGTAGGTAGGGGACCCGGAAACGGCAATTTCACTGGAACCGGAGGAGAGCGGAGGAGCCGACACGTGGAGACGCAAGAAAGGAGAAAGGAGAAAGGAAAGATACGGTCTATATCGGAATAGGCACCCGCTTTCGATGGACCCTGTCGTCGATGCCTCCGAGGAGCCTCGCGTGGAAAGCTCTGCGTTAGAGGGAGCACGATCAATGAACTCGAGGCCCGTGGAGAAAATGAGGAGAGTCAAAGGACGAGATTAGGGTCATCAGGGTCGATGCTTAATTCTGCCCTATACGATCCACCTGTGCCATCTCGAATTTTGTAAGATTCAGCTATCGAGTTGCTGGTGGTGGAAAGTTTCCACAGGTACACAGTCACGTTGGACGAAAATCCTCTCTGCGTGGACACCGAACGTCACCCTTCGCGCTGTTCAAAGAAATTGTTGGACAGGAAAGGTTTCAGCAAACTTGTCGCGCGTTTCGTCCATCGCCTACGCGCTGTACTCTCTACGCTGTTCTTGCGGCGCAAGGATATAAGCGAGGGTTGGAAACTACCCCCGAGATCCACGTGATCAGGGCTGCGTCCCTTCGGAGGGTGCAGCGTAAGAGGGTGACGTGGACTTGCCCAAGGTCGCACGTGGCCTGCCCGAAGGGATCTTTTCTCTCTGGCTTCGAGGGTGCGCGATTTTTTCTCCCCCGCTCTGATACACGATCGTCAGAGATCCCTCGCTCGTCATTGAAAAAAAAGTTGCCCGTGCTCCGCGACCGCTGCGAGGAGCAGTCGCGCGATGACGACGGTTATCGCGGTGATCTCGAGCCTCGAATCGTTACACCGTCATTTTCTCTTAATAGTCCGCGGCGGTTCCGTCTGGCCTGCGAAAGGAGTCGCTCGTCCAAGTTTCGAGGAAGGAGAAAGGAGCAACTTGGAACGGCGCAGGAGTAGATTCGGCCGAACGGAAGCAACGAAGAAGAGAAGGGAGCCGGAGAAAGGGTGAAGGGAGAGAGAGAGAGAGGGGGAGAGAGAGAGGAGGGGGCGAACAGCGGATAAGAGGAGTCTCTTTGTGTGCCCGTGTACAACGGAGGGATGAAAGCGGAGGATGAAAAAGCCGGGGGACAGATGGCCCTTTCAGACAATGAGAAACTCCGGAGATAAGGGGAACGCGAGCGAGAATCTAAGGGGGAGAAAGAGAAAGAGCAGCGGGGAAAAGGTTGGCGGAAGAAAGAAGAGGAGGCAAAACTGCTTTTTTGAGACGGCGACGGAGAGAGGGATATAATGAACGATGGGGGCCAGAGAGAAAGGGGGACGCACGGGGTGGATGGGGGAAGAGGGCGAGGGAGAGAGAGAAAAACGAAGAAAGAGAGCGAAAGGAGAAGGAGGAAAGACGGAAAACGGGTGAGTCAGAGGCGGGATGGACTCTGCGGACAATCTTTGAACGCGATTAACGATCCAGCCACACGTTATCGTGCAAATGCGTTCAGGCCACGCGCTTCTATTGTTTCCAGAGCAACCGTACCGTACCGAAGCGGTGTAGGTTTTTCTGTGGAAAACGAAAGTGGTTGGGAGAAAATTATTTCGTACCTGGAATTTGAAGGAACGATATACATAGAGCAGGAAGAGACAAAGTCGATCGATGCAAAGTAGACGGTACAAATTGGAGGTGGTGGCTTTTCACGTGTATTTAAATACACGTGTCCCGTGTATTAAGGAATTAAAAGTCCGTGTTCTTAATACACGTGTAGGTACACGGATTATAAGTACACGTGTACTTCTGTTCGCGGATTATAAGTGCACGTGTACTTCTGTTCACGGATACCCGTGTAGTTCTGTTCACGGATACCCGTGTAGTATTTCTGTTATACGTGTGCACGTGTATCGGTTCATCACGATTACTTTTGCGATTGTTTAGTTCGTATAGGGTAAACCATCCAGTAATTGACCGCATACCAGTGAATGACCATTAGGCAAAGAAATGTCAATTATAAATTTAAACATTATTATATGTTTATAAATGGAGTGTAGTTGCACATTTAATATCCTATATTTTTAGTTACGCGTATTAAGCGAACATTAATAAGTACAATTCTTATTAAAAGTACGCGGTCATTTACTGGGCTTCTACGCGTTTTGCATTTTATTACTGTTTTTTATTTTAAATTACGATAAAAATACTTAATTATTTGTATAGAAATTTCAAGAAAAATAAGTTTAAATGGAATTTCAACAGTCGTTTTGTTGTTATACATAAATATATTCAAGTATGTAAATACACGTGAAATAGGGACCTCTAGTACAAATAAACAGTAGCTTCGGAGGCAATTATACGCAGCCCGACCACTTTCTTGTCGATCACCGGCGAGCTGCTACCTTTCTCCTTTTACTCTCAGGATCGCTTCGCCCTTAAAAATCCATACATTTTTCCGTGGTTAACGTTTGAAACGAAAACACCTTTCGTCCGCGGATGCGTTGGACGCGAGGCGACTGTACGTGCCGCGGATTGTGAACTATGGAAATTGTAATAGATCCAAATATAGAAAGCTTTTACGTAAGTAAACTACGAGAGACAAAAGCGTGAAAAAAATCGACCAATAAAACACTCTCCCCCTTTCCACTGTTTCATCCGTCTCCCTCCCTCGCGCTCTTCGCGCGCTCTCTTTCCGACCGTTTCTAAAGAAACAGGATGTGAGCGGAGCGGGACGAGGAACGAGGGAAAAGAGTAGGGAGAGAAAGGCGAGAGGGTTGCCGGCGGAAAAGAGCGGCTCGAGGGAGCACGAGGGGACGGAAGGCGAAGCAGGAGACGACGACGACGACGACGGGGACGACGGCGATGATGACGACGACGAACGAGCGAGGCGGAGGAGGCGGAGGAGGCGGCGATGGCGGCGGGTTGAGGAAGGGGAGCAACGGCTAGGAGAGAAGAAGGAAAAGGTAGGAGGCAGAGGCAGATCGAAACGCGAGGAGGAAAGAAGAGAGGTTAGGGTGGTAGGACGCTTTTACTGGAAGCCAGAGGGTAAAGGAGAGAAACAGGACTTGGCTGAATCGAGCTGGCAAGAGGTTCCTCGCCTCCTCTTCCTCGGTGATCCCCTTCTACCGGCGCTTTCCTCCTTCTCGGCAAGCGAAAGATACCGAAGAAGACGGCGAAGACGAAGTAGGGGTAAGCGGTAGTAGGTGGAAGGAGATCGTGGAAGAGAACGGAGAGAACGGGGCCCCCGAGTTCCTCTGTGTGAGTCAGACACGCCGTAGGAGATGGAGGATGGAAACCGAAAGAGTGGCCGAGCCGCGGAGGAAAAAAGAGATAGACGGGCGAGAAATAGAGAAAAAGGGAGGACGGTGAATTCTGCGGTGGAAGACCGTGGCAGAAACGAGGACAAAGAGAAAATGACAAAGGCGAGAGGGGCGCGTTCGATTCGATTGGAAAGGCAGGCAGAGAGGCCTCTTTCCTTTTACCAGCGTTTTCTCCGTATTATGCTCCGTACTTTCCGTTGTTCCTATGCGCTCGCGTTCCGAGCTATAGGCGCACGACGTACACACGTACGCGCGATCGTGCCCGCGCGGATGCGCGCACAGGCGGTCTTATATGTGGGCAGTATAGCCTATCTAAAGAAATATACATTCACTCGTGTTCTCTTTCTTTTCTGCCTTCCTTTGCGTCCATTACCTTTCATTCCCTGCCTCTGTCTCCGTTCTTAATGCTCTGCACGAAGACTTTTCCCATTCCTCTCCCTCCTGCCGCACTCTTCCTCTCTTCACCTCCTCTCTCTCTCTCTCTCTCTTCTCTACCATCTCAATTACTATACGAGGTTTCGCGTTATGTGCCTGTACGCTTTTGCGGCGAGGGGGCAGCTTTATACGTGGGTGAACGGGAAAATGTCTTTTGAAACCTTTCTAGGTCGCTCTCGATCGCCCCACTGTTACTCATGTACACGCGATTCCGCTCGCGGCTCTCGAGAAAATCGGCGAACCCGTCCCGCAGTTTTTCTTTCAGCG